>NC_088608.1:14082878-14385909 GCF_036013475.1 Columba livia
AGCAAAATTATTATTATTTCCTACCTGTAGGATGAAGAAGTTGGACAATATATATATTGGGGTGGATTTACAAGTCCTGGATCCACAAGTCATTCCTATGCTGAAGATACCTCTTTTGTTAGTCCTACCTTTTCTATCTAAATTTAGCAAGTCTTAGAGAGAGAGTAGGTATTACAAAGGGTTACATTGCACCTTTACAGGAAGTATCAGTTATTTTCATTTGGCTTCTGTCTTCAGAATATTTCAGTCTATGGCAGCTGAGTTAATTCCTTACATGTAGTATTTGTTGTTCTTTATACAAGATTGATTTCTAAAGTAGGAAGCGGGCTTCTAATTTGAGAAGAACTGTTGGTTTATCTCTATTTTCAAATTTTTCTACAGAAACTAAAACAGAAATTAAAATGTTTCTGAAAGGCGGATTTGTCACTCTGATCATCTTTACACTAGCTTGATTAATCCCAATGCTAATAGCTTAAAGAGGAAATTTTGATAGAACAAAGAGTTAGAGTTAAGTTAATGATTCCTGATCTGTTAATATTCAGTTCTAACTTGCATTTAGTAATTACATTAATCTAGGGGAAAAAAAAATAAAAATAAGAAAACCAAACACCCCAAACAAACAAGAAAGCACCACCCAGACAGGAGCACCTGTAATAGGTACCAGCTATACTTCAGGAAAACTAATTCCATCAGTGCTTTGAAAGATGATGCTAAATTTCCCAGAATTTTGTATCCTGCAGTCCGACTTGCGTTCCTGCACTGAGGTACTAGGACATTGCAGTGTGTTCACACTGAGCTGAGCGTTGCCCGCAATAGACTTTCACATGTTAACTAGATGACTAAATCCATTTCTTGAGAAATCTTTAGAAAGCTGCCACCAGCTGGTGAGAGGACTCATTGCAGGCTAGAGGATACTAGATTGAAATTCCTTCTCTGTACAACTCAGAACTCGAATTTACATGCAGGTGTTCCCCACCGAAGCTGAGTGTCCTCATCACCAGCTGCAAAAAAAGGGTACAACTCTTGGGTATATTTTGAACATGTATGTAATGAGGAAACTTTCTTACAGACAGGGTAAGGAGATTAGTCGTATCTACAACAACGACTGTGAGTCACTGTTTCAAAATAAAAAGGGTGTTGTTTTAAACCAAGAGTTTGTTTTTCACTGAAATAAAACCAAGACTGAATATCTTTTTACTCAATTCTAAGTCTGCTTTGAAATTCCTGCTCATTTGATGAAGAAACATCAACGATAAATGGAACAAGTCCAAGTTGTGTTAATTCTGTTATTATCTTCCTATTTGACAACAGTTATTATGGTTCACATTTAATTTTAGCCAGTTCACCTACTTTAGCTGGCAATGCCTGCTATTGTGTGCTTTCCATGGAGAATAAGGATAGACTTGTGGAGCCATTCTGTTCTAGACAAAGCACAAGGCAACTCTGCCATTTTTGCAAGAAAGGTTTAAAGGTCACTAATTCAGACCTGGATGTCAGTGACAAAATACTTGGCATTTCACTGATGTAATTCATTCAGACAAAGCCATTCTTTCTACTAGATTTGATTAATTAAACTCCTTGCAATTAGTCATTGTTAGTTTTCTCTGTTAATGAATTAGCAATCATTATGAGTTACAAAAACATGTGAATTATTACACAATTCAAATGATTTTAGGTGGGAAAAGGAGACTACGTTTCAGTATAAACCATTATTGTCTTTTCTCGTAAGCATAATGGTTGTTTCTCAAAGTGCAAAAAAGGACATACGGGACAGGGAGACTCCCCCAGGATCCCTGTATTATCTACCTTCAAATCCCTACTTAAAACTCTCTAGTATGACAGGGTCACAGTAGTTGGGCTGCTGACCTGCTACTTTCTGGCCAGTGCACTTGAGACTAGCTGTATGTGTCTTTTTGGTCTCTTTTACTTAGATTGTGAGCCCTTTGGCAGAGAGAAAAGCTTGTGTTTTGTGGTTTCTCTATAGTCTATAGCAACACAGGGTTTGATCCAAGCCTGAGAACAAAGAAATTGTGTGGCTTTTTCTAAGCGACAGCACTTACAAGTACTTCCCAGTCTTCCTGGAACTGGGTGAATGTTTTGATGCATCAAAACTCTGTCTTTTGCCAATATTTGTGGAAAGCATCATCCCTATGGGAGGGAGAACCAATTGGTCCGGAGTGTCATGTTCTGGTCTAGATGATCAGAGGATTGGGACACTAAATATGTTGGTGGGTGTACCTACTCAGAATACCTTATGCAAAGGTCATAATTAAATCATAATACAATTGGAATTAAGTAGCAGTAAACATTCAGTGAACCATAACTTTTCAAGAAAACAAACATAATTATAGAATGATGAAAAATAAAGAAAAGCAGCATTCATTTTTTATTAATTATATTATTTGATTTAATAAGAATTGCTTATATGAGAAAAATAATAATTTGAGTCTTAGAATGGAAAGCCATATTCTTAATACTAATATATCTACGTATGACACAATATTATGGTGAATAAATAACATTATAAAGAGACATAGCAAGAAAATCATAGTAATACCTTTAAAAAAATCATTGAGTGCACCTGAAAGTGCAAGTCATCACTTTTAGCTGTCTGGATTTCATCCAAAGCCCACTGGAGTGGATGGAAAGACAGCCATTGACTTTACTGAGTTCTGGGTCAGGCAATGTGGCTTGAAATCCTAGAGCATTGATTTCAATTAAAAATGTGTGTCTTCTCTACTCCATAGATTCCTCAACAGGGAAAAAAAAAATCAGTCAACCAGAGGGGAAAATGTATATTTGTTTTGAACTTGTGCTCTTTAATTCCCCCTGAGTATTTCTTGAAGTGATCATTTTCCTTGTGTGTGTGTGTGTGTGTGTGTGAGGCCTGCTACTTTCATAGACATAAGCCAGAAGAATATTAAGCAGCTTACAGAACATACAGAAGGATAAGAATATCCTTTCCCTGATCTATGCCCCTCTTATGCTATAGTGCAAAGCCAAACAAATACAGTGAGAGCATCTTCCAAGAGGACACATCCAACACATGCCTCCTGTCATAATGTGCTGAATCACTTTGTGCAGGCTATGAAATTGTTGTTGGAACCCCAGACTATCATCCTTGCTATCTCCAGGCATCTGAATTCACCAACTCAAAATGAGATCATGAGGGGGAATACCTCTCCACCTTCTCCTCTCTCTCTGTATGTCAGAAGCCCATACCTTCTCTGCCTTGACTGGGGAGCCTGTTGTCCAGCAGGAAATGGAGACACCTACCCAAATCTCCTGAGTGTTCTGGCAATTTCATAGAATCATAGAATAGTTTGGGTTGTAAGGAACCTTCAGAGGTCATGTAGTCCAACCCCCCTGCAATGAGCAGGGGCATCTTCAACCAAATCAGGTTGCTCAGAGCCCCATCCAGCCTGGACTTGGATGTTTCCAGGGATGGGGCATCGACTACCTCTCTGGGCAACGTTTTCCAGTATTTTACCATCCTCATTGTAAAAAATTTCTTCCTCATGTCTAGCCCGAATCTCCCTTCTTTTAGTTTAAAACCGCTACCTCTCATCCTATGAGAACATGCCCTTCTAAAAAGTCTGTCCCCATCCTTCTTATAAGCTCATTTTAAATAGTGAAAGGAATCTATTTTCTCCATGGAGGCTCTGATACAATGCCGGTTGGGGGGATTTAACTGAGCTTTGAGCTGTAGTGAGTGGTAAAGCTACTTTGATAAGGTCTCAGACTTCCCTGCTGGAAATGCCGGAGTAGAACCCTGGTCTTTCCTGCAGCTTGACTAAGGAAGGAAAGAGATGAGAAGGAGGTGGGACTGTTTACCTGCTCAGCCAGCTGCCTGCCTCCCCAGCACCCAGCTGCAAAGCCCTGGATGAACTGGAGTGCTTCTAGACACGACAAGAAGCAGCATTAAACCACCAGAAGGAAAGGACTGAGGTGCTCAGGCTGATAAGTGGGGTTTCAGGGTGGAAAGGTAGGTCTTAGATTTTAGAGTGACTTTTAGAGAAGAAAATGTAGAAAAGGGAGGAAAAAGGTCTAGAATCCATCACACAGCTTCCTGCATGTGTATCTAGAAAAACCGTAAGTATTTTCAGAGGCCACAAGATTAATCCAAGAAAAAGCTTTTCATGTGGGTCTCACTCACCTCTTGAGAAGGAGCAACTGGGTAGTTCTACTTTACAATGTGAGTTAGGGAAAGGTATTTAGCATGTCTCTTTTTTTCCTATTGAACTTGCACAGACACACAGATCATTTTTTGTTTTCATTTCTCATCAGATTTCCCATTTACACAGTAGCTGCGCCTTTTTTTTTTTCACATTTCCAGCAGTGCTGGCAATGAGGCAGTGTCTGGTAGGCAGAGGAATATTAACAGCATGCCTTGCAGCCTTACAGAAAGTGTGTGGCATATGAATTGCAGTGGCTACGACATAGTCTTGGTGGGATAGGGACTGTATTTGTCCTTTTCTTCCTCCTGTAACAGCTCCTGCTGCATCCCTCGAGGTGCTGAGCAAATCACAATTTTAGGAATTGCTTTCCTGTTGCTCCAGAATTGTTCCTTGGGCTTTGTACCGTGATGTGAACTCTAACAGAATTCAGAGGAGCGGAGGAAAGGAGTTAACCTTGAACCTTTCCTAAATGTTTTGCTCGTTCTCTAAGTGTACAATTTTCTGCTTCTCTTCCCAAAGGTTCTTCGTTTACCATTACATAATTGATAGCTTAACCCTCTGTCCCCTCAGACCATTTTAAAATCCAATAAAAATAACACCTCAGAAGCAACCTCATGTGGCCTTCTATTCTCGGCAGGAAAAACTGGGTGTGGGCTGCTTTTGCTTTACTTACTATGTGAAAATGGTTCTTTTGTTTTATAAACTGTTCTTAAAATCTCTGGCCATCCATTTAAACCTGTAGCTTCCAATTCTGTAGATGTGGGGTTACTTTCAGCACTTCATTTTCTCTTTAAGATTTCATTTTCCATGAGAGGCATAGTCAGTAAACTTACAGAGGCAAAAAGACATCAGCAATTTTGGGGGTTTTACTTGCTTTCAGCTTGGTTGTCTAATTAGCTTTTAAATATATTTTGTTTGAGGGGAGAAGAGGATGAGCTGTTGTGACAAAAGACAGTTAAATATAATCCATAGGGTTTCAGTTGCTCTGGCTCATATCTGGATTTTCTTTTTTTTCCAGTATATTTTACAACACTTGAGACAGTGCTAGAACACTACAAAGAAAGGGCACTTACACTAAAATATGGGCAACATTATACAGACACTACAAAGCAACAAATACTTAAAAAAAAAAAAAAAAGCAACACCATACATGGAATAGGCTTCTTCACAGTCTGTTACAGGGCTCACAGATGTGTAGAAAAGGCAGGTCCTTGTCTTTGGAGGTTGGTGTGATAAGAAATGTAGGCAATTCAGTAGGATCTCCAAGACACTGTACAGCAAGATAGAGGTATTAAGAGATACTTTATCATAGGAGGCTGAGGCACTGCAAAAGACCTCAAAAGAGAACATGACCTTCTACAGAGCAAGCTGTTTAACACAGGGAGACAGCTGCAGAGGCCTGAGTGCCTGTGAAGGGTGACTTAAGAAAGGAGAATATCCATCCTGTTTACTCTTTTTCACTTGCCTCAGTTTGCTGAAATTTGATGCCCTTTTTCTCCCCAAATCACCATGCTCTGCAAAGCTTATTTGTGGCATTCCTTTGGCTTCAGCAAAAAAACTATTTTCACTACTCGGAGTCACTTCCCGCCCCTTCACAGCTGTGCAGGGTAGTACATGAGTAGGTGAAACCACTGATGAATTGTATTATAGTAGAAGCTCAAAGTGTAGGTATCAGTAGTTTGTAATCTCTTGAGCAGCACTTTGTAGGAAACAATTATTTTGCAAATATAATAGGCCCAGGCAGGATCTCTCTGCAAAGCATATTTTAATAACAATTTTGCAAGACTGGGTGGTCTACCTAAAGGTAGGCACACCTAATAGGGCAAAGAACCCCTGCTTATATCTCCCCAAAATCTCGGCCACAATTTCCCTCCCCTGTTCCCCACTGGCTGCCTGCTTCAGGGTTTACAGTCTATCCCAACGCACACAATACCCTTCCCCTTATCAATCTATTTAAGATACAGATTCCTGGTACTTTGGTTACACTTCCTAAAATAACTTATCAATACAGGTATCGGTATGTGTACAGGTGTCAGTAAATATTCTGGGAAGAGACTGTGTATTACTTTAAGAATTCATAGTCTGATGTCTCTCTGTCCTTCCCCCCCTGCTGGGGTCAGGCATCAGGTCCTCAGTTATGTAAAAACAACAGTTCTTCCTTAAACGTCCCTTACAACTTGATTGAACGCTGCATGTACACTTGTCCTGGATGTCATAGGATAATTTGTAAAAGCTTTTTTGCAGGTGTCTTCACACCACAATCATGGTTTGTATACTTGGATTGTTGGTAACCTCTTGAAATTAGGAGTAAATAAATTCATTAGGGTCCCGTGGGGGTGGAGGGAAGCACTGATGTTTATATTCTTGATGAAGCCCTTTTAATATTACAACACTAGCTGCCTGAGATGTTTTTGTATTAGATACAGTGTGAAGATCTGAGTCACAGCTTCAACTTCAGCTTTGTAATGTTCTATGTTCTGTTGGCTTAGAAAGATGCTTTAGATTCCTTTTTGTGTGTTTTTTATATTCAGACATGTCTGCACTTTCAAAGTCAGATTTTCACCTTCTTGTTCCCTGTTTCCATTAATTATTTTGGATACTTGTGAACCCGTCACATAGGCTCCACAATTGCAAGAGTTATCTCTGGTAGCTTAGCCTTTCAAAGTCATTCTACAATCTCTGCTAATGGGAAAATACAATATTTGGCATAAAAAACTGTTTTCATATCAGGCTGAAAATCAGTCTTATTTATCAGTGCACAGACAGTAACATGTTTTCAGCCACATAAATGCAGAAAAGAAAGGGTAAAACTCCCAGAGCCTTCAATGCCAAACTGTCATTTTGGGAAAGAAGGAAACAGATAAAAGATTGCTCTAACTTGATATATGCTGGATCTAAGCTAAATTTACTGTTTGTTACACACAACACACATTTCATATAAGGAAATAAAAAACATTACATACAGGTTTCATTGATCTGCCATATCGCGCAAACATTTTCACCATCTTGTATGTCCCAAGGGAAAAAGAGAAATTCAGTGAAGAACCAGAAAAAGAAAACACCAAAAATGAAGAGATAAGGGCTGGGACTGTGTATGTTTTTTGTACTCGGTTTATTTTTAAGATTTCAGGGAGGATTATTCTCTGTCTTCTTGCAAGGTGTTCAGAGAGGAAATTTAGGAATTAAAAATTCATTACTGTTTTTAGTGATTAACATGCAGGTTTTAGGGAAAAAAAAATCAATTATTTTTTTCATAAAATCCAGATTCTGAATTAGCTATAATGAGTGTCCAAATAATGAATTTACTGTGAATGTATCTTAGAGCAAGGAAAGATATAGACTCAGGGTGGTGTAGGCCTGTGATAATATGGTGATTCTGACAATGTGCAGCTCACAAATTGCTGTAAGTACTGGAGACTCCACGGCTGACAGATCCCCAAACTCTGCTGTGAGGGCAAAGCTCTCTCTCAGCTTCTCTGTTGGCTGGTGTGAGGCACAGTTCATAGGCACTGGCACCAGACAGTTTTGTATCTGGCATGAGGCTGACCACAGACAATTGTTAAAATCTGTTTATCATCCATTTAGTTGCAACGTAATTGAGTAAAGATCCATTCGGATTCTCAGATTAATTTTTTTTTTTTTTTTTTTTTTTTTGAGGTGGGGGGGTGCGGTGGGGAGAACGAGTGTTGGTTTTAGTCTGAGATTGAATATTAAGAAACTACCTTGTCTGTATCCCATGGATAAGGTGTGGAAAAGGGAAACATTAAGCTCCTAAAAAATTTCCTGCTAGAAGACCAAAAACTCCTTAGGAGAACTGAGAATATATACTTGATTTTGGGAAGACTCAATGAGTATCAAGGGATGTCCTGAGAATATAAAACTAAGCAAAGAGCTCATAAATTAACACGAGCTTTCCACAGAGTTACCGAGATCTCCCTGCTGCCTTTGGATCTTTTGGAGGATTTCTGTGGATTTTAGTTTGTTTCCAAAAAAAATAGGATGCTCTGCTTCCAAAGCATATCAGGCTTCATCTTTTCCTTGCTCATACTGCAAGGGCTCAAGGTTTAATATTTTGGCATGGAAAAGTAGTAGTGCTAAGCAGTTGGGCTGAGAAGAGAATTGTGCTAAAAACATCAGTCCCTCCCCAAACAATGGTAACTGGCTAAAAATTGCCACCCTGTAGAAAGCCTAGAAGAAGGGTTGCGCCTTTCATAAGTTTTCTTATACTAATGTTCCTGGGAGATGTTAGCATGCAAGTTTGTAGAACAAGAAGAACATGATTACTGATTATTAACCACTTTCGCTTCCATGAGTGATATGATGAATATGATTCTGTAGAATAAGGCACGGCAACTAGAAAATGTTCTGTTTTCAATCTTACTAAGTATAGATTTTGTGTTCTTAAATGAGACAACTTTGGGATTCTGGTGAGTTGTGATTCTGTGTAATGCTGTGCTGATGCCTCCCTTTTCTAGCTGCTTTGTGTATAAAGACATAAGGCTGTATCACATGGTGAGCCCAGTCAGACAAACACAAATCCTGACTGATTCTATTGATTCCATGACATAGTGATTTTAATGTTATTATTTATTGTACTCCAGATTTACACCAATGACTGAAACCCCCTTATTTTAAGGACTGAAGATAATATTTCAGGTGAAATAGAAACTATGCAAGCTCTTTATTTATTTTTTTTGCCATATGATATAAAGACCTGTCACTGTTTTAGCCAATGGATGAATGTTTTAAATTCACTCTATTGTAAGATGTTAGGAACTTAGTTCCTCTTTCAGACTCAGGTTTTACACCAGAGTAATCCCAAAATTCCAAATGAAGTTGCTCTAAATTTATCATGTTAGAAAAACAGTAAGAATTTGGTCTGGAAACTCAGTGTTTCAAGACAAAGAAAGAAGAAATACTTTGTGCCTTTCATGTTACTTTTACATTGTGGTTGTGTCTTTTGTGTTGTTTTGTTTGTTTGGGTTTTTTTGTGTGTTTGGTTTTGTTTTGTTTTGTTTTAGTCAAGGCTGAGTAACGTCTGCAGAGGCAATAAGAGCTTTTAAAACTTTGAGTGGATCTCACTTAAGGTATTTTCACTACACAACTTAATGCAATTGGTGTGATGGTTTATATAGTCACAGGCTGTAGCTTCAAAAGGAATTAAAATCAAAATAGAGACTGAATGCTTCCAAGCACCTAAATACACTGCAATGCAGAAAACAGGAAGAGGAAAAGACATTTCATCCTGGTAAAAAGAAAATAAATATTTTTTTATTAAAAAACAGAGAAGTTTGTCTTTCTCCTAAAAGAAGTTATTAGAAAACAAAAAATCACCCTTGAGTAAAATTATGGGGGTTTTTAGAACACTGAGCATTTTTTATTGAAAATTCCTATGGAAAATTGCTATTTTTCCATTTAAAATATAATTTAAAAGGGACGTAAAAAGTAAAGTCAAGATCAAAAGTAGGAGTAAATTTCTAACTAGCTCTAAGCCATCTTTTGGTTTTACTGGACGAACTTTCTGATTCTGATTTACAGTCAATTTTTTTACAGGCTAATCCATATCACCATCATTTTAACTGTTTAAAAACAGAATTTATAAGCTAGAAATGAGGATGTCATGTAAGAATTGCCATTGACTACAAAGAAGGCGGGGAAAGACCAGTAGGTAAAATACAATGTAATAATTTGGGTCTATATTCCACCCCTAACTGTGGTCATAATTTGAGTGCTTCTGGGTATAAACCTAGTTTTTCGGAGAACAGGAGTCTGACTGGGGGAAATGTATTGTCCTTCCTGGTAATTCAGACTGACCTTAGCAAAGCAGAGTGCTTCTGGGGAAAGGAGTCAGGTGCTTAAAATGGGAAAATCGATATATTGTCAAGACTTGTTGCTTTTGGCTCCCCTGCTGAAACTCATGGTGCCTTGCTTTCTATGTATTTTTTTCTTCTAGCTGAGAAGTGTGCTAGGGCATTTTCATTAGGTGTCAATACAACTTACTTAAAACTTCTAAAGGTCTTCTGTGACTGGCAAGCTCAGTTGTTTGTAAGAATTGCTTCTTCATCCATTTAAGTAAAAATTATCTAAATTTTCCCCAGCACTTTAAGAAGCAGATCCTTGCTAACCTCAATTATTTTTGCCTTAGATGAGTAAAGAGAATTCCTGTGAGTGGTTCAGCGGGCAGAGGTAAGGAGAGCAAAAAGCTGTGCTGCAGAGCTGGAGGGAGGTGAGGTCAGCCATTTGTTCAGCTGGCAGAAAGACAGTGGGACAGGATGTGTGAGCAGACCCACAGTGCTCAGGGAGGACAGCTGGAGGGCTGGATGGGAAGCACTTTGGGATTTAAAGCAGCACTGATGGCAGCTGCTGTTAGCAAAGCACTGGTGTGCACTGGCACCAGTGTAGCAGAATCCAGCTGGGTGCAGACTAGTTTGGGAATGTACTTTGATTTCTGCTGGGAAGGGGATGAAGAACCCTGTTCCAGTATTTCTGAATGGCCATTCCTGTAACCTTATCCATGCAGTTCTCCAAGAAAAGTGAGGCAGGTTTTTCTGTAAACAGGACAAAGCCAGTTTGTATGTGCCTTGTGAGACCATATTTTCTCTTTATCTTTTGGTTTCCAAGTTTTGGCCCTTCATTCTGAAGCTGCTGCTGGAAAATTAATTGTGAACCACTTCTGCCTTCTCACAGTTCTGCTAGGTGGTGTGTTTTATTGAAGACTCTGTATCTATACTTTATATTTTTTTTTTAAATACTACCATTTTCTTTTTTCTTCACCATACATACCTGAGGACACATCAGAAATGCTTATAATCCACATGGTTTCATAATTTTAACTACTATATGTGTTTCTTGTGGTGTGAGAGACAAAAATTTCTGATTCCAAGTGTTTACCAACATCATGTTAATTGCAAGCTGTTGATTTACTTCTAAGGTCTTGTTCAATCAGGGTTAGTTAATCCTAAATTAAATACAATCAAGAAAATATTAAATTGCTTAAGGTTTAGCTTCCTATCTCTTCATTTAAATAAAACTACCAGAGTAATGTTTAGTCATTATGCAGCATCTGATCTAAAGGAGGGGGAATTCAGCTGGTACTGTGCTTCTTAAAGTTTTACTGTCACATTCAAGTTTATTAATATTTAGTCTACTTAGGATACATTAATATCAACTCATAAGATGACTCTGTCTTGTTAACAAATTGATCAAGTACTAAAATTCCTTAATGAAAGTTCCACAGAGAATATATGTGAAAGCTTCCTAGGGGCATGAGTTTTGTATAACACAGACACAAACCCTGAACAAATGAGGACTATGTTATAATTCTGCTAGATGTCTGTCTGCCTGGTAGTATGGATGAGTAACACCCAGGGAAACAGGTGAGCAGCTGCAGGTCGACCAGTTTTCCCTATATGCTTAGGAGAATGGAGAATGAATGAGTACAGTCAAGGCACTGGTCGAGCTCAAGACTCCAGTAAAAAGGCAGCAGAGCTTCCTGGGTTGGAAGGCAAAATAAAATAAAATAGAGAATGGTCCAGCAGAGATGACTTCTTTGTTTTAGAGGACAGAAAGTGAGATAAAAGTATGACTGTCTCAGTTTGGCCTATTGTTACATTCCTGAAATGGCTAAAAGTCATTGGGGCAACTCTAAAGACAATATGGTCTAAAATAACAAAGAATCTTGAGTAGAGATTTTTAAAAAATCAAACATTTGGTGTATGTTTAAAAATATGATCTCTTCATATATGTTAATGTTTTTACTTCAGGGAATAAATGTGTTAGGAAAATGAAAGTAATTACTTCACTCTCTTTTGGCCATTCTAGCCTCAGACATATTTGTGTCGTGTATCATCTCAGCCAGGGTTGTCAAAACCGTTTTCACTGGGGGCCGCATCAGCTTTGCCGTTGCCTTCAAAGAGCCGAATGTAATTTTAGGACTGTATAAATGTAGATCTAGTTACATTTATGCAGTCCTAAAATTGCATTTGGCTCTTTGAAGGCAACAGCAAGGCTGATACAGCCCCCGGTGATAATAAGTTTGACACCTTGATCAAAGCTATTCTTTCAAAAGTCTTTCATACATCTCACCCTGATTCGACTGAGCATACTGGCACAGAAAGGAACACAGGTCAATATCTGAGTATTATTAAGAAATTTAAAAGAGGTACTTACATTTTCCTGATATCATGAGACCACTTTGAATTAAGAAGAGTCTTATTTTTAAGTAAAGAAAGTGATTAATTTGTGCATAATGGTAGATCTTCATGAGTAACAATTTCTAAAAATCAAGATCAGGTGTCTTAGTTTTCATAGCATAATTTAATTCAAATAACAATAATTTGGGGTAGTATTGTGACTGGGTTTTGAGGAAAATTAGCCTAGATGACCACAGTGGTTTCTTCTGGCCTTAGATTCTATGAGTAGGATTCACGAAACAATGAGAAGTCACAGGATTTCTTCAACATTTTTTGTGAATTTTAGGCAGGCTTGCATCACTTTCACACACACACTATAATCATTTTCAAAAAAATTACTGTGACAGGACACGTAGAGGACTATGAGTTTCACAGCAGTCAGCAACTGAAGATGCTTTTTGCTCAGTAGCAGTGTGATAACGAATAAGCAGTACTTACAAGAGGGAGTGTTATAACTTCCTATGCGATAACTATAGCTCATTCATACGTAGGCTATTGTCAAAAATCAATGACACTAGTATCACGTGGAAGCTGCATATTGATATTCATTTTCCTCTGGAATATGGCTATATTTTATGTCCCTTTCATCTTAGGCAACCAGCTTCTTGGCTTGTGCAGCTCAATACAGTTTCAGTGAAAGTACAGAGTGATAGATATGTATTTATACATATAGATACACACATAGACACACACACATCCATATTTTTTTACCTTGGACTAGATTTCATCCTATAAAATTTTGTAAAGTAATGCTATACATAGTATGGCAGAATGTCTGAAAGGATAATTTGTATTGTTAAGTGTTCCTGGTCGTATTGTATTATACAGTTACTACTGTTTCTCTGAGCGGCATTTCCTGTGTTTTTATATATTTTTTTTCAAGGCTGGCTGTTCTCTGAGAGGAAAATTTTGCACCCAGTTGGCTTTTTAAAAATAAGAGTTGACTACAAAAGGTCTGGTAAAATGTCAGTGTGCTCTTCATAAACTTTCCATCATTCACCTTTTTCCTTTTTTATTGCCTTTTCACTTCTCACTTGTCTTTTCCCAATTCATAGCTCTTTGTTTTTCTCTTGATAACTGGGGTTTTCCAGCCAACACCCAATTCACTTAACAGATGGCTGGCAGGCAGAAACCAGATGTGTAGTGAATCCTCATCCAATATTATGACTTTGGCTCAGTTGCATCTGTGGCTTTTCTCGGCAAGGGTCCCAGATTTCAAGAACTCTCCCTCCATCCTCTATTGGCTTCAAGTGTGTTGTACCAGAGGGACTGACACACAAAACAGGCTAATGGTGGCTGATACAACATATGCAGAAGACTTGAAATTAAGAAAAGGGCAGTCTCTGACATGCTCATCTCAAGTGGAGCCAGGATACTCTTTAAACACCCTTAGTCCATGTTGGATCTAAAGAAGCAATAAAAATATTCAGGAGTGCCCAAGCTGGTAAACTGCGTGGCCTTCACCTAACTTCTGCTAGAATATGCCGATTCAATGACCTTGAATGCATGCTATGTAGGTTGTAATAAATGATGTCCAGTTAGTGCCAGAAAGTTTTTTGTTTGTCAAAGCTGATGTGGAAAAAGCCCTCCCTGTGCTTCCCTGCACTATCTGATGATTGTAAATGAAGAGGAAAATGGACACAGCTATTAGTCTCTAAAAGCAAGGTCTTGCAATAGAGAACAGTTTGCACACCCTCCTTGTGGACCAGGGGAATTTATTTTTATTTTTTTTTTTTTTTTTGGCAAATGATTCCGACTAGTGTAAATGCCTTCTGCAGCTCATACACATAATTAGGAGCCATTGCCTGATGCAAAACAAGGGCAAATAGATTAAATGAAGTTGCCCTGGAGTGCTTGTTATGATGAGACAACAGTCCTGAAAGGCTTGAGACTGAATGTTTTGAGTGTAAGAGTTAATTTTCATATTTACTGTCACAGCTGTAATGAATATATAAATACTTTATTATAAAATATTTATTCTGTATTTGCAGACATCTTTAATAGGTCTTAGATGATTAGTTAGGAACTATATTTGTGGGTACTGCCTAATTTTGCATCGGTATGAAATTTTCCTGGCCTTTGTCTTTGTCATGAAATGTCCTCCAGAAAATATGATTTATTTCATCTCTATTCATGTCTAAATACTTCATAATTCTCATATCACCATAAAAGATGATCTCGTCTGTTACTTTTGGTCATAACTGAATAACGAAGTCTCTGACACCTCAAGGATGGAAACCTTGGAAGTTTGGGGCTGAATCTGGCAAAGCAAAATCTGAAACCTGTCAGCTACTATAATGGTCATTGTAAGCTAGTGATTAGTAATATCATAAAGGACAACAGCAAACTGTTGCACCAGATCAAATGCAAAAGGAAAGAGAAAGTTGTTTCTTTCATGGAATAAATCAGAACAACTTCACTCTCTTCACTCACTGACTTGCAGGCAGATGTGTTGTGCTTACCTGGCAGACTGAGAATAGGCTTAATAAAACATGTTGAAACTGATGAATTCATGCTGACATTTTGAAACTAGTTCATCAATGCACAAGTAGTTTGCTATGATAAAATATCTACATCTGCTGTAATGATTTGAAGATATTCTCTTTTCTGTGACTGGAGGAGCTGGCCATGGCGTGCTGTACTTTTCTGCCCTGTTTTCCATTTCAACATATCCTAAGAACATCCTCCTGCTTGATTTTGTCACTAGTTCTAACAGTTTCTAGCCCCCTCCCACAAGTAGGACACTCACCACTAGCTTCCAAATCGTATCCCACACATCCCCTTTAGCTATACAGGACTTTAGCACATATCAGGGCAGCTGACAGGTTAGGACCCAAGTCGCCCACAGTCTGGGTGAGTTTAATGGATGCACAAGAGGAGACTATGCATTTTTTCAGCTTTTGAGATTCAAAACCTGCTCATCAGCAGTTAAACCTTTTTGACAGAGCAGAACACGATGCCTTCCTATGAATCTTAATGGATTGCATTTACTCCACAGCAGTGTTTATAGCGAGCATGATTTTGTACATGATTTGTTAATTAAGCAAATTATACTGTTAACAGCTTTCTCAAGACCCCATTACCTTTTTATCAATTGACTTTTTACAAATTAATGTGATTAATTTAAAAAGCATGAAAAATGAGAAACACGGCTAAGAATATAAGGATGAAACTTGAGGTCACTTTCTGGATGTGGAAACAGTTTCTTATATGAAATTCTCATTAACTTTACACAACAAATGTAAAAAAATACTGAGAGAGAAAAACGCAGCTAACTGTGTCAACTTACAGCCAGCTTTCAGTTGGCTTTAAAATCACCTCAGAAAAATTAGAAAAAAGACAAACCGGACTAAGGGCTAAGTTTTAAAATCCCCTTCCAAAAGTGTGGGGTTTTTTGTTTGTTTGGGTTTTTTATGTTTTTGTTTTTGGGGGTTTTTTCTTGCTTGTTTGTTTTTTTTTAAATTACCACCACAAAATTTATATATATAGATATGTGTATACATATATTTATATATAAATCCACTCACAAACAAAGATGATTAATTCTATTGAGAAATTCAAAAGTTGACTGGATGAAATCCAGAGCAGCCTGCTTTGGCTTTGAACTGGTCCCTGCCTTGAGCAGGGTGGCTGGACCATAAGTCCTTCTAGCCTTATTCTGTGAATTGAAGCACCTATATTCTCATTGGTGAGGGTTATTCTTTTGTTAAGGAAGTTACAGGAACATATATATAAAGGGAATGAGGCTCTCTTTCATTGCTTCCATTTGGTAAGGGAGGATTCACTTCTCAGGCACAAGTCAGTAGGCTGGAAAAGGCGAGCTAGCCAAGCTTCTGTGATTTCAGCTGGAGGAAATAAAGGAAAGAATGGGAAGTTTAATCTGATAACATTACATTTATAGACCAGCAGCTACAGACATCTCTGTGCCAGCTGCTGTACACATTTATAAGATCTCTGCCTTTAAGGGTTTGTAATTTAAAGAGATGAACCAGAAAGGAAGGGAACAACGTCTGTATTATTCAGATAAACAAAGTGAATTAACTTCAGCTTAACCAGGAAGTCAAGAGAACTGAGTTTAGTTGTCACAATCCATCATTAGAAATATGAGACCATCTTTCCAATTCCAGTTTCATCAATCAAGTGTATAAGTAGTACTAGAAAAAACATAGTTCTTTTGTACTTTTTCAGTACATTTCCTTTTTCCATTTGACCTTGTGCTCATTCAGATTTCCACACTCTTTTGCGTAATTATCCAGACAACATACTGTTGTTAGTGTGGGTATCTCAGACCATCATAGAGGAAGGAAAAAATGTATATAATAGAAAACATGTGCTTGTTAAAAATCGGCTTGGGGACTCGGGAACCAGCACACATCCTGAAATTGCTTTTAACTTTGATTTTTTTGCTGACAATGTTTCTCTGTACATATGTAGAAAGAACTGTAAATTTCCAGTCTGCTCTGTGTGTTTATTCCTCATTCTATTTTTACAATGTATTACAGATCAGTTATGGCAGTAAACTTCAGTACTGCAGGTTTGTGTGTATTTGCTGACCCACTTTTCCTTGTGATAGAAATGTCTGACAGCTGAAGCTTTTCTGTATCTTTAAAAAGTCAAACAGTTAATGTCTTTGAGGGGATATTGTACACACTCTGAACACCTATAGGACTTTTAAGATTCCAGAGGCCAGTACTGACCTTTTAACATCTCAGTCCGTTGTATCCCTTTGGACTTTGGGGATATCCCCAGATTATTCTTAGCAAAGACTGTAATGAGCTAACCTCTTTGGGTCAACTGAAAAAATGACAACAGAGTATTGAACAAATGAATAAATGAAATATAGGTGTTCCTGACTTGGCAAATCTCGGCTGCAGATGGCTTTAATTCCCCTTCCTATTTCTAGATGGGTTTATTATGACAGTATTCATGATTATGTCCTTTTCTGAATTACAAAAATATATTATCAGATGGAGTAAAGCCACTCAAGTCCCATTTGTGCTCATATTCCTGTTTTTACTATGGTCTATCCTTCTGTCAGAAAAGCATTAGCAGTTTGCACTCATAATTCCTGTAAAGGTCCTGATATGTCTAGTCTTGTAAAGTAGAAGTCTCATTTCCACAGCAAGAATTCTTACGTGATTCATCTCATGAGTATGTGGTCCAGATTTTGCCCTTTATCTTGGAGTACATATTCCCTTGCATAATGACTATGGATTGTGCCCACAATGAGGTCCCAAGTTTCAGTGCTAATCAAAATAGCATGGTAGCACTTAGAAGCGACCCTGGGAGCAGGGTTTCATTAATTTTTGTGCTTGGTTGTCTCTTCAAATCAGTGAAAATTCAGTTCTTACCAAATGAGCTAAGGCAGGGGCTCTGTTATTGTTCTGTGTTTATAAATTCTTGACACCAACCATAGTGTGCAATGAAAAGATCATTCATATCAATAGTAATATGGGTACATGAAGAAAAAATTTCACCATTTACAAGGAAAGGCTATTTTAACAGAGAACTGACAGTGTGATCTGAGATGTATGGTCATTGTCATATTGTAATGCAGATAAGTGAAAATCACCCCTAAAGTACTTCAAATACTTCTTTATTTTTTAGGAATCTTGTAGTCTGACAGAGCAATGTGTGGTGGGTTAAAGAGAAGTTATCTTGCCTTTGAATAACTATGGAAGCCAAAGAGCTGAGGTTGGACATTAATTTTATTTTATTTTTTCACTGTTTAATTTACAAGTCTTCAGCATACTTTCAAACACCTGTTCAAATCTCTGTCGTGCCATTTAGTATCTGAGTGAAGCTCCTACTGGGAAGTATCAGGGCTATGGCAGCTTCTACTGAGAAACTACTTACAGTTACGATGCTAGTAAAACAGAGCTGTATAAAAGCAGTAAATTTTCATTGAAGTACCTAGATGTCAAATCCTGTAAAGGAGAGCACAAGTTGAACAGTCAAGCTGATATCCAAGATTAGACTGAAGGAAGAGACTGAGCGCAGCATTCATGCCCCAGCAGTACATTATGCAGATCCCTGCTTGCAATCCAACTGCAAGGGCTTTAAAGTTCCCATGAGGTAATTCTTTAAAAACATAGCAAAGCAGTGTAAGGAGCAGGCTTTTTGTAAGCACTGATGCAATCTTATTCAAACAGAAGTATAAAATGGAAGAAAAATTGACATAATACAGACCAAACAAAACCTTTAGCTGTTCTGATTTCTTTGCTGTCATTGAAAATTCCAGTCACTTGGTGGTCTTCCTAAGGACTCTTGAGGTGTAGGTCTAATTGTCATTTTCTGACAGAAAACAGATCAAGTGTAGGGTTCTGCTCATAGGTCAGAATAATCTGAAGCACAAATATAGATTTGGTGGTGAATGGATCAAGAGCAGCCCTGAGGAGAAGGACTTGGGAATGTTCACTGACGAGAAGCTCAACATGAGCTGGCAATGGGTGCTTGCACTCCAGAAAGCCAACCATATCCTGGGCTGCATCAAAAGAAGCATGACCAGGAGGTCAAGGGAGGTGATTCTCCTCCTTTACTCCACTCTCATGAGAGGCCACCTGGAGTACTGTGTTCAGCTCTGGGACCTCCAACGTAGGAATGGCATGGACTTGTTGGAGTGAGTCCAGAGAAGGGTCATGAAGATGATCAGAGGGCTAGAACACCTCTCCTGTGAGGACAGGCTGAGAGAGTTGTGGTTATTCATCCTGGGTAAAAGGAGACCTTACAGCAGCCTTCTGGTACCAAAAGGGGACCTAAAAGAAAGCTGCAGAAGGACTTTTTATAAGGGTATATGGTGATAGAACAAGGGTAATGGCATTAAACTGAAAGAGGGGAGATTTAGATGAGATATAATTCTTCACCATGAGTGTGGGGAGGCATGGGAACAAATTGCCCAGAGAAGTTGTGGATGTCCCATCCCTGGAAGTGTTCAAGGCCAGGTTGAGGAGCTTTGAGCAACTCAGCCTAGTGGAAGATATTTCTGCCCATGGCAGAGGAGTTGGAGCTAGATGACCTTTAAGGTTTCTTCCAACCCAAAGCATTCAATGATTCTATGAAACCTGTTTTGTTTTTTTTTTTTTCAAAAAACATCTTTGACTGTCCCCCCCTGTCATTTTATTTGACAATGTGGATGAAATGCACTATTTCTCTTCCTCCTTGTCATTCTCCCAGCAGAGGACAGTGTCTCTGTTTCCCTCTGTAACCTCAAGAAGCAGAGAGAATTAGCTCATACTGAGCATTGTGCTACTGCAAGGCAGCTGACTCTTAGGATCTAACCCAGCCCATTAAAACCAATCTCAAGTGTATTCACACTACACTGCAGGCTGCAGCATAGACATAACCTGAGTAAAGTACCAGGAAAAATTTGAAGAGTTTCTTCATATCTTCTGTCTTGGGAGATATAAAATGAAAAGGAAAAGGGGGTATCTAGGGGGAAGATGTGTTTCTGGGAACTGCAGCCAACAGTTTTTCAGTAAAGTTTTTATTTTGTTATTCATGACTCTTTGTTTCAAACAGTAAATCATGCTCTGAGGCAATGGACCTTTAAAGGACTTGGCCATGGTGCTTGCTTCTTTTTCCTACATTGATGAAACGGCCCCTCTGGTTTTAATACTATCTCCTGATCATGTAAATCTATTCAGATCAAAAGAACAGCAGAGTTGGAACATATACTAAAGCCTCCAGCCAGATTTTTATGGCACTTTCTGCAGGGAAAAGATCTTTCAGAAAATCCATCGTCATGTGTGTTCACAGCAGAATAACCACAGATTCCCACTAGTGTAGCTAAAAACATTTTGTCCCACTAAGGGTACCATCCATATCAGCCAAAATCCAATCCTAGTCAACTAGACGTCTCATAGGTTGAATAGGCCCCCAGAAGGATGTGGGGTTTTTTTTTTTATTGGTTGGTTGGGGTTTTTTGTGTTTTTTTGGGGGTATTTTTTGTTTGTTTGGTTTTTTTTGTTTGTTTTTTTTTTGTGTGTGTGTGTGTGTGTGTGTTTGTTTGTTTGTTTGTTTGTTTTGTTTGTTTGCGCAGTTGATTATACAGGGAGAATGGTAAATGATTTTTTATGAGAATTCTACTAGGTGCTTGTGTCTATTTCTGTGTACCTAAACACTTTTTAAAATATTTCCTTCCTAGACTTGCTAGGGGAGATTTAAGAGCCTATATCCATTTTTTCCCCATTCCTCTCCCATCTAAAAGCTTCAAAAAATTAAAGCAGGAATTCCTTCTTGACAAGTTATTGTTGTTCTTTTTTCTGTTAACAACTGCCACAGACTGGCTGAGGAGCTCCACCAGGCTTCAGTGACCAGGGTCTGCAGAACGAGAAGTAGGTGGATTTCCGTGGGCCCCAGCAGAAGAAAGTAGATGGTTGTTCTGAGATTATGTTTCAGCCTCACATTAAGGAAAATGCATAGTTTTCTTCACATATAGGTCTTAATGGTGTGGTTGAACCCAGAGTTTGGTTTCTGCTATGTCTTTTTCTGAGAGTAGCTTCCAGGGAAATAAAGAAATAAAGTGCAAAACCCGCTTGTGCACTACAAATTATTACAAGGTAAGGAACAATGAAAACAAAATGAACTCTAGTTGCAATTACTTGCTTTTCGGTCAGTATTTCCCTTTGGGTCACTTTGTTGCTGATCAACTGGCAGAGTCATAGAAATAATGCAAGACTGTAATGCCAGGTCTTTGGGACTCTAATTTGGATGGCTGGGCAAAGTTATCAGCAAGACTTAATACAGATCACACTCTTAATACCAAATCAAATGCCAGCATGGCCCTCAAAGGCTGAGTAGAAGAGTAGATGAGAGAGAAGCATGTTGTGAAGGTGATCTTAACAAATTTGGAATATGGTACAGTTGGTAGACAATTGCACTATGACAGGTGAGTAACAGACAAGTATGACTGCTTAAAAGCCAAAATGGTTTAGGACCTCTTCAGAAACAGCCTTCTGCATAGAGAACACCAATAGCTATGTTGAGCTTAATACGTAAATACAACAGTGTCTGTTGATGGACTTTTTATAAGGTTTTTACTATTATTTGTTCAGTAAGCAGTAAGGAGATGTGGGTTCCATGTTAGGAGTTTTGGAAGATTTCCTATATCACCATGAAAAGCCACTCTGGGCTCATTTTTAAGACTATTTTTTTGGGGTGCCTCCATTGTGGAAGCTGAATCCAATAAACTGAATCTAGAAACAAGGGACCAAAATTATCTATTTTGAGGGCCTCTACCTTAATGTCCCTGTGTTATAGTTTTTGCAGATGTGATATTTATGCTTTTCCCAGAGCTCGTCTGCAAATAATATAACTGGCATTCAGAAGGAAGTTAGGCCATAGATTAAACTATAAATCTGTGTTTGGGATCACCAAGACTTGAGTACATGTCATTGTTTTGCTTTTGCTTTAATATTTTTGGTGTTGTTACTAATGCATTTCTGTCTGCTGAGTTCTAAAATTATTTCACCAACATCCTGTGCTATCTGTTAGGGGTAAGTAACACTTTTCAGCCACATTAATGAAAAGATGTTAATCTTAAACTGAATCTGAGCCAACTATTGGAGACTGTCAGCAGCAAGGTTTTATTCTGAGATTTTGCCGGGGCTCTGAGGTAGGAAACATGCTTGACAATCGCCCCCTTTTGCTTTGGCCCGTGAACCCTTTCCTGACCTTTATGAGCTTTATGATTCAGATTCATTTATCTGACTTTAGAGACATATTTTAAATGAAGTGATATTTTAAATTAGTTGAACCACAATCTAGGGGTACCCATCTCTCCTCTTTGACTACACAGCTTGCTTCAGGCATCTAGGTTTCACACTTAGTTGCCTCACTTAAGTGTTTAAAGCCAGATAAAGCTGATTCTACCTGAACAATGTATTCTCATGAGACTTTTCATTAAGACACATATACTGAAGTTCTGTATTGAACTTCCTAAAAAGACAGAGATATAATGGACATATGTCCTGAATTCTTTTACATTCCGGGGGGTGGGAGGGAAGGTCTGAACATTGATATTTAATCCATATAATTATTTTTATGTGTAATTAGGAAATGAATGGCAAGCTGACCCAAAATACTTCGGTATTTAAAAGCTTCCTAGGAGCAATTTACACTACATCAAATGCAAACACCTTATGAGTGTTCCGTTTTGTGGCTTCTTCCTTACTGTTTTCAGTGATTCTGTTTTCTGACAAAGGAATATTTGTTCTACTCAGCATTTCAAAGAGAGTCAGGAAAGAAGAAGAAATACCATAACTAACTTTTATTGTCATTGTCAGTGGAAAAAACAGTTATTATTATAAAGACATCAAACATTTTGGGACCAAAAAATCACAACAGCTGTCTGCTGTCAGTGGTATGTCAATATAAATACTGTCTTACTTCAGAGCATGTCTTGTCTGGCGGAAGGAAAGTTAATATTTTAAGATACTTCAGATTTGCAGTACCCCAAAATATGAAGTTTGGCAGGATACTTAGGAAGCAAAACCAATGTATTGCATTTTTTTTTTTTTTTGACAGATGAAAGCACATTTTTAATTATTGTGATGCAGAACCCCAGGAAACATACTTTGTCAGACCTGTACTGGCTCTGTGCTGGCCTAAGGCAGATGTTTCTGTGAAGAGCTTTTGAAACAGAATATATTTTCATGAGAGTTTCATCTATAGAATGTGTATTTTTTAAAATTCAGTAGTAGCCTGCTAATGAGACCAGAAATGAAAACATCTTAACATAGGGAATGCTGGGTAATAATAAGTATCATCTAATAGCAAATCCGTAACAACGTGGAACTGGCTGGATTGTTGCACTCTAAGAGTTTAGGTCAATGTCTTGATGTCCAGGTGAAGACTAGTCACGAGTGACATTCTTCAGGGGTCAGTATTGAGACTGGCGCTGTTTAACATCTTTCTCAGAGATGTGGACAGTGGGACTGAGTACACTCTCAGCAAGTTTGCCAGTGAAACCAAACCATGTGGTGCAACCGAAACACTGGAAGGAAGAGATGCCATCCAGAGGGACCCAGACAGGCTTGAGATGTGGGCACATGTGAACCTCACGGATCATAGAATGTTATAAGTTGGAAGAGACCCACAAAGGTCATCAAGTCCAAGTTCTGTTCCTGCATATGACAATTCCACAGTTCACACCATGTGTCTGAGAGCATTGTCTAATCTCTTCTTGAATACCATCAGGCTTGAGGCTGCGACCACCTCCATGAAGAGCCTGTTCCAGTGCTCCACTGCCCTCTGGGTGAGCATTTTCCTAATGTCCAACCTCAACCACCCCCGTCACATTTTCCTGCCATTCCCTTGGGTTCTGTCATTGGTCACTGAAGGGAAGAGATAGACTCCTAGCCTTCCTCCTCCCTTTGTGAGGAAGCTGTAGACCACGATGAGGTCTCCTCTTTGTCTTCTCTTCTCCAAGGTGAAGAGTGCTGGCCCTAAGATTGATCCCAGTGGAACCTCGCTAGTGGCTGGTCACCAGCCTGACATAACCCCATTTACTAGAACCCTTTGAGTGCAGCCTGTCAGCCAATTGTTCATCCACTGCATTGTGTGTTTATCCAGCTGTATGCTGGACATCTTGTCCAGGAGAATACTGTGAGAGACAGAATCAAAGGCTTTACTGAAATCCCAAAAATTCACGTTGACAGACTTCCCTGTGCAAGGTCCTGCACATGGGGCAGGGAAGTCCCAAGCACAAATACAGGCTGGGTAGAAAATGAATTGAGAGCAACCCTGAGGAGAAGAACTTGGGGGCCGTTGGTTGATGAGAAGGTCAACATGAGCCAGCAGTGTGTGCTTGCAGACCATAAAGCCAAATGACAAGGGATAATGCTTTAAACCAAAAGAGGGTAAATTTACATTAGGTAAAAGGAAGGAATTCTTCATCATTAGGGTGGCGAGGCACTAAAACAGGTTGCCCAGAGATGTGGATGCCCCATTCCTGGAAGAGTTTCAGGCCGGGTTGGACAGGGCTTTGAGCAACCTGGTCTAGTGGAAGTTGTCCCTGCCTAGGGAGACTGGAACTGGATGATCTTTAAGGTCTCTTTCAACTCAAATCATTCTGTGATTCTATGGTTCTCTAGTACAAGCAAAATTAAACTTGAAGTTATTTTTTAAAAGTTTCCCATTGATGGATGCAGGGACCGTTTTTTCCTTACTAATAATTTCTTTCACTTGATGTACAAGATGACCCATTCCCCCATTCCTCTTTAGTTTTCCCAGTGTTAGTGCATTATCATCTCTAGGGGAAACAGAGATGAGAAAAGGAAATGAACAATAATACCTTTTCAGAAATAGCAATAAGGTACTAGTGTAAACCACCACAGATTATTATATCTTCGCACTCTGGGATGGAATTTACTTGCATTGATATTTGCTGATATGAAGATGAATTCATTTTTAGCTTATCTTGTTTTTATACCTTTTTGTGGCCCAATTTCATATACAGTCAAGATGTTAATGTAATATTTTCAGTCTCTGGTCCTAGGAAATCTTCTTATCTATTTTTAATGGGATTAGTATAGAGTATGCCCATGTCTTCTTGTTGGCTGCATATTGAGTTGTATTAGCAAGAGCTCACCTAACAGGTGGAGGTGAATGATTGATTGCCTTTATTCACTGCTTGTGAAATCCCATCTGGAGTGCCATGTCCAGATTGAGTCTTCCCAGTATAGAAAAGGTACTGACTAACTGGAAAGGTTTCAGAGGACAGTTACTAAGACGGTAAAGGGACTGGATGTTCTAGGAGAGCTGTTTGTTCAGCCTGAAGAGGAGAAGGCCAAGGGAATTATCTTCTGTCCTCATTTACTCAACAACCACATATTAGGAAATTAAATCATATTATTCTCAAATAACAAGGATTTGAGGGGAGCTGGGCACACGTTACAGCAAGGCAAATTCTGATTGGATGTTAAAATCACAATAAGGGTGGTTCAGCCCTGGGTCAGGATACCCAGAGAAGTTATAGCATCTCTATCCTATAGAAATAATAACAAAAACAAAAACAAAAACAAAAACAAAAACAAAAACAATAACAATAACAATAATAATAATAATAATAATAATAACCTGGAGTGTTTCCAAACACCAAAAGAAAGGGGGTTTTAGAGTGTTTTGGTTTTGCCTGAGTAGATGAAGGATGAAAAAAAGAAATTATACCACATAAATATTTTCAGCAAAGGATATGAGGAAAAAAAAAGTTTAAATTTTATTTGAGAAATTTAGGAAGGTTTGTGTAGGTTTTTCCTTGTCCTAATAACAATGCCGATACCTGGTATATCAGTTACAAACTTAGAATAGTAACTTTTCATTCTACACATAGATGATACCCAGACCAGAGTTTAACTTTTTTGTTCCATACAGGAAAAAAGTGGAATAACAGATGGTTCTAACTAAAAAACAGCAGGAGAAGTGGGGTTTTTTGTTTGGTGTTTTTTGTGTGTGTTTAGTGGTTGGGTTGTTTGTTTAACTGAGCAATTTGGGTCATGAGCAAATACTTGTTTTTTCTCTTCCATTTCATCTTGAAATTCTAATGAATTCTGAAAAAAATCATAGAGATCTGTGTGATAAGAAATGTAATTCAACCTACTAGAAGTAAGGCTACTCTGTAACACCTTAAAATAGATGGAAGGATGGAAGGTGAAATCAGATAACCTTCAGAAAACTGAGGAATTACATTTGTTCCTCAGCAACCACTGTGTTCCACTGTTACTCCCAGTGGTTTGGATAATCAACACTAAATGCAACTATTTTACATTTTGTCCATATTTTTCCAATATAAAGACTTGAGGGAATTTACTATTTTTCTGTTTCTCAGAAGAAAACAAATGATGTTGCAAGAATCATCAGAACACCTCACAAATTGCAAACATACCAAAATAAAATAAGAATCACTTTCTCAGTCTCCAAACTGCTCACAGAAATAGTCCTATGATTTATTCTATTATGCGCTGTAACACTCTGTCAAAGGAGTGTTATCATGGCCAAGGGTTGTTTGTACAGAGGACAAAGGATTTCTGGTGCTATTGGTGAAGTCATTCCACTTGGGAAGGTGACAGGAACTGGTGGCAAGAGACCTGCATTCAAATCTGATCTTTGATGCCATTCGTTGTAGGAGCTATTGAATAGCCCGGACATCTTGGATAATCAGTACCTATTTCTTCATTCAGGGACAGTATTGGTTTGCATAGATAACAGAAACTAATTTCTGCTATCACATACAAAGCTGCCTTTTAGCTCCAAAGGGCTAAGATTTGTGTCTTGATATCTAAGATGCCAGGCTTGAAGCTGGGGTCAAGCCAGAATAGCAATCAATCCCATACATAAAGCATTGTTATGTTCTACTCCTAATGAGAAACCACCCAATTAACACTGGAAAATAAAGACAAAGATAAAAGTAGTTATTTAAATTATGAACAGCACCAGCAGTTTAAAAATGGTGCTTTATGTAATTAATATTTGGCAACTAATAAATTTCTTCAATAGTAATTAAACACTAATTAAATAATTTCCTCAGGAATGTATTTACTAATGGTATTTCTGGATATTCCTTTTCCTTTTAAATGTTTTGTAACTGTTGTTGAGTAATTACCGTTCACTAATTAATTTTTAAGTCAGAGTCCTGACCCTTCAAGCAGTCTAGGAATGGAATTCCCTTAGCTGATGTGTATTCATTTGAAGCAATTCATAATACGACTGAAAAATAGTATGGCTTATAGGGGATAAAATACTGGTTCCTTAGACTCCTGAAACCTATTGATTCTCAATGAAGTTTGAGCTCCTGGAGGCAGGTCTGCAAGGATTTGGGCAGCTAGACTTGAGGTTGTAGTGTGAATGACTTGGTGATGAGTTACTACTACTCTGGTGTGGCATCCATGGAGGTATCTTTAGGTTGTTTCAGTTCCCAGGTTAAGTGAATCAGCTGAAAGATTACAGTGTGTCTGAGCAGAATTTTTTTGTTTTCTCCCAAGTTTTATGGAAGACATTTCCTCTTTCTCTCCTCCCTAGATCTTGGCAAAGCACGAGCTTTTGTTCAGTTCAAAGGCTGTGTTCACAGTAGAACCTCACCCAAAGGTAAGGTCTCTGCAGGCAACCTTGAAGGACTGATACACAGACTTTGCAGTGCCCAGCAGCAGATACATTTAAAAGGTGTCTCTGCTTTATACAACACCATGGATGGAGATTCAGTGAATGTGTTGCTACTAGCCTCACTTCCTAAAGAACCCAGCAAGGCTCTCTTAGCCACTGCTCTAGGATTTGGTAAAACCAGGCTGTTTCAAATGAATTATTTCAGGTTTAAGGTGTCTTGAAATTAACATGTGCATTATTTCAAAGTTTGTATGTCTCTCTCAGCAGGAGCAATTCTTCTGCAGGCTACAACTTATAATCGTATCTCTAGGTAGATTTTTGGCAGTAGGATTAATTACGGATGTTTAAATTTTGAAAGCACAAACTGAAGATCTGATTTTGCAGGGTCAAATCTCATTTCCATTAACAATGGTTGTAAAAGGGTCAAAAAGTTCTGTTTCAATCAGTCAATATTACAAGATCAAGAGCAGCACAATGAAGGAGTTATAGCTGCTTGAATGCACATGACCTGTGCTCAGTGGTAACTGGCTTCAGAGTGACAATTTGAGGGGAATAAGTCAGAGCATGTTCTTAGCCCATGGATGTTCCTAGTGATAGAGTGTTTTCTTTAAAATATATTTTTCAGTCTACATATATCTGGAGAAGTCAGCAACTATTGAACTGCTGAAGCCATCCTAAATCTTGAAGAAGTATTAAGAAAACATAAAATAATGATTCCTTCCTACCATTGGATTGAAAAACATGAATTTGGTTCATTATGGCCCCCATGATAATCACAGGCAAAATAAGAAAAGGAAATAAGCTGAAGCTGGTTAGAAAGGTAGGCCCAATTCTACTTCTGTTCATGCTGTGGTAAATGTGGAGCCACTCATTGTGCTGTTTTGTACAGCCTGAAGGTGACCTTTATTCTTAATGGCTACATTTTAGTGCTATTTATTCAGCACAGAAAGGGAAGGAGTCAACCTGTGAAGCAGAGGTGGTGATATCTGTAAGCTAATACTATGCTGTGAAAAAACTGTATTTATAAGAGTAAAGAAAATACTAATGACTTAGTTAGAAAAATAATTAAAGGATATTGGTGACATTTTTGTCTATTGAAAGCATATATTTTACTCGCTTTCAGTTTATGAAACAATGACTGATTTCACCAATTAATTGCTCTGATGGAGAACTGTGTATTTTAGGTTGACATACCCCTCAATTTTACATTATGCTTCATGAAACTAGTAATTTTAAATGAGTATAATTTAGTTCTAAGGACAATGAATGAAATAAAGGAGACCTGGGAAGTTATGATACCATACAGAGGAGTTTCTTCCACTCCAATCAAGCCTATATTATTATTTTTCTCTTGATGTTTTTATAATATATTACTCCTCAAAACTCACCACGACGGCATTTCTACAAAAGCCTGCAAAATCCTCAAATTGCTAGTTGGAAAGTGCAGCTTGGCTTACTAATTCTGTCTTAGCTTTGAGTCATCCATGGATGACTACAGCAAACTACAAATGTTAGCTATGTAACTCTGCAGCGAGGATGGAGGCAGCAGATTTGTCACAGTGTTGTTACTTCTGCAAAGCCCTCCATGGCATTCCCAGTGGAGGATAGACAAGTTCTCTCGGTCTTATACAGGAGGAACACTGTGCAGAGATGACTGACCGTAAAATAAATAAGGTCATAGCAGCACAAACAGACCTTTGCTGGGGGAACAGGATCAGGTTGTATGTTGTGACACTACCACAAGCAAACTGAACAAGTCTCATCGCATGAGACAGGCAGAGTGTAACTGGAGAAACTAAAGTGATAGATCAAGCTGCAGGAAAGGCTAGTAACACATAGTTGATTAAAAATAAAGGTTTCCTGAGTCTCAGGTGAATCTGTTAAACCTGAGATTATCTGCTTATCTGCTCATCTAATTTGACCCCAGTGGGATCCTATGTGAAAACGAGGAGAGAAGCAGGGAAGGTAGGCAACAGCTGGTGCTCAGACAAATGCTTAATTTTCCTTGTGCCATTTATGCAAGCCTGTGCAACCAGCACTGAAAATCCCATGGGAGGATTACCTAGGAAGTTAACTCAAATTACTTATTTATTCAAGCTGTGGGTATTTTTCAAGCAACTTCCCCTTCCAAAAATCCAGAGTTAAATATAGATTTGAATATATATGAAAATCATGTGAGAATGTGTTGTGTCTGGTGAAGGAAAAGGGGTTTTATACATTCAGATACACAATATACAGCTGAGATCTTGCTGCTTAATGCTGGAGCTGGTCTCTCAATGTAACCAAGAAAATAGTGTGTGCAATTAATATGCTACCCTGTGGTTTCCAGATATGTTCATTTACTCCTTCAGGTGATTTATGTGTAAATGAGATGTTAAGCAAGAAAAGAAGAGTGACTGGGTGTGTCTGCATGGTGTTGTGTGGAGGGGTTTTGACAGATAAAGACTTGTTGCTGAATTAGTCAGGCTCAAAGGAATCTCAAGGCCTCTTAGAGAAGCTGAGAACAGAATCTGCTGTGAGAGAGAGGGGCGTTCCTCAATCACCGGGGTCCTGGTGTGGCGTGAATCATCGGACGTATCATCAGTGAGACTCCAGCGCATGGACAGCCCACGATACTCATTTAGCGAATCCATGCTTGGAGCGTGGATGCGTGATTAGAATATAGTTACGTATATAAGGAGACTTGTTTCTGTAATAAATGGCTTTAGCATGATTCACATTGAATTGACTTGTTTTGCTGAGTCCTTATCTCGTTCCTACAGTGTTGTGCACACCATATCCCTGGAAGAACTTGTACATCTGAAGGTGAACTTTGTGTGAGGTGTTATTCTGACGGAATGTTAGCTTGCCCTCTGGGTGCTAGATTTCTGTTTTGAGACATATTGCATAGGTGGCATGTATAGGTTGGATCTATGTGTGTGTGTGTGTGCGTGTGTGTGTTTCCAGTACACAGCACTTGTTTAAAATCAAGGTCTCTATCTGAAATTGGCCTTCCAGAACCTAGGTGGTGTAGACAGTGAAGTGGTTTATGCAGTGTAAGACTCCCTGTTACATGTGACTTTGAGAAAGTGTCAGAGGGTAAATGCTTTCCAGACAGCCTGAGCAGTATAGGGGACTTGCATTAACAAAATAATAAAAAATAGTAGTAAACATAATCTTAGGTAGTAGTGAAACAAGATGATGAACAAGCAGCATCACCTTCCTGTACTTCCCGGATTTTATTTATTTATTTATTTGTTTGTTTGTTTATTTGTTTATTTTTAAATTTATTTTTACCATATCTACCTTTTTAAAAAAAATAGTTTTTGTCTCCATCTACTTCATGGATATGTAAGATAAGAACTGTCTTTAGATTCAAGAACCAACAGAAGGTCAGCTGTCAAGGCAGTTATCCAGCCAAGAGGTATGAAGAGCCAAAAATAATTTGGCAGTATTATATCCAAAAGACTTGAATTCTGTGCATCAGTTAAATACCATGAAGATTTAGCTGAGTGGGGAGAGATGCACTTCATGGCTCTCCCTATGTCATGATTAAAATTGAGATAATGTATTTGTGTGATATTCCTGTTGCTCTTTGAAGTTTGACTGAGAGATTCAGGGGCCTACAGAGGTGGTTCAGGCTGATGGTCAGTTAACCAAATTTACTCTTCACATGTTACTTTGGAGAAAGAAAGGATAGTCTTGGAATTAAAACAGAAGTTTGTGACACTAGGAAATTGTCTTGGATCTGTTTTCTGCTGTTGGATTTCCTTGCTGGGATGTCCACCTAGTTGGCTTGTGTCTGTTTCTTCACTTATCTGAAATAAATAAGCTGTAGGTAGCACTTCCAAGTTTTCTGAATGGATGTATGAGATCTCTTTGAAGGTTAGCACTGTCTACTGCTTTTGCTTCTTACCACTTGGTGCTTTCTTCAGAGCTTCTCCAATTTTGTATGTGGATGCACTGCCCTGGTAGAGAAGGAGGAAGATGAAACCATTCTGCTATGGTCAGGTCTGCTCTGACTCTAGTTTTCTCTGGTTCCAAGTGGAAATAATGAGCTTCTTGATATTTTTGTTTTGAAATAAACTGTACAGTAAAGATGGACTTAATGAGAACAGATAGTAATGAGGGATGCAAAACATGATACAGCTTTGTCTCTCTTGGGAGGGGGAGTTACACGGAGGGCACTGTGTTATTAATGTTTGTACTAGAGTGATGAAGAGAAACAAAGTTTCAAGCTATGTGCAGAAGAATAAAAGGTTACTTGAAATGCCTTTAATGTCACAGACTGTACTGCAACTCCTGACATATAAACTTCTCATTTGACCTTGGACATTGCATGCATGCTTTTCTGATACATTCTTATATAGAAGCTTAGGTCTGCAGTAGAGGGAAAGAAAAATTTTAGCTGGTTACTGTTTGTTACCAAATACTAGTGGAGATTGCAATGTAGATTTTTCAGTATTTGAGAGATGGGCACTATATGTCTGTGAAGCATTTGATGCCACAGCTTCTGGTTTATTAATATATTAATATTTCTGGATTCTATGAGGACTGTCTTGCCAGATAAATGCTACCATCATGCTCCAGTGATGCCTGTTGCTTAGTAATTAACCTGCTTGTCTGGCAGGGAAGACGTGAATTTAAATCCTTGTTAGGGAAGGAATTGATTAGTACTTTTATTTATTACAATTCTTATTCTGAATAAATGGATGAATTTAGGAGAAGTCAACAAAATGGGAAAGATACCCACGCCAGCTTACGTGACAAAGGTTTGTACAGAGCTCAACACGTGTTCTGTGTGTGTTTACCAGATGGCCAGCTTTTGGCAGGGGAACCATGTGTTTAATGTGTCTGAGGAAATCTGGGCATTTAGTTCATACACCGTTAGGATGAAGACAGTCCTGTTCACGATCAGCACTAGATCTCTAAATACCTAAAGGATCTAAAATTGACTTCTGTGTAGTGCACAGGGGACTGCAGGGAGAACTGGTAGCTGTAATCAGAGATCAAAGGCTGTGGTTCTGGAGTTGGAAGCATCTGTTCCAATGTGCTGAACTACATTCACAGATCCAACCATCTGCCTTTTAGTGTGCAAGTGTATCATCAGTGCACATCATTTGGGAGGTATCCATACCTTCCCATGTCATTTAGGAGCATTAATACTGGTTTCAGTAGAGCGATTTGCCCATAAGCTGTCAAACTTGCTGGTAATATTCAATTTGACTGTAATCAGAGGCCATTGGTGAGTAATGGGACCTTACAAACAGTGTGCTAATTTTATAAGGGATGAATGAGTCCTGAGTGATAAATGAACATGTCTGTCAGTGATACCTCAGCACATATCAACTTGAAGTTCATTCAGATTCCTCACTTATTGTGTTCCCTGGGCACTGCTGAATTACATTCTCTTTAGGTTCAGGTATTGTACATGCATTAGGTTTGACAGTGTCACTGTGGGATCTTTGTATTTTAAATGTTGCTTTAGGCTTAAAAGAAGAAATATGTCAGCACTAGTCTTCGCAGCCTGGCAGACAGTTCTGGATTCACCTTGTCAGTCAGTTCTTCCTAATGCACCCTGTTCTGGAAAAGGACAGTGTCTTCTCAAAGACACACTAGTCTGAGCCCTGTGATTGTTATTTTGTGTGAGATTTCTACATTAAAGTGTCTTATGAGTCATACTGATAATTGAGTACCACCTGACATGGAGCACAATGGGCTTTATGCAACTTCAGATTTCCTGTTGGTATGAGTAATACACCATCAGATGTGCCCTGCAATGATCAGAGTTGTGGTGTTTTTGTTGTGTTTTGTTTGTTTGTTTGTTTTAAGAAAAACTTATTAATTTTACCAAGTCAAAGTTTATCATTAAACAACAACCTAAAGTCACTAGGGTTTCCATTCTATGCAGCTAAAGTTTATTTTCCCCCCCCTTGGCCCTTTTTGAACTACAGTGAAATTTTAACAGCCTCTCTTGAGGTCTAGAAAAGCATGTAAAGTTCAGCTTTTCCCTGGGGTCCAATTCAAGAATCCCCAGAATAATGCTGTTTGGTAAGCAACACAGTAATTCTCATTCCCCAATTGCCCCTCTTCCACCTTCATATGTCTTGAGGGAAGACTAATCCTTGATGAGTGATAAATTTCCTTTCATGGAGTTTTACTGCATAGTTTAAGGTCCCTCTCAGAGAGCTGGTTAATTATAAACCATGTACAGTTTCTGGCAAAGCTTAGAGATCATGAGTTAATGATAACTTCTTGACTTTTTCCAAATCAATGAAAAAGTTAGCAACAAAACACTTTGCAAGGCATCAGCTGTGATGTTGATGTCTTATGAAGCCTAAAACAAAGTTGTTAGCTGTCTTTTTCTGAGATGAGGGAGCTTTTAGGCTGCAGATAATGTACGGTCTCAGACAGACAGGATCAGGCATGCCATAATTTTCAGTCTTTAAAATAGCTATGATTTTCTAGCAGTTCCACAGGATATATATACCCTTTTCAAAAAAAAAAAAAAAAAAAAAAAAAAAAAAAAAAAAATTCACATTTATAAATCCAAAAGCCATAGGAAGAGATTCCTCCCTGCAGAAAATCAGCTACTTATGAGGGCAAAAAAAGCTGAAAAAAAATTCTGATCTTTTCACAAGGAGACATTAATATCCTGGTTAATTATGAAAAAGTCATTAAATTTGAAATTGTCATAACTATGAAAGAATGTTTGGGTTGACACCTGTGTATGAGAAAGGATGGAGTGCACTTGCAGACTTTGGGGCAACTCAATAAATAATAGAGCTTGCTTTAACAGTGCTTGCATATTGAGGCAAACTGCAAGTAAATAATGATTAAAATATTTGACAGTCAAATATTTGTAAAGAAAGGTATTATTTGGAGAGAACTTACTCACGGAAATCTGGGAGCCATGTAATTTTTAATGCAATATGACCATGATCTTATTTCATTTATTTAAAATTGCAGGAAAGTTGTTTTATTTAAGTGGTAAATACAAGATTATGATAGCAGATATATATGTAGATTCATTCTATATAGAATACACCTCAAAAACTTGCAGATTTTATAATAGCTAAAATGATATTTTTTGTTCAAATTATAGTCCAACAGCCATCATTCAAAAGAAATGATCAATCAAATCAGTATCATCTTCCTTAAATACATCCAGTATAATTTCTCAGTAATATCAACAATAACTTGGTGTCCATTTTGGGAAATGGAATCAACAGCCTTCTTGAAACAACTATAAAAAAGTCAATGCATTTGAAGAAATTGAGTAAACATTCTCATCTTATTTGCTTCTTACAACACAAAATGTCAGAAGTTTGAAAAATTCATAAAAAGCTTCTCATTGTTTTTCAGACTTTTCTTGAAAAAGTCTTCCTTTTACCAGAACGTGTGAACGTGTTAGCTTAGGTAATGAAATGCAAGATAATTTTAATTTCTGATTTTGCTTTTGATTGTTTCATGACTGACTGTCGTGAACTTTTTAAAAGCTGAAGTACAAGCTTCTGCCAGCCTGATGACTTACAGATACTCCTTGTAACTGCGTTCTGTTGACCGAATTTATGCCTCTGCTTCTTTCCTTGGTGAAAGTTCAGATCATTCAAACAGAATAATTTCAAAATTATTAAACTACGTTTCCAGTGCTGCAGGTACACTTTCACCTTTTTTCTGCTTGGTTAAATTACATTACCTTGGAGTAACTGGCTAGAGAATAAGCTTGTACAACCACTTTACTACAAGAGATATTTTACTGATGAGAATAACCCCATGGCTGGAAGAAGGAATATTCCAATCGTTGATCTAGGGGAGCATCATTAGTTTTGATGAGCTGTATGACTCTAGCTATGTTTCTCCAGTTAATATTAATATCTTTGGGACAGTCCTACGAGCTGAGTTGCACTTATACATGCTGGATAGGAAAGAGTTGCTAAACCAGAGCTGTGTTTTTAACATGCAAGGCACTTTGGATGGGTGGAGAGGAAGGTTAGAAGCTGGAGGTGTAAATAATGCTTTTGAAATTGACCACTTAAAGTGAAATTTTTATTTTGCTGAGGTAATTTATTTTTTTCAGTAAATGTTAATTTACATCTGCTCTGTTGAATTATTCTAAAAATATTGTTTTCCTTACTAACTTGCCTTTAGGTCTTCTCATCTCATGCCCAAGAAAATTAGGCTATTTTGTATTGGTTCCTGTCAAATTCTTGTTGTACTTCAGGTCTTTTCACAGCTTTCCATTTCTCACATTTCCCACAGTTAAATAGTCATTTTGTCAGCAATGGGCAGGGAGATGAGATTTCATCTGGTCTGTGGAATTTTTTCAGCCTCACTGAAACAAGGCCCATGTAACCATTCACCATACTCTCCTGGGATATCAGAGACCATCTCAACAGATATTTTCCCCTCATATTGGCTAATCTCCAAGAGCCCACTTTTGGTGCAAGATTCCCTGACCTGCCTTGTCTTGGCATGCACCTGCCTTACAGCATATAATGTTCCTTTTATGGGAGATCCAGCTGCAAATTACCCTGACACATGGGAATTCTCTGCTAGTGTCTCATTAGTGTAGCTAGAGCAATGCCAGCAAAATCCACTAGCCTCAGGTATAGGACACACTTCAGTTATGTCAGCATTCAAGACAGGCTGTACCCAACTACAAAGCCTTGGGTCCCTTCATGGTGGAATTATTTCTTTGAGATTGCTACAGCCAGAATTATTTGGGAGTATGAACCTGCTAAAGCACAGCACCCATTTACAGGGCCATTTGACTGTTTTCAGTAGCATAAATCACACTGAAAGTCTGGCTCTCATGGGAGCCAGCTGTTGGGTTTGGAACATGTTCAGAAAACAGCTTACCTGGGAGAGGAGAATATGTTTGTTTGTTTGTTTTTTCCTGAGTTACAACATATCTTTCTGTTTACAGGGCATCTCATACTGCAGTGAACTATACATTAGAAATCAATGAAGGCTGAGTTAAAATTACCAAAATAACACTTCATATTTATAAATGCTAATGTTCTATATGAATACTTGATTTGTATAATCTTCTCCAGCAGGTTTTAAGTTTTTCTCACCTTCTTCTCTCCCACAAAAACCTATTTCATTTATAAGCAAGTTCGTGCTTTATCGGTGTAAGGATGCAGCTCACGGACAACTTTGTATGATTTATGGCAACAAGGATATAGACACAGCTTGAAAGATTGAGCCAGAGCTGAAAGGCAAGAATCAAGCAGTAGGTGGATCAGCGTTCGTGGGACTAGAGTAGATAAGAGCCATGGAGGTGAAGGACCAGTCAAATTGGCAGATTTTAAAAATACTACTTTTTCCAATAACTAATCATGCCAATGGCCAAATGGCTTTCTCAGCTTTAAAGGTAGTGCACTGGGTGTGCATTCAAAAACCATATTTATTTTTTAAAAATTTGAGACTTGAATTTAGCTAACAGGATAGAGAACTGGAGCAAGCAGAGAATAAGTATCCTGATAGCCAAAAACCAGGGCTAGCTCATGCCCTTGTCCAATGACTGTGCATTGATGCTTTCTATAAATTGCCCATTAGATATACTCATCTCTAGTGTACAACTCCTTCCCACACTTCAGAAGGTTTGGGTGTAAATCGCTTTCTCTGGGTCATTTCATCTCTGGTCAGACAATCAGTTTTGTGCATCCTCCTCCCAAACAGTGTGGAAGAATGTCTGTCAGGATATAAGCAGGGGCTTATCCTGTCACTGTTCTACCCTGCTGTAGGCCATGGCCTTGAAACAAAAGGATGTAATGTAGATTACTGCAGCCGAGGTCACACTATGCCTTTAAATGATTCCTGCTGTGCCTCTCAGAGAAGGAATAAAGAAACCCCTTATGCTCAGCTGACTAGGACCTCACTCAATAAATAAGCCTTTTTCACACTTCCCTGAAATCCTATTTAAGGTCTGAGAATAGTGACGCTACAGTTTAAATAGCAAAAAAAAAAAAGCTGCTTAAATTTCTTTTGTTGGTATCTGCATTGTTAGTACCCCTTCCCAGTACCCTTTAGAAGTAGTTTTGTTTGAATACTGCAGCATTTATCTTTGCACTACTGGCTGATCAGAGCTGTACGTAACACAACTAGTAAGTACTCACAGTATTTAAAAGAAAGAAAAAAAAGTTTAGTTCTGCTTTTTGCCAGTTTTCTTACTGAATGACAGTTTTCCTCTCTGTGACATGCTTCTGGGAAGAGGGCTTAGATTTGTTTTTATTCAGCTTTCAGAAGAAAAAATGTGTCCTTGCTGGCTAAGAAAAATTTTTTGCTAAGGTTCTGCTTTATAGAGCAGTGACTGCTTTGAGATTTGTGGGATCTTGCTGCTTTTCAAATGACACAAATTGTAATTATTTCTGGAAATTTAAAGAGTAACATTGAATGAGCTTTTCAGGCTTGTGCATGACAATTTTATGGCACATAGGTAAAAAACTGTAATAAAGATGAAAGTTTTCCCATAGCTGTGCACGTCAGTTACAGTGGTATTCAGCCCCTGAGTGCTGGCCACAGGGGGTAAACATAGAGCTCCTTAGACTGTGTTTGGTCCCCAGGATGAACTGGAGCAATTTGAGCACTGGCCTGAATTAAGCAGTTGTCAGCAACTCTCTATATTGCAGTGGGGTCTGTGAGATGGCAACGGCGTCTGTGAGATGGCAGCAGATGACAGCAGCTGTCCCCTGAATGCTGAGAAAAAGAACCTGTTCTGTACACACTAACACTGAAAATGCTGGCTGGTTCTAGATTCTTTTTTGTAATCAAAGAAAACAGCTTTGAAACAGCTGCTGAGAAAGCTGCCCATCCATAGACTTGCAACACTAAATGAACTTTCATTAGAGGAACTGAAACATATTTTAGTCATCACTTAAGTGTATAAATGTTGCAGGAAAATAAAAACAGGAAAAAAAAAAGGAAGCAGGAAAGCAGGAAAAAAAAAAACATGTTTCCTGCTTTTCTGTTGCCCAGAAAGGTGATATGTGTCATTCTAAAGGTCCATGAGAAAATGTCAGTTATTAAAAAAAAAATAATTAAAAAACAAAACACAAAAATATTTATTCCTATGAAATTTTCTTAGATGTTTTCCTGGGGTTTTTCTCCTTTTCTTCCTGTAGTACAAATGGAGACACGGGTATATATAGTACAAAGTACAAATATATATTTTCATATATGAAAGAATTTAAAACATCTAAACTGACTTTAGTTTTTCAACTTTAATTTTCATAGTTTTGTGCTTCATTTTGCTTGTGGAGTGGAAATGGCAGTCACAGAAGAGAGAAGTAAAGCTTATCTTAAAAAAACCTTCTGTGGCATTAGTGTATTGGTCTTCTAACACAGCAACATCAAATATAAGTGTTTATAATAGACTCGCAAAAGTAATATTGAACTCTACAGGTCACAGCATGCTATAAGTTTCTCAGGGGAAATTCTTGAAAAGAGTGTGGGCATTCTTGCCAGGTCCAGTAATATGTGGTTTTGAAGCATAAAAAGCAAAAGGGTTTCCCTGATTGAAACTTAGTGTCTGTAAAACATTAGTGTGTCAGTAAACTTACTTTTTACACAAATCAGGAGGTTTTCGCACATCTTCTCAGGCAGTTTGAAAAGATATTCATATTCAGAGCAGTGATTTAAGCCAAAATGTCTGGAATAGGTAATGTGACTGGTGATGTTAAAGGCAGAGACCTTTATCTGACTTTTTATTATCATGGTCTGACACAGCTCTTTCTTTGCTAGAGGCTGTATTTGAAAGGATCTATAATTTAACGCGCCTGAAACTGGTGGTGAGCTGTAGAAAATGCAAAGTAAATACCATTCAGATCTTTACTTTGCAACTGGCTGCCTCCCATGTTGCTGCTGTGATTCTTAGAACATCTGCTTTGTTCACTCCTTTGAACATCTGCCACAGACAGATCACATGTTTAGAACCCTATAAGTGTACAATACACCTCAAAGAGGGACAGAAACTCTAGAATTTTACAGCTTTTAAAAGAGGTACAACAAAGGAGAAGATAATGCTGTAGGCTGGGATGGTGTAACCCAAGTAGGGCTATGAATAAATATATGGGGAAGTGTTGTTTGGGTTTTTTTTTAAATAATTCTAATCAATTATATTGTTCCCCATGAAACAACTGTCTTTGATGGCTACTCAGGATTTATAAAGATGACTGTCTATTGACATGAGTATTGCTTAGACTGCACTTTTCAACTCTAGAGCTATTAATGAAATGTTGGATGCTGATCAATCCAAGCAACATTTACAGCTTCAAAATTTGTTTGCTAGGTCAAAGCAAATGAAAAAAACCCTCTGGAATTGTTTCCAAATGTCTGTTTTTTTCTCAGATTAAAACCTGAATTTTTAACTTGAGGAAGACATACAGACTTGAAAGAGACTCTGGTTTTGAATGCCTGGTTCTGGGAGAACAAAAATTGAGTCTTAGCTCAAGTGAGTGGAAACATCAGTTTCACTCTAATTCAGTCTGAGGGAAGTGTCTTCTCTCCTGAGGCTGTTGCTTTAACCATAAGGATACATATCCTTCTTTGGTCATTGCCAGAACATTCTGGGTCTCTCCAGTTTATTTATTTATTTATTTGTCTGTTTGGTTATTTATTTTAAACAAAAGTGTTGTTTGGCTGCAAATTACTTCTGCTGATGCGAAACATGACTAGTTGGAAACTGCTCTGTCTAGGTCTGCTGTTACAGCTGCAGTCATGCCATCTTTGAGAACACCATGTAACAGGCTTCTCAACAACATTTGGTGTTTCTCAGGTGCCATGTAATTTCACAACTGGAAGTTGACAAGTGTGTTCTGTTTCTAAGGGGTATCCCTTCATTTCATGGCTATAATGTGAATTACAGAATTCAGTGAGTTACAGAACTGTCCAGCTGGCTGTCCTTAGGAGCAATTAATGTGGATACTTAGTGCAACTGCACAAAGTTTAAACATTTTATTTTTTTCCATGGTGCAAATCAGACAAATCCCCTTAGTTTGCTGCCTGTTTAATCTCATTCAATTTTATTCAGTAAGAACTACAAAGTCTTTTATTCCTTAACTTTTATGTCTGAAGTATATGTAGCTTTTCTGCATCTTCAGTTTTTATTCCTTTTTTGATTAGACACATTTCCTGAAATGCTATAAGTGAAATCTACTTTTGGCTTAAATGACATGTACCGCCACTAAAGAAATAAGGATAAAACATACACTTAAAACACAGCATAAAACCTTTTAATTGTGTGGCTTTGAGTCACACTGGTTTACAATATTACTGATCTTATTTCCAAATTAACATAGTCCTGAGAGAAGTAATCTTGGAGAGAGCAGAATAACCAGCAGTAAAGCTGCACGAAGGGCTTTTTGCTGCCATTTCATTTGCCTTACACAAAGCTTTTTCAAACTATGATGAGGTGACCTCCCAAATCTCGTGAGGAAAGAAGAAATTAAGGTGTACCCCAGCTTTCTGCTGTGTATCCACAACACTTGAATGGGCTGATGAGTCACAGATGAAAGCCTCCACTTGGCTACCAGGGAGAGAAGCTCAGATAATCTGGGATACAGTTTTTTCCAGCTTCCAGCCAGGAATAGAAGTTATCCATAGGACACACAGGAAGCAGGCTGTGCACAGGGAAATAGGTGGACCAAAAGGAAAAGGGAAAATAGAGGTTGGATGCCTCATCACATGCCTTGAACTGAAAGACAGAGGCCTGTCAGTGGGCACTGGACTGAAAAACAGAAGGAAAGGGGAACAACCTTGCCTCCCAAGCAGGCTGTGACAATGAAGGAGGCAGGTAATTTTTTCATTTAAATAGCTGTTTTCATTGAAAATGGCTGTTACTGTGGCTGCTTCATACACTTTAAAAATATTAACTGACTGCAGAACAGACTGGAAAATACCATGTTTTTCAATTGCAGAAAACTAAGAAGAAAAAAGAAAATATCAAAACATATTTCATGTTCGTTATTGCCATATTGAATTTTATAGTAAAAGTTAATATGTCCCACATAAATCTCATGGGTGATACTGCAGTTTGTGGACAAAGTGAATTAAGCTGGATTGTCACGGAGTCAATGACGGTACTGATGGCCCAGAAACTTCTCTTTGTCTGGCAGAGGCTTACCACAGCATAGCGGTGGAAAGAAAATAACCGCTTCATCTTCCTTATGTATATACTGGCACATCTCCCATGCAGGTTAAAGGCAAGAAAAAAAAAATATGCACAGGGATTGAGACTGCCCAGCTTTTTAAAATAAATCAGCCTGTGTTGCTGCTGCAGGGCATGCACTCCATTCAGCTGGGGCGGAAATGCAACCTGATTACCTGTGAAAAATGGAACGGCAGCGCTTGACCTTCATGTAAAGAAATAAGTTCAGAAGTCCATGCCCGGATCTGTGCTGGCTAATTTTTTTATATCTGTGTGTCAGGATGCAAAGTGTTGAGGCATCCACAAAGCATCAGCTTGACTCCAGTAGTGCTAGAGCAGGAGTTAAGCACTGGGACAAGTTTTAAGAAAGCAGGAGATTTCTGTGTCTAATTCTGAAATTGACTGGTTGGGGTTTAGGAGTGGACTTGTCCGCCTTATAGCTGAGACACTTTGAGACTCTGCTTCAGGTAATGTGGCAGCAGAGAGAATGTGGAAATAGCTCTTTGATGGGACAGCCCTCTAATGAAGTGAACACTTTGCTAGTCTAGTCAACTACTTTCTACAGCAGTTCCCTCTAATTACTGGGAGAAAACAGGCTGCATCAAGGAAGGAAGAGTGAGAAAAACATCTTGAAATAGTAAAGGGCATATGTCGGGGATTGGCTCAAGGAGCACGGACATGAGTCCACCAAGCAACTGTACGAGCAGAGCCCATTTTAGTTGACATAAGTAGGCCTTAGTTAGCTTGTCTATTAGGCCGTGGGAAAGGGGGGAACGGAAAAGTACTAACTAAGGCAGGGTCAGGATATTTTTGAAGAGATAAGAGTCAGAAGAATGTGGGATGCGCATAGCTAGCTAAACCCAAGTAGGTGGAGTAAGTAAATGTGCTTAGCCTATTAGATAGAGACAAGTATGCATAATTATGGTATTTGGTATAAATGCACGCCATCTCGGGCAATAAAGTTGAAGTATGCTTTATCACTCATATTGAGTCGGCTGCATTTCTTCCTCCGTCCGCTCGGGTCTGGAACTCTGATGGGATTTCTCTCTGCAGGCATAGGTTAGCAAAGAGAGGATGAAGCTTGTGAGGAAAAGGTCTAGTACTAACACCAGCAAGAGGCATTCCTCGCATATGAAGCTAATGCAAAATACGGTTCACTGGAGAATCAACCAGAGGAAAAGATGCTTCTGGTGCAATAATCAGAATTAAATGCTACAAAAAATCTACTGTCAGTTGACAAACAAAAAATATTTTTGTTATGAGGACTGCCATACAGCTTTAGGCTTTGAAAAAGAATTATTTTCGTCAAGGAGTTAGCCTAGCCAGCTTGAACAGAGGATTAAAATATATGGCCGTGACTCCATTCAGCAAGTAGTCTTCTGTTTTCATGTAGGTATCAGCCATGCTATGTTTCTGTTGGTTAGCTTGCTCTTTAGGCAGCAAAACAGAGGGTTTTTTTTTGCACCTTTTGATACATTAGTTTTATTCCATCAGATTAATAGAGAGAAAATCTAAATTTACCCTGATAGATACCATGTAAGGTTTGCACTCAAAAAGGATTGATAAGAAGTGTCTTGGAGCAGGGCAAGTGTTCATGTCTTGCTTTACACTTTTCTATGAGCATGGAGTCTGCCAAAGCAACTGACACTTCTTCACTGCAGTCTTCTGTATGCAAAATTATTACCACAGTATCTACTATACACCGATCCAGACATGACACATTTCCCTGCAAATCCAGCCCCTGTAACTCTTATAAACATGGTTCTTCTCCATATGAATGATTACTATGGAATATACTTGCATTCTTTAGTGCTTTTAATGGATCTAACTCTTTTTCACGGATATAACTTCGCTTTGGGGACCTCACAGAGAGACTGAGAAAATTATTATAGCTTTGATAAATCTCTTACATGAATCTGAACAAATAATTCCAAAATCAAGGTACTGTTTTGGTCTCTGTCCAGCAGTAACATGTACACAGCAGGAATAAGAACTTTCTAAGTCTCTGAGTGGGTAGATATACTCTAAACACAAGTATAACCAGATGCTATCCTTGAAGCTAAGTATATAGTTCTTTAGGTTTAAAGGCTTATTCTGGAAAAATCCTGGGGTCTTCTTTCCCTGAGCAGCTGAAGAAGGTCAAAGAAGCAGCTACCTGTTACAACCTGTCCAACCAGCAAGCTTGCAAGCTGGTCTGATAGGGGCACTGTCAGGTTTAACACTCCCATCTCTGCTTACTGGAGCTCTTGCAACTATTCTGAGCCATTTAGTGAGTGGGTCATGCTGGAAAAGAGAATCAAATCAAAAAGTGATGCGTCTTGGAGTGAGAAGAAATAGAAATCACTGACAGGAGTGTGAATCAATAATTTTGATGGTCTTGTGTAAAAGCAGAAGCATTTTGGAACAGTTTCTTGTGGTTGTTATTCACTAGTTTGTACTTCTGGAACCTTTAACAAATTCTTATGCTGGATAAATTCTAGGTGCTGTGGGCACTACCATGTGTATGCAAGAATATGATAAACATTGCTGCTGCTACTATACTATATAATGCAATATAAATAAAGATAGCAATAAAACCTGATGCATTTGTATCACACTATGCAGGCAAGAACAATCGATCACATAAATGGTGTCTCACTCCTGAAATGCAGCCACCTCCCAGAGGGAACACCACGAGTGTTGTCACAGTGCAGAAGAATTTGAGACAGGAAAGGTGAAAATACTAGCTACCACTGCCTCAGTGCATAAATTTATAGAGTTGTAATAAATGTATCTACTAGCTTTTCTTGCTTAGAAAATTCAAGAGCATATCTGATTAAAAAAAAAAAAGTCAAATCAGTGCATGATTATCCCTCTTTTCCCAATCAATACAATCACTCCAGCAGGGCAGCTTATTCAAAATCACTCATCATATCTGCTTTGTGTGTAGAAAGACTCTTATCACCTCTCTGTGATTTTATAGTGGTGAGTATTTTTCTAATGCTGCTTCCATTTTAGGCACTGAGCTGTGAATCAGGGTCATAGATGTGGCCAGAGAAAAAACAAGCATAATCACCATGTGTTTGTGAAACTGAAAACTTTGAAAGCTATTGTGCTCAAGGCTGACAGCAGTAAATTGAGCCTTCCTAATAAATCAGAGGCCTGTGTTTGCAAGCTGGGGTATAGAACAGATTCTTGCTCATTGACTTTCACTGAGGTAACTCACTCCTGCTTTCTTCGAAACACCCCATTTACATCTCTCTCAGTCTAAAGACTGTATTTCTCTCTTGTTTTCTGCTGTCAGGGACCTCTTTTTCCTTCTTGCAGAGAGCCTGTGTTCATCTTTGTGTGGCAGACACAGTTCAATAAAAGGTATCTACTAGCAGAGCAGGGTAAGAATACATATATACTGCTACTTAAATGTACATCTAGTCCTCCTACCAAAACCAGATTTGCCATCCACCTACGCTGTTACATTTCAAACCTTGCTAAAATACTTTTTTTCTAATCTCTTAGTCATTTTTTGCACAAAGTCCAGACATAGCTGGTGTAAGAGTAAGAGTCTTAACTTTATGTTGTGAACAGACAGCTGTCTGTAGCTCAAGCTTTTTAATGCCTAGCATGAATTAAAAACAACGGGCTATCAATGTGGTGAAACTGCTTTTCATCTCTCATTCTCTAAGTATTCCCACTCTCCCTTATCTTTTGCCCTGCTTGAGAGCTAATCACTGAAGAACAAACCCAGTACCTTCATGCATAGCTGCAGTGGTTGCCGTCAGTGTGATCAAGCTAGTTTTAACCAATAAAAGTCTTGAGTGACCTGGTCTATCTCATAGCTGATCCCACTTTGAGCAGGAGGTTGGACTAGGGACCTCTTGAGATCCCCTTCATCCCAGATGATCATCCCATGATCCTATCCTACGGTTGCAGGATCTATGTGTCTGCCCCAGCCAATGTGGTTTTAGCACTGCGATATTCTCATTCCAGGGTGGAGGTACTTAAAGAAAAATAAGATATATAATATGTATTTTTGACCTAGACTAGGTGGACTCTGAAGCCCTCTCTGGGCCACTCAGGTTTTGTTAGTAGGGCCCCTGAGTCTCACAAGGACTTTGAAGAGAGGAGAGGAACAATATAGTTATTTGAACTGCTATGATTTTTTTCCTGGCTACACTTTGGACCATCTCACTTGCTTCTTCAAGCTTGAAGGCAGATCTGTAAGAAGCCATTAGAGAACTACTAGTATCTGAGTGATATTGCCAGCATGCTTACCCCAAAATCAGCCTTAGTGTCTTGTGCCTTAGTTTCCTAAGAAGGAATTTCCCTATTATTTGCTTAACCCACAAACAGTCTGACATTCCATTAGCTCACGATGTTACAGTTCTAGGACATTGTGAAGGACTGCGGTGGCTCAATTGTCTGATGGTTGCCTAATCATGCTTTACTAATTCTAACTCAAGGACCAGGACTGCTCATAAATATTTATCAGCAAGGCAAATATTTTGCTTTCTTGCTTTTTCTGTGGCACACATTTTATGGTTGAATTCTGTTGAAATTTCTTTTTTTTTTAATGTCATCAAATAGCTCAAAAACATTCTGTGTGGTTTCTTCTGAGCTATGAAATCCTTACTGCTGCTGAAGATATTTGAAAACAATACTTCAGTATATTTCATTATTGAATTTGCCTGTGGCTGTCTCTAGAGCAAACTGAAAATAACAGCCACCTTACCTCTAGAGGGTGGCTTAGCCAACCTGAAATCTAAATCCAAGCAAGTAAGATCAGATCGAGTATCAGTCTAGTCGTATCATTGATTGCTTTCTCTGGCAAAAACAATTCAACACCACAGGTATTGACTAGCTAGTTAGAGAGGGCAAAAAGATAAAAGAAGTGAGGGGAAAAAAAAACAAAAACAAAACATAATTCCATAAGGTATATTTTTATATACACTCAACACTGAATGGACTCTTACCAGTGGTGTTAAAATCCCATTTTCAAGGGTCCATGTTAATGAATATAGGGTTAAAAGTAACTGTCAGTAGAGCAGCACTGCAGTTCTTCTGATGCAGTTTGTGGTCTGTACAAATAATAATTTTTAAATATACCTTTTATATCAGAGTGGCAGCCAGATATCTTAGCAATCGCATGGAACTACACCAGGAATAATAATGACTATTTGTTTTTATTATGAATTTAATGTTGTTGAAATGCTTAGCTGACAAGTACATTTCCAACTCCACATGCAGTGAAATCCATTTTCATCAGCCTCTGCTTTGGGAGATCTATGCACTGTAATACCATCTATTAGAATCTATGTGCTGTATCATTGCACATTATGGATAAACTTACAGATTTTCACCTAATGTTTGAGGGGTCGTAAAGAAGGAATAGAAATACAGAAAATGCTATAATCTCTTTAGCTCCTTTATGCATTTCATTTACAAAAAAATCATAAAATGGATAGTAAAATATTTACTAGTACTTTGCAGTTCTCAAATGGCAAAAATTGAATTGTACAGACTCTCAGTTCTGCAGAAAGACAGGTTGAGTCTTGGGAAGGCAGCCACTGAAAGAAATGGACTTTTTAACCGGTGTGATATGAGGACTAATACATATCTCATACCTGTTTCTGCGTCACTGGAATTGGGACTTGGTATTTACTGTAACTCCAGAGAAGTAAAACTAATGGGGGGGGGGCGCGGAGGGAGGTGATGGAATGTCAGCTCAGGTGAGAGGCAAAGTGAAAGTTTTGATAGCAGTAAATGATCTAGTTGAAGTGATACAAAAAAAAAGTTAACAACAAAGTTTCAGCTAAGCTATTCGATTTTATATTGTAGCAGACAGGCCATCTATAGATGCATGCTTATTGCAGCTCAGCTGAGGAACGGTAACCTTTTAATTCTGTCTAAGTATATATCACAAAGTATATGTTTTACTAGGAAAGGCTTTGATTCAGTAAAGCTCTTGAACCTTATTAGAGCAACATATTTAAATGAGGTGTGTGTTTCAGGTTCCAAATCAGAAACTTCTCCTGACCTTGTAGTTCCACAAAAGGAAAGAATCTAATGAATTTTGAATCGTATTATAATGTAGCATGCTGGAAACATAACATTATAGTAATCATTCTGATAAACATAATTTCACAAGTCTTAGAGTTTCTGTCTTTCAAATCAGCCTTTTTCTAATTTCACCTCTACCTTATATGAACCATTATGTCCAGTTTAAGCTGTTTTCATTTTGGCTGGTTGAAAAGAAACTCCTGCCTAGATTGTACGATCCACAATAGCAATTCAGGGATAATCCTCTTTCCAGTGCAAATAATAATCTGGACATAGTTAACTCATGCAATCTGTGTGGATTTTATGGATTTTTTCATCCATTTGATGATACTTGAAGATGACACAATACAGACTTAAGCACATCTCATTGTTCTACTATTTTATAAATTGTTTTCTCTATCTCTAGACAGAAAATCTTTTCTATTGCTATTTCAGAGGGCTTAAAATTCTATGCATTTCATACTATCATTTTTGTATGTATTATATTTTCTTTTTTTTTTTTTTTGAGGAGCTAGAAGTCAGGCTATGCATTGGTTATAATTTACCCATGGCAATAGCAGGTTTTTCAGTTTTTGTGTTTGTTACATGTTTTAATTCAATTGACATAAGAAGAAGGTTTTCCATTGGTTCCGTTGGAGTTACAGTTTATACCTGTTTTGCTATGTGTGTTGAATATTGCCAAATCTAGACAGCGGACTTTGACAGATGATTTACTTCAAAAGGGTGTTTGAAATAAGCTGACTGAGTTTGCGCTGAAGCAGATGAGATGTGCTTATAAGGTCTGTACTTCTATTTCAGCTCTGCATGGTGTGCTTTGGTTTGAGAGGTGGCAACAGACAACAGCAGGGGAGGGGGGTGGAGAATAACACCGGTATTCCTGCAGATATCCTGTCTGAACTTCTGACAAAGAATGTTGCAGAAGCAATTAGCAAACCAAGAAAGTCAGAGTTGCGACCCTCCTGCTGCAGTTGCTCGTTGGTGTTTTGCCTGGTCTTTCAGTTACTCTATGTGTTCAAAAATGTTTAACACAGCAGAAACTCTGGCAAAAATGGGCTTAAAAAGATATCTAGATCTACCTTGTATTGATGCAAATGAGAAATTAAATTCAGGCAACTACAAAAGTATACCCTTTTTGGAAACAGGGTCAGTGATGCCTCGTCTTACAATCCCTGTGGAAACAGACTATTTACTTTTAAATGGCTTTTCTGTTATCAACCTGTTAAGATAGACAAAGTTTATGAAACAACATATCAAGGGGGACAATTGCTTGAACTCTTGTAACAAAAGACAGCCAGATCACTTATTTATCATTTTGTCTGCTTCTCTCTGCTGTCAATCTGATTTTCCTGCCTCCACTGATCATATTTTTGCTGTCTGTTCCTCAACAGATTTTGTTTTGATTGCTTCTGTTCAGATTCTGTCTATCATCTCAGTGTCTAAGCCAACCATATGTTAGTTTGACCCACTACCAAAAAAACTTCAGTCTGAGTTCACTTGAGAAGTTACTTGTGTTGTTATTTGAAGATTTATTAATTTGTCAATGGCATCTACTTCTTTACCACCTGCCCTGAAATCTGGTCTTGTTTTTTTTCACTGCTGGGAAAAAAAACAATAATAATTTCTGTCTTCAATTATATTCAGAAATAAAAAAAAAAAACTCTTCCAGCCTTTCTTCCTATCATAAGGTGTATAATAACAAAAAAGCATCTTTCTGCTATCTGAAATGCTTCCTATCTGAAACACACAGTGGGGAAGTAGTACTATTGCCATTTTATTGCTTCAGAAACTGAGACACAGTGTGATTCAGCTGATGTTAGTCAAAAGGATGGTGGGAAAATGAAGACTCTTTCCAAGCTAATCATCAATGTTGGAGAAAGAATTAAACTTTCTCCTTAATCTTTGGGGTTGCAAGTTAGTCAGAGAGAAAGCATAGCTAGTCTTTGAACCCTGCCCTCTCTGATGTTCTCTCTAGTGTTGATAGAACTCACCACCTCCTTGGCCTCTCCTGCAAACACAAGAGAGGAGATGCTGAGAAAGGTCTGGAGACCGCACTACTGGCTATTTTACTTATTGTTTTACTTATCTATCCCTGGCATTGACCTTGAGTGAAGTGATGGACTGAGTCACTGCCTCCTGACTCCCCAGCTGATGGCATGATGACAGGACTGTTCACTCTCCCTAAATGACAGAGACACCCAGGAACGAGTCTGTAAACAGGGGGGTACAACTTCCTTTCTGCTGCCTTGGCACCACCCCAAGCTTTGCTTTTTTAGTCATTCAGTGTTCTCATAATAAATCCCTCAAAGCTTACATCTAAGCCTTGTCTTTGTGCATGAAAATGAGAGCTCTACAGCTTGTGACCAAAGCTGATTTCTCTGTAATGAATTGTCCATCTTCCCTCTTTCTTTTCCTGCTGAAACACTGCTAAATATTGTGTGGAGTTGAGCTTAGTTCTTCAAAGCAGGGTGATCTGTGAGAGTCATAAATGCTGAAGATACCTAAGGGAACACACTGAAGATACCCCTGGGGAGGCAGAAGGAAAATGTTGTACTAGAAACAGGTAGTTATTATTTCAATAATGCAGATATGTAATTTGAAAATTCATTCTCACTGTAGTGTTGACCTGGAGATAAGTCAGGCCGTATATATCTCTCTTGATCAGGGTTCAATATTTGTTCCTATATTTTTACTTGACTTTATGGTTCCTAACTTTTCCCTTCAACTAGCCAAATGATAAGCAGTGCATTTGCTAAATAGTTGTGTTGTTTGTGTTATCTCTCCACTCACTCAGAACTATAACAGGTTGTTTATCTGCCGAAGAAAAACCTGCCTCTCATTTACTCTGCAAAGCACTCCACTGCCTTCACAGTAACTGTAGCTGCAATTATCATTGTTGGCATCCAGAGATAGTGATTTTTCTATTTACACTTCATGCCTGGCCCTTGTGAAGTTTAATAAATAAAGTCAGCAGTTACATTATCATTTGATAGACTCATCACCCAGTAGTAGCTCCTGAAATATGCAATAAATAAAGGTCTTAGAAAGAAGGAAAGGGGTTAGAATAAACAACATTATGTGCTTTTTTCAAAGAAAATTGCATTTTTTTTCTTTTACACTATATGAAGAAATTTAATTACAATATTTCTGGTTTGTTTATTATTTACATTAATTTGTTATTTTATAAAAACTCACCTTCAGGAATTCATTAGTCTGAGCAAAATTTAACTCTGAATGCAGGGCACAAAACAAAAAAAAATAATAGGAAGAATGGCCTAGAATTTTGCTGAAGTCTTCACTAGCAGTAGTTGGTTAGGGCTTGTAGTCACACAGAATCACAGAATATTAGTGATTGGAAGGCACCTCAAGAGATCATCTAGTCCAATCCCTCTGCCAGAGCAGGACCACTTAGATGAGGCTACACAGGAATGTGTTCAGGTGGGTCTTGAATGTCTCCAGAGCAGTCTGTTGATAAATAAACATTAGTTCAAAACATGTCTCCAACAGCCTCCACTAACAGGGATGTTGCGACATTTCCTTGATGGGACTTAAAACAAGCCTCTCCACAGAGCTGCGGACTACGCAGCCAAGATGAGATTCAGCCTTAAGAGCAAACACAATCAGATCCTTTGGAGGAAACAAAGTCTTGGTCCTTTCTATTGTGAAATCATGGCAAAAATCACATTTCAGCATAAAGCTGAAGACAGCTGAATTTTATCAATTATACCAAGGATTTGCCCTAGTGGCTTTCCTCATTGAGCCAGACAGCAAACACTATCATGACTAGCAGTGTTTGCCTGGTAATAAGTGCTGAGCATAAACTCAAATAGACTATTCACCACTAAGCAAATAGTAATACCCACCTACACACACGTATGTTTATCCTGGTACTCTGCTCATTATATTTTTTAAGTAGACAAGTGACAAATTCATTGGAAGAGTTTAGCTCTCTGGTTGTGTTATAAATTCTCAGTAACAGGAATTCAGAAAATACTAGCTCTAGTCACTGCAGAATATTAAAGAGAAATGAATATAGACTAGATGAAAATTGGTGAAAAAAAATGTTGATCTGTTTTACTATGAGCAAGTGGAATGGACACTGCAAGTGCCAAATGCACACACATTTAGAAGTACAATGCAGCAGTAACTGCTGTTATTAAAGCCACTAATAATGAGGAAGCATCTAAAATGGTTCTGCAGTTTAATTCTGAATAGTCTCCTCCTCAGAGCTGCTTGATCATTACCATCCTTAAGCCACCTGGAGATTCCTGGATTATTAGCCAAGATCTTTGCAAAACTTTCATTTGGGGAGAAATGTGGATGGATGTATGTTCTTCCTCTCACCACCCACACCAAGCACAAGAAAAAGAGTTTAGGTGTATGTGGATTTAGCTTCAATGTGATTTCTGCTCCTTTCCTTTTCAGACTTCCTATTTGTTTTTCTTCTTCATGGTGTTAAGCTTACCAATTTTTCTTTTCTACCTGCTTCAAGGACGTAATGGTGAGCATCAGTCCAACACTTTACTCATTCTTTCTTCAATCCCAGGCAGCAGCAGTCTCTGCCAGAGCACAGGGGTGTTTGGTTTTGAACCCAGGATCTCATCTGTTGGAGGTGCTTCTGCTGGAGAAGCTTTGCTTCTTCAGTGCTCTGAGGATAAGAGCTGCAACTGTGGGTTTATGCCAAAAATGATTACTATAAGCTGGTTGTTCATTAGTTCAAAAGGACTCAAAGGAAAGGCCTTGATGAACTAATAAATAATTGGAAAAGTAGTATCCATTTTCCCAACAACACACTTAGAGATGGCCCCAAGACCATTTTTGCAGTTGGGGCTAGTAATAAACAGAGCAGTGATCACCTGGTCCCCTACTTTGTTCTGATTCTTAAAAAACATTTAGGAACCTGCTCTTTATGTAGGTTCCTAATTCTCAGTCAAGTAGACTTCCTTCTCAGTTGGACATTCCTGAGCCCCTTCTTTACCAAAGCAATACACTAGATGCCAGTGACTACAAATATGGCCTATAAATATACATAATATATGCATATTTATAGGTAAGTTTTATTTTAATATATAAAATAGAAAATAACAGTAAATATAAAAATGGTACTGCCAGCATGGGCTTATCACACAGTTGTTTCCAAGCTATGAATTCTCTCTGTTTTCATTTTTCTCCTTAATGCAATGGAAAAAGGGTGGAAAGTTTCAGAAAATAAATAAACAACAGCATGCAATGCGTTGCCAAATCACCTAGAATTTTCTGCAAATTGTGTGACCAACAACAACAACAACAAAAATGGTCTGTATAAGTTTGGATAACCAGAACTCAAAATACACTTAAATAATAATTATTTAAAAAATTGTCTAAGCCAAAATGTTCATGGCCTAACTTGAGTGAAATGTATTGTACTTCCAGTTTCCCTAAACCAATTAGTTTTTAAAATGTGCTTTTTAAGCAATGATTTCCACCAGGAATTCCTCAGTAATAATTCTGCTAGTCTCAGAGGAGCTGGGAGCAGGCACAAGCTCACAGCTGAAGACAGAGCATGTGGAATGGCTGTATCTCACACGTTGCGCAGTATCACCAACTGTGCTGGGCTGTGCTGCAGAATGGTTAATGGCAGGACAAATGCAACCAGTGTATATGGATATATGCCCCTCTGGAGCCAAGATTAATGCCTTCCTATGGCACAATATATGCAGATTTTATTATTTTCAAATTCAGTCCTTTTTATTTTTCTCCCAATGGAGAAGCTGGACAGAGCAAATAATGCTTGAAATAAATATTTAAAATTTGATACAGTTGGGTTTTTTGTTGTTTTGTTTTGTTTTTTTTACCACAATGAAATCATGCTACAATATCTTATGATCACTAAATAACTACTAAATATGTTCCTCTTAGAATGAAGTAGGCTGTGCATTTTATTAAAGGGAGCTGTTAGGAGAAAGTGGTATAATTCTGAACAGTGGTCATACTGTACACTGTCAAAATCATCAGAAGTCTGCTAGAGCCTGTTGTTTTTCTTACATTAGTCTGCTCTTTTTCTTCTGTGAGTTTCGGATTGAGTCCGTTATGAAACACTGTCTGCTGACACCTCCCTGTTGCACAGAGAAATGGGCTTGCTGATTAAACAGTCATTTTCTGCCTCTGAACTAAAACTTATACATTATGGATGATCTGATTGAAAGTTTTAACATGAAATCCTAGTCACTTTTATATCAATACTAAAGCTACCATTAAACTCAATAGGGTTAAAATGTCTATCTGGATTCTTCAGGGAGCTTCAGATCAGATTAGAATGTTAAATCTAGCCCATTCCCAAAACAGATAGAAAAAAATGAAGAACACACACATGCCAGGAAATTCAAAGTTAAGTCACCTTGGGAACCTTTCTTTTAAGAAACAAACAAGATAAGGAAAAGATTGTGCCTTTTGAGCTTTAACAGGTTTTATCATTTTGCGTTGCAAAGTTGCTTAGATCTTAGGATTTATTAATATATTATCTGTGAATATTGGTTCCAGGTTTACAATTCTGGATACTATAGAGCAAGAAAAGCTACAGAAATATTGCTTGTCTTTATGGTGCTGAAACATGCAAGTGTGTTTCAGAAATGTCACAAGTGGCTTAAACAATATACCAAATCCTAATCAACAAAAGTCATCATAGTTATTTTTTATTGCTCTCTACATCAGCTTATTTTCATAACACAGACATTTTACTTTATTCAGGAACAGATGTATTTGTAACTATTTGCACTGGAATATCCAAACATTACAGTAAAGCAGCAATTTACAGTTGGCTGACTGTGCCTCGTCTTTAGTATACAATTAGTGAACAATGAAAAACTCATTATCTTCTTATTTCATTACAGCCAAAGAAGCAAACAATTAAATTTGGTGGTTTAAAAAAAGATACAAACAAAAAGCATCTTGACTTCCCAGAAAGAAAAAAGTGCAAGTATTTCTATTGACAGCCCTTGAGAGAATTCATCAAAGAGGTGTGCTCTTAAGTAGAGTTCCTCTTAAATACTTTATCTCAACTTTCAGGCTGAGATAGAGAATGATAGAGAATAAACTTATACATCCACCACCATCAAGTTACTTCTTCATATGTTATAGGGTAATACATGTATAACATATATAGGAAACTAAGCACCTCCAAACTGCCTTAAAATATCATTCTTTTCTTTTTTCCTTTCAGACTTTGTTAGTGTCTGACTTAGGCCATGAAGCATGGATCTTTGTTTCTGTCTCAACATCTCTGATGATTGCTGTTTCATTGACCAAATAAATGACCAAATGCTTCCTAAATCTTGAAAAATTCATATATACCCAAAATTTCATATTTCAGAAATGCATGAAGATGAATTTTAGCATGGAAGATTAACCCAATTTTAACAGTTTTAAAATATGCAATTTCTCATATTTACTGGTTTTAGTTCATGCTTATATTATTAAAAAGAAATAAAAAAGTTCAGTGAAATCTGGGCATGACATCTATTAGTGCACAGAAATCTGTTCTGTCTTTTCCTCTTATCTTTAGCTTTCCAGTAGTCATTTTGTCCACCTTTCCTCTGATAAAAATCAAGTATTTAGGAATCTTAGCTGCCAGTATCTGGATATTCCGATTTCACTTGTGAGGTACAGCAACTGAGATTTAGAATCAGCATGGTAGACAAGGGTTGACACTTCTTATGCATGTCTATCAACATGAAATATCACTAAGCTATGCACTCAAATAGTTCAATGCCCTGGAATCTCTCTTCACTATTGTTTCCTTTCTTCTTCTGCCTCATCTGAAAGAAAAGTTTGATTCATGCATGGTTTTCCTACAGTCCAAACTCCTCTGTAATACACTGAATAATATATGTCCTAAAGTCCTGATTTGTTAAAGGTTGGTTGATCTCACTGGAGCTACTTAGATGTTTAACATTGAACAGAGCCAAAGAGTACAAGGCTGCTGTAGTTTGCAACATTGTGATAGATCTTTTCCTCTATGACTCAGGATGATAGAGAAAAGGATGTTCAAAAGCAGAATGAGTTGTCAGTTCACTTCATGTTTATGTTCACAAAAAATCAAGAAGGTTGTATGGAACTAACTTTATGAATTCAGGCTTACTTCTCCCTTTCACATGCTATGTCATACTTCAGTTTTTGTTTCACTGCTTAATGTTGCTTGATCTTGCTCACTTGTTGCACTTCATCTTTCATGAACATTTTATTTTGAAGTGTTAATTCTCTTATTTGAGGTGATTTGCTTGTGGATGGACATCTTGCTAATATGCAAAAAGCAATGCAAGCTACTTCCATGGTCTCCTTCTTCCTTAATTGGCCCTTACTCCGATAACATCAATAACAAAAGGCTGAATGCTAATTTTCATGGTGGCATTTCTATTTAATATTTGGTCTGACTAGCTATAAAAAAGTAATATCTTCCAGTTAGGGTATATAAAGCACTGAGAAGATCTCAGGTGAAAGGAGATACAGAAAGGGAAAAGATGCCAATACTGAACCCCACTGCAAAAGTCACATCATTCTTTAGTACATAAAATGAGCATGTCTGGTGAAGACCTAAGTGAGAATTAATCTCAAGGTAGTGTAATTATCCAATCTCATTTACTTTTCCCATGATAATCAGAGGAAAGAACTAGTGTTGGGAAGGTGAATCCTTCTGTGTGATCTGCAATAGATAAATCTTTCTCTGTCAGTGCCTATTGAGTGAAGATAGACAGCTCTTTCTCTGCTGTGATTATTGACAGAGAATGGCTGATTAGTTTCAACTAGGTGCTTAACTTTCAGGTAACAACAGATTAGGTGAGGTGAATCCTTCCTTGGTGTTGAAAGAGCAAGTATAAATTCAGGATGATGCACTATGACTCTTCCCAGTCTGAGGAAAAAAGCAGGTTGTTGCAAAGAGTAATTTTTGGTAACAAAATACATATGTCAGGTTTACATGATACTGAGAAGAACAGATTAGATTAACTCATGAGGTCCCTTCCATATCTCCTGATTCCATGTTTGTTTGTTTGTTTGTTTTTTTCTGTATGACAGAAAACCAACAGCAGTTGTTTTAAAGACAAATACAAACATCAGAGCAAAAGCTACATAAAATGACACTGATTAGAGCTGTTCAAAATACCTGTTCCATGGGGAATGCTGGTATGTTGACATATGTTTTCTTCCCAAAATGGAATGAGAAATGTTTAAATATCAGCAATTGTCATGGTAATATTTCTTCACAAATGCTGAAATGGAGAACAGATATTTCATTTTGATATATCTATACTTTCAACATTTCAAAACATCATTTGAAAGGTTTCATTTTAGTCTCAGGTTTCCACATTCAACATTCATAAATTCGTATGTGTTTATATATATATGTATCTGTGTATGCGTATTTGATGTTGACTTTTTCTTTTTAAGAATTAACTACTGATTTCAAAAATTTCCACATTTTTTCAGGAAGCTCCTTGAGTCACTACATTGTGTCAGTCATAGTAAAGTCACATCAGCCCCTTTCCTAAAAAGAATGGACTGTCAAGTTAGTCACCATGATAGAAAGAGAGCTGCCTAAGACAGAGCTTTGCCAGGAAACCATTCACAGTTTGGTTGTGAAATCCTCCTTAGTGACTATATATCACTATCTTTCATTTTACTGACCCAGCAAGGGACAGAAAATAATCTAACCAATATCTCACATGAAAACTTGCTAAAAGAAATTATCATGATAGCCCAAGAAATGCAAATAGCAATTTTATTTATACTCTTTTCTCCTAGCTCTTTCATGGTGCTTCATACTAAAAAACAAACAAACAAACAAAACAAAACAAAACAAACCTGTTATTTCAAAGTACAGATAAAGTATGTTTACCTGTGTGGTGCACTCTAAAAATGTTTTAGGATCTTAAATATTATCCAATCTTTAAAAATCTTTTGTAAATAAATAGCACTAATAAGGTAATAATGATCTTTTAAAAATTGTTTTAAATGAAGAAGACTTCCAAGCGTTACTAGAAGAGGAGGAAGTTTTACAGGTCTCTGTGCTACTGCACACACATACACAGTTTACAATACACACATACGCAGCTTAGAAAATAGCAACACCATTCCTGAATTCATTTATTGGCTGCATTGTGAGACACAAGATCCATACTTTTTTTTATCAGTGGCTCAGTAGCTTTTTGCAGCTATCAGTGATATTGTCTCTCGGTCTCTGTTTGCAGCTTCTCTCTGGATCTAAGTTCTGGTGTGAATTTATACAAACTTGCTGAAGTAAAAGTTTGAAAAAACATTTAAGACATTACTATAAGTTAAGGATCTTCTTTCATAGTAAGTATTTTCAGGGTCTGAAATCATTGTGTCACAATTATATATTAATTGCTTGAGGTTAAAGAGCCCAGAAGATACTTTTAAAACTTCCTGGCTTTATGCCTGCCTTGCTTATTTGGAGCCTGAGTGTATAGCATATGCTGTTTCCTTGGCTTGACTTAATATAATACCTAGGACACCAATGGCCCCTGTGGCTCAAGTTACTGGCTGCGATTGCAAAAGATATCATTAAAAATACAGCAGGAAATCAATTTGGTGACTTTACATTGGTTCATAATGGGCATTTTTACTTCTAGCTGTGGATTACACTAGAACATTTCTGAACAAAAGAACATCCTGTAAAACCCAAATTGTAACTGATCCAAAGCCTATGAAGGGCAATAAACAAAATTTTACTATTTTTATTGGGATTTCAACCCACACCTCTGTGCCTTAACATTCACAACTGCATTAGCCTGGGATTTCTTTAAGTTGTAGAAGAAAAACAGTATGTGTCAAAAAGATTACAAAAGGATAGTCACAAAAATTAATTTCCTTCTATTTCTGAATGTATAAAGATAGTACCTCCAAAATACCATATGTAAGCATGCCAAGGATATTTGCATATTCAAGAAATATATGTGTGTCTTTGGCTAGGTTTATAAATAAGCATAGAATTTTAGTTTTGATTTTATAGTTTTTACTTTTTTTTTCTAATTTATAACTTTTTGAACATTCTTTTTCTCACCAAAATCAGAAGATAAAAGAACTGAAGGAGATAAATCAACACACAGTAGAAACAAATATCTTTTTCCTTACGTTATAAGAAAGATTTTGCTTTTGTCTACCGCACTTTGCGTCTCATGTGTAAGTGGATGTTGCTAATCATCACTGAAATCTGAATTGTGGGCTGTGAGTGCAAGCAAAGCTGGAGAAATAATAAGAAACCCACAATCCAGCACCAAGCAAACAAAGACTATTGATGCAATTCTCTTACCAATCAAAAGTGCAACTGTGCAAGCAGATATACAGAGAAACACTGCCACTCTCTTAGCTATAAATCCAGGGTTTCTATGATACAATCCTTATCTGTAACAGTAGTAATTTCCCTTTCCAATGTTTACAGGCTATTGCAGCTTATCCTTCCCAGGGCTGCTGATAGAGGTGGATGAACTGGTTCAGATGAAATTAGAACTGACCTAAATTTTCACCCCAGGCCTGAAACATTATTATCCATAGCTGAAAAACTTCAGATATTTTCTCTATTTTTCTATATTTCCAAGTGGTTCAGGAAAAAAAAAAAAAAAAAAAAAAAGCAAACACTGAAAACCTCAGAAGCAAAGCAAGCAAGCAAAACATGCCCGGTTTGTAAGATTTTTCAGCTTTAGTCTGCACAGATTTTCACAAAAGCATTCAGAAAAAAGTCTACCTATGTTGGGGGGAATAAAATTCTTTTGAAATGAATGAATTTGCAAACACTTCTTCTGAACATTAAAAAATTTAACAGTCAGTTTTCCAGCAGCTGATGCATTTTAGGTTAGGTGTTTCTGGAAATCCAAAGACTGACTCTACAAGTGAAAAGAGTGAGCATCCAGCTGTTCCAATCAAGGATCTGAAAGCAACACTTTGCAAAAATGCTTCTTGTCAGCTGTGATGCACTTATTTTTAGAAACGAACATCACTACCGAAGGTTGTTCTTATTCCCAACATTCTCCTGCCTGAGGATATGCTTGTTCCACTTTCCAAAGTTATGTTTGCAGCTCATGTAATTATATTTGCTTTAGATCTAATTTAGTAAGTGCAGGTAGCAACAAAAAAGAAGAACTGCACAGAGTCTGAAAGTCAGCACTGAGATTCTGGATACTTTCTTGGCTTGCTACCACATCACAGCCCGTGCTGCTGCATTGTCATAGCTACTGCTACAAACCCAATGATGGAAACTTATGCTTCCTGAAATTGCAATGCTGAACAGCAGTGTAGGTAGACACCTACTTCTCTCTCCTTGGCAGAGTCTGTGAGTGATAATGTTCCTCCATTTCAATATGAACCAGAGATTTAAGGTTGTGGATGGACTGAATAATCAAGAAACCCACCCAAAATGTATTATCTCATAAACTTTTGACCTACCAGCATGAACCACAAGACATCAAAATATCTAACCAGTGGCTGAAATGTGAAAAGCAGCAGTTTCTTTCTGAATTACTTGCTATGATGAAAAGATCACATCATGGCTTTTCTCTCTAGCTGTGATTTTGAAAGATGGTTTCTCAAAGTCAAGCAGGGAGCGGTGATCTTGCTTAAGAAGGTTGTGAAAGAGAGATTGGTTTTGAGTTCCTGTCCTTCCTCATGGCTGCAGGGAGCACCAGGAAGAGAAGAGCTTGAGAGGGAAGGGGAATTTCACATTTGTTCTGCTTCCTCCTGTCTCCTCTCCTCTCCTCTCCTCTCCTCTCCTCTCCTCTCCTCTCCTCTCCTCTCCTCTCCTCTCCTCTCCTCTCCTCTCCTCTCCTCTCCTCTCCAGTGGATATCCTTCCCTGAACTTGATGCTCTGAAGCTTATTTCAGACCCTGCTCTGCTTTTCATAGGGAGAGCTGAGAGCCCATTACTCTCAGGAAGGGTTTCCTCCCACACACTATTAACAAATGTTCCTTCCTGTCTTTCCAAGTCAAAAGGGTGCACCCTACGACCATGGAGCTCATGTTCCAGTTCAACACTTACGTTGTACCATGGTGCCACTAAAAACCCTGTAATGCACCAATGGAAATATAGAGATCCCCCTGTCACATTTCTCCCTTCACGTTCTCAGGACAAAATGATGAAGCAGGTCAGGATTTTCCTGAAGGCCAGGAGACCGTTCCTCTGAAAGCAACTGATGACCCAAAGCTAATTCCTGACTGTTCTTGCTTATGCATTGTGGTTCAGTGTTGTTAATTTAGACTGCAACATTTTAAAAGCATTACTTAGCTCTTGATTATGTCTCATTCCTGGGGCAGAGCCACAACACATGGTTAGTTAGGACCTGAAAGCACTGCTCTAATTAGCACTCTAGCTGTGCAGAAGGGTGCATTTGTGGGGATGTAGGCAGTCAGATGGCTTCTGTGGAAAGAGGCATGATGTGTTCTTCTAGAGGTAAAAGCTCTTATTAAGGTCCTTTTAAGATGAAGCGACTCTCTCTTTCCAGATTCCTCCCTATTTTTGTGCACTGCCAGGTGCTGTTCTGTGCTTCAGTGCTGAGTCATGCATTTTCTGCCTGCTCCGGAGTGCCAAGTGACACCCTCTGACAAAATGACACATCATGGTTGGAGTGAAGATGTCTCTGTTTTTTTTTCTGAGAAACATAAGAGAGACAGAACTTTAATGGCCCAGCCTGGTATTTATAATCTGAACTTGCCATTGACTCCTAAGAAATAGAAGTGCCTGCCACTAGAACTCTGCCTTTTTTGAAGTGTTACTGGAAATGTGAACATAGCTGCAATGAAAAGGAAGGTTGTTTTCTGTGCTAGTCACTGGCTTGGGAAATCTGCATTGTTTTCTTGTCTGGAATCAAGTCCCTAGTGAACCTGGGTAGTTCATTCAGCCTCTCCGTGGGTCTCCTCCGCGTCTGTGAAATGGTTTCCCAAATATGTCCTCTCTTTTGATCCTGTTTTCCCTATTTAGGCTGACGGCCTCTCAGTGGGACGCCAGGCTGTATCTTAATGTTAGCACAGCACCTAGGCCAGCTGAACTTTATTTCTTACTTCTAACTGGTACTGCAATATAAAACAGTAATTATGTGCCCCTGCAAAAGGCATATTAAAATGATGGCTTCAAAAATGAGGAACTGAAGCTCTCCTTAAGGATTTAAAGCGTGCCCCTTTGTGGAAATGCATTAAGATACTGCCTTTAGAGTATCTTTTATTCCTAGCAGACTGCTGTTTTCTTTCACACAGAGAATGAAACAAGCTTAGAGAATGACCCAACTGATCAATATTTTTTTTAGCCATTGAATCAGCGGATGTTGATTTTGTCTTTTATTTTTTTCCAACCCCCTGAAGCCTACCCAGTTCTTGCAAATAATAAGTGATTGATTTCTTCATACATTTATGAAGTTCTAGGGAACTCTTCAGCAAAACATTAAATTCCTCCAAAACCATGAATTAAATAATGTAAGCATTATACTCCCTAGTATCAACAGAGAAGGCAAAACTATTTTTCCATGTAAGAGCTACATTGCAAGTCCTTCTGCAGTAGGGCAATAAGGTATGAATAGACGCTTTTTTGTGTGATGCAGAGAAGCCAGATGCACAACACTTTATGCAAATTAAATATCCTTCTTAGGAGTATAAAACCTAAGTTGCTTTTCTGTTAGCTGTTGTGTGGTTTCTTGTGAGCTTTCACATCCTGCTTCACAGGTCACTTGTACTCTAACATGCATCATTTTGCATCTTCTTTGTCTTCTCAATTTTGAGAAACACAGGAAGACATTAATTTAAATGATATGCTGCGACCTCTCCTTGCATCCCTGCTTTGATGAAGGAAGGACTAGTAGACATTACCACTGTTTTCTGGAATCCTCCATTTAACTGAATGGAACTTTTTTTCTCTTCAAGGCACGGTATCAGTCTTTCTGCAAACTAATCTGGATCGTGGTTACCTTCACATTTTGGTGATTTTTGACCTCATAACAATTTTGCTTTTTTTGGTTGTCATGGTTTAACCCTCACTAGCAACACAACCACAACAGCTGCTCACTTGCCCCTCTTCCCTGTCCCCCAAATAGGGGAAAGAATCAAAAGGGAAGGGAAAAACTTGTACTGAGATAAACACAGTTCAATAAAATAACGAAATACTAATACACTACTAGTAAATATATCTATAAAATAGAAATTGTATATAAATTAAGATACTCAATGGAATTCCTCATGAACTCCGTCCACACTAAGCAAACAGTCCCAGGAAACAGCACCTGGTCCCAAAAGCTGATCCTGGAAAAAGAAAAGAGGAATAAGGCAGAGAGGCCCAGAGGCCTCTGCAAAACAGTAGGATGGCAAACAGACCGAACTAAACATCCCGAACAGAACTCCCCCAAACTGTCCTGGCTCTGACAAAGAGACCAAAGAAGGCAAAGAAGCAAGAGGAAGAGAGGCAAGAAGACCCTGACTCTCCTTAAATATGAAGCATGATACTAATGGGATCGAATACTCTTATTGATCAGTCTGGATGTCAGTCAAGCTCTGCCCCATCCATGCCCCCTTCCTCTATGCCTCACATTTGTGGGCAAAGTGCTCAGAACGTCCCTGGATCTCAGAACAGAGCAATTAAAAACATAAACTCTGTCCTGGGGTGTTATCTTCTTGTTCTCAAACTAAGTCCAAACAACGACTGTGCTAGCTATGGAAAAGAAAGGTTTCTAACTGCACGAAGAAAATTAACCCATTTTCAGTCAAACCAGCACATTGGTTTAATTTCTTTTTGTTTTCTAATTAAAACTGAAAATAATTACCAAAGTGAGAGTTGGATCTTTTTACTTCCCCTCATTTGATTGCCCTCTTCAGTCCTTTCTTCAAGGCGTTTTACATTGGAGCCTGCAAAAATCCAAATATTTAGAACTGGCTTTGAAAAGAATGGTTAATATATATTTGCAAGTATACATGCTTCTATTTTTTCTTCCTTCTCACTTAATGCTATACGCATTGCTTACAAGATATCCTTTAATCTAGGTCATAAATCAAGGGATTATTCTACTCCTAACAGCCAAAACTACTTACTGTTTTCCTAAAAGATAAATGAGTAAAATAAATAAATAAACAATGCAGTCAAATTCCCTTTGGGAGAGAATCCAAAACATTGATTTAAATATGAGGAAGGAGGGAAGTCTGTGAACCTGCAAACAACTTCTAGAAATCATCACTAAAGAGCCTGGAACTTTTAAAAGAATGAAGTAAACACATATGGATGAACAGCCTGGAATCCAGAGGAATAAATGGTTTTAGATACCGTTGCGGAAGAGATGAGGTGGGAAATGTGAAAGTGAGACTAAAAAGCTGGTTTTGAGGGCAGGATCTGTGGAGTAGAGCGCTACCTCCTCCATAGCACTGAGTGGCCAGGAACCATGAGAGTGAGCAGGTGAGACAAAAAGAAAAGGTTTGCCAGAAGGTTGAAGTCAGGGCAGGAGAGCTATGCATAGGAGAGCAGTTCATGCTCTGTGCACTGAAATACTCTAAGATTCTTGTGTGATACTGCGGAGAGGCCAACCCAAAACCTTTGTAAGCTGCTTGTTGGACTTGTGGCTAACAGGGTGCAGAGAAGCAGAATGCTGATCTACCATAGACATTTTGTGCAACCTTGTCAGAAATATTGTGAAATTTGCCCTGCACAGCCAGCTCTTAGAAATCACATGTAGTTTAATTCATTATTTGTTATGAACATGCATGGTATTCAATCTCACACTTGGTTGTTTAGTTCAGCAGTGTCCTCTCTATTTCAGAATGGTATTCAGCTCAGTAAACTTTGATAATTTATCAAAGTTATAATTTCTGTTACATATTTTTCTGTATAAAAACTGCCAAACGCTTGTGACTGGACAGAAGAATTCAGCTTCCATTTGCCTGACTTTCCATTGAATAACTAAAAGATTTGATCCCCTCTCTAATTTTTATTCCTGTCGATGTCACCTCCTCTTTGTCTGCCAGTACTCTTCTCTGCAGTAAGCATTTTTCTGTAGTAAGCATGTTAGATCTTCACAATGTAGCCTTGACATGATGTTCATTTCTAACAGAAGCACAGTAATTTCTATTGATTCTTTTTCATCCTAGATTCTTTTGTATCTCTCAAACACTTTTTCATTATTATCATTTTTAAAAATTTCCAGTAGTTTAATTTCTCCTAGAGGGCTTAAACTATTTTTTCCCCTTCCTAACACAGAAAGTAGATTCCTAAACTTAAAACAAACCAAACAAACAAAACAAACAAACCAACTAACCAAACAAAAAAAAATCACATTTTATAAACCCTAGCATCACACTGTTTACAGAATTGCCTTTCAGATAGTTTGTGCCCAGCTTCTGGGCATGTGAGCTCAGGACACTAGCCAGTAGAGATTGCAAATATATCCCTCCAAGGTACCATCCAACTAAACTAAGACTTCAGTCCTCACATGAGAACTATGTGTCTCCCACTGCCTATACATTTGGTATGGCAGAGTTTTTCTATGCAGAAGCATCGTTAACAATTTCAGTGTCAAAAACCTTAGCATAATCCGGTGTGACTGGAAAATACTAATTGTCAATGTTTACATCCCCGACCTCACTGAAATGACATGACTTTTCCCATGGATTTCCTTTGCACCCTCACCTCCCAGACACTGCTGAAACTGGGTGGGAATGGGAGGGCAGAAAGGGGGTATGCAAAAGTATCCTTCTGTTTAAATGGCTGCTAATAGCATGCCTATGTCTGTGATATGTTATTGAGGGTCTTTAATATTTTACAGGACAAAATAGCAGTTTAATACTTTTAAAATCTGTTCTAAGCCAGATCAGTTTCAGTAGGGATTGGATTCTGGCTTTTACATCATCAATGGTATTAAAAAGCAAAATATTGCAGCAATAACAAGCTGACAGGAAACACTGGACATGTTTCAGTCACTTGACACCATTTTTCTCACTCAGATCAATACTGTTCTCTTCCTTCTCTTCCCTGTTTCCCCTTTCTTACCTGACTACAAATTTGTGACAATTAACGTGCTACCACCATATTTTAATAATCGTAGTGAGCAGAAGTTCTGAACAATTATAATCATCTTCTCCTTCCTCTGAATCTGTTATTTTTCTCCTTGCATGTGCCTCTTCTTTACATTTGATTATTCTTTTCACTACATAGGTCATCCATTTGCTTCTTTACCCCTACTCTAAACATATGCTGGGTAGCTCACAGCCCTTTGGGTATACATCAATTTACCTAGGAACACTTTCCATTTCTCCTCTGTGTCCTTTACCTCTGTTGCCTCATTCCATTGATCTCACTGAACACTTCTTGCATGTCTACACAAATTATCTCTGCTGAAATTCAGTGTCTTTATTATTGTTTTTTACTCTTCTTATGGCCCCTATTACTTATACTTACATTCTTCTCCTTTCATCTATGATCTATCATCAATTTGTGTTACAGTAAGCTAATCATGAATTGCCTCCCTCTTACAATTCTTTTTGATCATTTACACACTGTACTGTGTATAGAAAAAATTCCAAAAAGCTCCCTACCAACTACTGACTCTCCTCACATAGAAGTAGCTTTGGTTTGAAAAATTCTTAGCAATTCTTTTAAGGGGAAGTAGTTTTCTTAAAAGTTATTATGTGTTTTCAGAATGCACATACTTCATTTAGAAAGCTTTTCTTTTTCTCTTAGAAAACTGAATTTTTTGGGGGGATAGTTTACACCAAAAAAAGGTGTGCCATAGGAAATGTAAAAATAATAATACCAATGTTGTAAAAAAAAAAAAAAAAACAACAATTTTCTGTCCAATTTACTCTCCTCAAACATGAATTGCCTTTTCCTGAAGACATCAAAACGTCCTTATTGGGAATGGTTTTAGTGGTATTTTCAGCTTTTTGGGTAACATAAAAATAATTATCAGGGAAGACCCTGACCTGTTTGGAATCTGTTCTGTTAACTAAATGGAAGTTTTTGATCAGGGAAATTTCTGGCTTGTGGTAATCCTAACTGTGAATCTTGTCATTTTAGGCTAGACTGATTTTGATATTCTGTCCCATGTGATATAAATGTAAGTATTTGCTGTAGGGTAGAAAAGGAAAGAATTAGCAATGATGGCTAAAGATGAAACTCTTAAATGAAGCTTTCCATATGTTTGTGAAACTCCACATATTATTGAAATTGTTATCTCAAATCTAGATGAACTGTCAGGTGATAAGAAAAATTACTCTGTCGTGGATTCTAGTACCCAGCTTGTTCTCTGGCTATTGACAGGCAGCAGATAATTTATCATCAGCAAAGATCAGTCGGAAGTGATATTTCTAATGAACTTGATTGATTTTGTGCTCATGGAGTTTTACAATCTGTAATAGTTTAGCTCCTTATCTGTCCTTCTTCCCCTGACTAAAATGGTGTTACTCTGTGCTATCACTTTGCATCATAACTCTGGCCTGGTTTTCAGTGGTGCTCAACGATAGGATGAGGGGCAATGGGCACAGACTGAAGCATAGAAAGTTCCATCTGAATATGACAAAAAATTTATTTGCTTTGAGGGTGACAGAGCCTTGGAAAAGGCTGCCCGGAGAGGTTGTAGAGTCTCCTTCTCTGGAGACATTCAAAACCTGCCTGGACATGTTCCTGTGCAATCTACTCTAGGTGTGTCTGCTTTAGCAGGTGGGTAGTACTAGATGATCTCCGGAGGTTCCTTCCAACCCTAATCGTTCTATGATTCTGTGACATGCTGGAATTTTTTGTTTGTTTGTTTTATCCAGTGTTACTCTAAGATTGCAGGATCACAGGAATTTGGAGCCCTGCTGCAGGTCTGTGGCAGAGTGGTAGTTCTGAATTCAAAGGGTGGGGAGAAGTACACAGATCCAAAGTGCTGGGACCACAACAAATTCACATGAGTAGAAACAGGTAACACTTTCCCCTGTCTTGAATAAATTAGTCACCTCATTCATGCATCTGATGCCCCTTTCCAGTTTATGGCTGTTGCTTCCAGTGCTTGTACATGAGCACATCTTGGTTGCATTTTGTCTGCCTCCCAGCTACAGGGAGAGTCTCACTTTAGTTGTATTTCTTGTTTGCCAGCTTTTGTGTAGATTCTCTCTGCAGCTGTATTTTTCTTCTCTCTCGCTCTTTACTTGTGCATGGACTCTCCTAAGGATACTATATATTCATTATGAGCTAGAGTTACCTGTATTGTAACTCTCAATTCTCTAAAGCCCAAATGTATGACTCGGGCTTCTGAAATAAGTGAGAGAGACCTAGAGCAAGGCATATAGCAAAAATAGCAGTGGGAATGATGTGAGATTATTAGATACATATATTTTTTTAATTAGAGATGGTCCCAAACCAAATCAGTCATTCCCAATGCACTGAAGTGTTGGGCGAGTTTGATATGAGATCTGAGTATGAACTTTGCAGTTCAGCCTCACCTCTAATTTTAATATTTATACAGTTTTCTATAACCTCATCTCTGAAGGTCAGAAATGATAGCCAGTTATCTAAGCAGTGTAGGTTTTTACAGCCAGCTTTTGTGGAGCACCAAACTACTATATGGTAAAAATGATAACTATGTTTTATCTCACTCACTAAACCAATCAGAGTTTTTAATATGAGCCTCTTATTGGACTAGACAGTAATACTATGAGATGCCTTGATGAAGAGGCAGAATCAGCTGCCCCCAGAGTCCCAGGAATCAGTATATTCAGTTGTAACTTAGAAAGAGCCATAATGAAAGCTTTATTTTCTCACTTTTCTGTCTCTGCTAGCAGTAGAGAAAGTAGAATCATATGGGGTGATGGGGAAAGAGTATCTGCTCAACACGAAATGTAAATGAGAAGCATAGAAAGGTAATCTGGCTTTAGGCTATTCAGGCCAAAATAGATATCTGGATGGAATATTGTGTCCTTCCACTGTCTTCAGTTACAAAGATCGTATACAGCATCTGGAATAGCTGGAAGTGGTGTGCTGCTTTCAGGCAGCGGGGCCACAGTAAGAAATGAATCAAGATGCAGAGCTTATTTCTGCTATACTTTCACCATGCTATCATAACAATCAGTCCCTGCCAAGGCTGCCCATCTTCAGTTACTCGTTTCTTGAGTGCATTAGGGTGTATCCAGGCTCTGTTGGAATGTGTAAAATGGAAAGTCTTTCTAGGAACTTATTTGCAGATGTGTTGTTTGTCCTTCCGGGGATGTCTCTGCTTAGAGCTGGGATTGTTCACCCAAAATTGTTATGGGCAGAACTCCTCTTGAAAGCTTGAAGCATGACATTAAGCTTGACAAATGCAGAGTCTGGTGGGAAAGCAAGCTTCACCCCCAGAAGCTCAGCTCAGTTGATTTGATTAGAAGATACTGTTTAAAGGCTTCAGTGGCTTGTAGGTGACCTGAAACCTGACTCAGGTTATAAATTTAGACTTGGCTGTGGCCTCTGCTTCTTCTCTTATTTGTATGTGTTGAACCTGCACCTCTTTTTGTCAGAAGCTATCGAGGACACAAACATGCTGAAGATTTTGAGGTATTCAGTTTTCCTATCCATAAATGTAACAGAAGTGCTTTCAAAAAATACTCTAACCTTCTCTACACCCTTCTATCGAGATTTTCAAACTACTTTGCAAGTATCAGTATTATGCAGTTAGCATGAAACCGTGATATTTCTATTTAGCTAAAACTCTTTTTCAGGATGAGGGTTTCACAGCATGGACCACTAATTTTATGTAATACCTCTGACATTTTATGGCTTGGTCATGGGCTTTCGGTTTGCTTTCACTTTCCACATGTACATGCATTTATATTTGTGAAGTATTTGCATGTACTGCTGTGTATTTCTGCAAACACACTTAAGCGTGTGTGTGAGTATCCATGTGCACACACTTTCACAGCAGCTCCAGAAGGAGAATGTGTTCAGTAGATTAAACAATATATGGTACTTCATGCAACACTTCTCCATTTCAATTTAAATATTTTTCAAATAGCGTTTTTAATAATATCTTCTCTCCTTTCCTTGTACTTCTTAATTTCTTTCTGCACCTAATACTGGCTTCATAAACTGTACAAATGCTTTAATACGTCTACATTGCGGTGCATTCTCAGGACTCTTGTCTGCGGTTTGTAACAGAAATTGATATTTGTTCTGTGTTATTTAAGGACTCTGAGGTCCAAATGGCAGTTCTCCTAAGTGCATGCTGGTGTCAGCTGAAATCACCACTGTTTTGGAGAGAGAATGAATAGAAGACAAATGTGGTAGAACTAATTGGTAGAACTGAGAGTCTTTTTTCCCATAACCTGTTTAGTGGGTAAGGAGGTTCTTGCTAGAGGAAGTGCTACCAGATAAGGATTTTATGCTGAAGCTTTTTCAGCTGAGTATTGTAGTAGTTCTGATACTTGAAGTCCGGTGGGATGAAGGCTGTAGGGCAAAGTCTAAGATCTTGCCTGCAATTTAGAAACAGAATAAAGAATAAGTTTTAAAAGTTTCAATTCACTGTTAAATGAATTTGTTTAACTTGTTGCAAGCAAAGTTTCCTATCATCCTCTCTTTGAATATAACATGTGCATGAACACATATGTGTGCATACTGCTTATTGGTGTTTTATCTTCTGCAGATGTTATCCCAATGTCTGCATGCCAGGCCATATCTACAGAAAGTCTAGGTAGGGCTATAAACCTGGCCATTTGGTTTATGCACCTAATCCAAAATGGAAATCAAATGATAGCTGCAATACCATATATCCACAACTTACTGAACTTCAGGAGCTTTTTCAGCCAAAGGAATGGAAGTTCAATATACACAATCACAACAGTGACAACAACAAAGGAATTGAAGGCATGCTTATGATGATTTGATATGAATAAAGAAGGTTTCATTGTTATATTGCAATTTTGTATGTTACACAGGAGAACACATTTGTTGTTATTAAAAGGGTGAAAAAAAAGCCATTAGACTTCTAGTGTATTTTTTGTTTTAGAAAATAGTTGTGAAACCATTGAAATAAGAATTCTAGAGCAAGTGCTAAGATGAAGTGAGGTCTTATGATAGAGCCCAGAAATCAGTCTCTTACAATCACTGTATTTCTACCAGTCACACCATTTTAAGAAATGTATGACTCCTGTAGTTGTAAAAAAGACAGTTCTAAACAGCTATATGCAACGAATTCATCCAAACCTTCAAGAAATAATTACCTTTTAAACAGTCTAAGTGAGGTAAGAAAACGTTAGCATCCCTAGACTCAAACCTTGATATTCTCATCCACCGCTTGCTCAGTAATTTTTTCTGAATGAAAATAGATTGAAGGTTTAAACATTCAAGTCCAATGATTCAATCTGAATCATTTATTTATGAGTCATTTTGCAAAACACTCTGTATATTTTCCCATCTCTTTCCTTGCATGCACTTTAAGGCTTCTAGTATTGTAAACACTGTATATATTATCATTTAGTGCAGAGGAATTTGCAATGGCTTAATAAGGAAATAGGGAGAACCTTTCATTTTACCTCTCTAAAAATGCCACTCAGTATTTAAAACGCTTGTTAATTATATGTGAAGCAAATAAAAAGTTGATCTGTGTATACAGTGAGAACGTCTGGCCATTCCAGGATGTCTCAATTTATCTACACTATCCTTGTCTTATGGTTTATTTTAAGTTTATTGCAAAAAATATCCATATTAGGCCTCTCAAACCATCATCTGTCTTTTTGTCTGTCAAATACCTCTCCTGATTGTCTGCCAATCTTTCCCTTGATGTCCTTGGGCGACAAGAACAAATAATGGTATAAAAAAAAGTTTCTCTGATGCCTGACCTAGTTCTACCATCTCCAGGCCAAAGTCTAGCAGGCACCATAAATCCTTCAGGGTAATTCCTGCTCTGCCTTCTCTGTGGATCACATGCCTTCCATGGATGATGGGTGGGTTCTCTCTACCACTCTGGCAATTGATTTACTTCCATTGCAACTGTGTTCACAACCTCAGTTCCTGATGTGTTGTAAACTTAAAAAGTCAGAATTGGGCCTGATCTTGAACCTCTCATCTCATTCAGCTACAAGTCTACCCCTAATCATTCTGTTCTGGATCAGAACCAACCTTCAGAACCAGAGAGGAGAAGGGGCTGTCTCCCAGGAGTCTGTTTATGGATGTGCCCCTGGAAGGTAGCACTAATGGCAGTAGTTTCTGTCTTCAGCTACTCTGTGTTCCTGTTCTCACATTTCCTCTTCAGCTGTGCCACAGCAACTTTGTATGGGACCAGGCAGAGAAGTGTATAATGGAATTGACCTAAGACAAAACTAAGCTTAAAAAAAAAAAAGTAGGATGAGTACTTCTAACATGGGGAAGTCTCTTATACTGGTTCCCTGTCAGCCTCTAGAAACATCTATACAATATGTATATATCAGAATAAACAATGGTGCAACGGTGAGAATAAATGTGCATAAAGTTGGAGGCAGCACAGGAGGGGTGTGAAATGATCTTATGAAAAATGCCTTTGGAACCATGATTGTACACAAAAAGAACTAAAATACAGCCCTCTGCAAATACCCTTAAAAAGGTATCACTAAAAATGCAAAGAAGGGAGAAAACATCCTTGGAAAGTATATGACAAAACACGTGAACTTCTACACAGCTCAAGCCCCAGCTTTGTACTGCTGTTTTATTAAAGACTGTTACCTGTCCTAGATTTCCTGTACCTTTATCACCTACCCAGTAACTGCATGGCAGGCTGCAAGCAAATGCACTGTTGTAAAAACAGTTGAAGCTGGGATTCAGCAAAATATTCAAAGCATAGTTATTTTTTTGTACTATATTAAACTAAAATGAAATCAAACGAAATGTGACTTTTCAACAGAGAAGCCAAAACCTGGACTAAGTTACCTAATAGTTAAAGAACCTAATGCCTTCTGATTTACACTGATTTACACACACAGTGTGTCTGCTCAGCTCGTTGAATATAGTGGCTTCTCAGTCAGAGCTAAATGGATTTTGTTCATTTAAACATAATGGTGACCAACAGAGGGGTGTTATCTTTTCTGCTACTCTTATTTGATGAATAACTTGAACAAGGTGAGGGGCTGTGTATCAGAGAAAGAATTCTGGTGGAAAAGAAACTTTTCAATTGAGATTCTACTTTGCTTTCTCCTTTTCTAATCTAAATTTATGTACTAATTTTTGCATATGTCTCATTGTTTAAGAATAATCAACTTCTACTCCAAGTTATATATTTTATTGTAATTGTGAAAAAGAAAGAGATATTGGGGTGTTTCAATAGGACAGTTTCCGTCTACTTCTCACAAGTGAATGGACGCAGTGTCCCACCATTGCTGTGATGGCATGTGGTTCATCCCCCAGAGTAATTCCAGAGACCTGTTACTCATTTTGGTTCTCTGTCTCAGGGAGGCATTTCCAAAATTAAGGCCAGACCTGTTGTTTAAAGGTAATATATTGTATTCATATTACATACATACAAATATATATATATATATATATATATGAAATTATGTATTTATATATAAAGAGATCATAGATCCACTAAATAAATTAGGTAGGAAGCTGTGCATTGAGATGACCTCCAGTGTTAGATTCAGAGTTAAATGAGTTTACTTAGAGGTACATTTTGTTAGATATATACATGTGTGTGTGATGCATATCATATAAATACACACGTCTCTATATGTATTTGGATTTTAGCTATGTGAAAACACTTGTCCCCAAAGTGAACTAGAATCTTGCAATCCAAAACAGTACAAGGGCATGATACATAAATGTGCTATTCATTACCCAAATAAAGTTTACATTATACACAGTCATACTGATTTTGAGTATAATACCTATCTGTATTAGCTTGAAGACAGACCTAAGCTGAGGATTGCAATCTAGTGCTTTCTAGTTTAAAATATTTAGAGAGTCTTTCCCTTTAAATTTTTTTGAATGCTTGCTACCTGCCTTCATCTCTCTTTTACATCTCCAGCTGATAGATATGTAGCAAGGAGAAATTATTTTACACTGAGAGTAAGAACTGCTTAAGTTGCTAATGACTGCATTAATCATAAAAGCTGAATAATATGCTTATAGATGTTCAGATATTGATAGTGCCTTGCCTTTGTATTAACTGATAGTGTTTATGGACAAGTAAGTTTTGAGTTATTGAGGCTTGATTCAGATCTCATGTCCCACCAGCACTACACTGGCATACCCCTATTACTTGCAACAGAGTTTTTCCATGTTTACCCTTGTGTATAAGGGCCAATGCATGCTTTGTGATTTTTACTGCCACCACATATTAATGCATGCTGTATCTATCTTGCAATTTTCTTTATCCTTCTTTGCTCTCTGAGTTTGTCAGTTAGATCTCTGCATAAAATGTCATCATATAACACTGTGCTTTAAAAAGCCTGTTACTTATTAAGAGTGTGAGTTTATGATGCTGGGGATGTTTTATTTTCCCACCAGGAAAATGAAAATGTCATTGAGGTCTAACCAGACCCCTGAGATTTTCAGACAGGAGAAAATTGTTTTTAGGATTCCCTGCAGGACCTGGTAGCCTTTGTGCACATATTGTATATCTGAAGTACAATCTCCTTCTCATTTATCCACCCCATCTCTTCCTAAAGAAGCAATGACACAATATTGCACATTAGGGTTCTCAGCTCCTCTGTATTACCTTGCTTGCTGAAAGATGTGACACTGGATCTATGTAATTATCCTGGCAGGAGTCATCACTACATTTTGTAGCTGCCGATCTGAGAGTTACATGGCAACTCCAGGCACAGCCCTGAGCAAGGAACCATGTATAAAAAAGTTCTAATTTCCTGTCCTTCTCTTGGAGGCACAGTGTTGAAAGGTGTCAGGATTTTCCTAAAGTCCCATTTACATCATGTCTGGTTTTCTGCAGCCAGCTGTGCTGAGGTGCAGACCCCCTCTGGGACTCTACCACTGACTTTGCCTTTCATGCTGTGTCTCCTGGTTTTTGCTCGGATAGGGTTAGTTTTCTTCTTAGTAGCTGTTATAGTGCTATGTTTTGGATTTTGTATGAGAATAATGTTGAATAATACAGTGATGTTTTAGTTGTTAAGCAGTCAAGGACTTTTCAGCTTCTCATGCCACACCAGATACACAAGAACCTGGGAGGAGGTACAGCAAGCTGACCCAAACTGGCCAAAGGGATATTCCGTACCATATGATGCCATGCTCAGTATAAAGTTTGAAGGAAGCTGGCCAGGGGAATTGCTATTTGGGAACTGGCTGGGTATTGGCTGATGGGTGCTGAGAGGTTGCATTGTGCATCACTTGTTTTATATATAATTGTTGTTGTTGTTGTTATTATTATTATTACTACCCCCTTCTGTCCTGTTAAACTGTTTTTATCTTAACCCACAAGGTTCACTTTTTTTGAATTTTCTCCCCCATCCCACCTGGCTGGAGGGTGAGCCAATGGCTGTGTGGTGTTTAGCTGCTTGCTGGGTTAAACCACAACACTGTGTAAGCCTGGAAGTGGACTTACTTTCAAGGCTGGATTCACCCACGACCCACAAGGTTAATCTTCAGGCCTCTGCTCTTGGGCCACCTTGTTTCAAATTCTGTACTCATCTGACAGGAAGGAAACATTTGACACTTCACCACAGTTTTGATCATATTTATATGCTCTGGAGGTAGAAGATGGCCAGTGGGGAGACTGTCGGGTCTACTAGATGATGCTCTGAACCTCAGTACTACCCTTGCTCCAGCCAAAATGAAAAATATGGGTGAGTTTTTAAAGCCACAGTGAAAGCTATAGCGATTACCATAGGTGAAATACAGAGTTCTTTGGTGCCTTCATTGTCTTGGGTCAGAAGACCTGACTTCCAGAGGAAAGCCCATGAATTAGTTTAACTTTTCCTGTTGTTGTCCCTGAGAGAGTCACTTCACTGATAGATGTCTTTTTGCAATGCAAGGATGTGTGAATTTGTGAGCCGAAGAGGAAGAAATGCTACTATAGTCCTGCCCAGTCACTCAGCAGTATTTAAAGCTGTTTAAAAAATGATAATGAAGGAATAAGCCAGAATTATTGTACCTGCCTTGGTGCTCCGTTTTCCTCATTGCTGAAAATGAAGGGGAGTCAGTACACACTGTAATTCAGCTGGTCCGCTCTCCAACCGAGTGGTTCCTCTGAGAACCTCTACCACAAATGCTGGCAACATTTCACTTTCTATAAACTAGATCATGGGAATGGAGAAGTGACTCATAGGCATCTTTTTTTTTCTCTGAATTTGACAGTGCTAAGAACATATCCCATAGTGGGTATTAATTTCAAAAGTAAAGAACATGACCTGAGTTAAAGCTAGTAGGAGTTCTGGACTGAACATTTATTTTTAAATTTAAAAATGCATTTTTAGAGTTAATTCTCCATAGAAAACTTTGGTTCTACCTTTTATTTCCTGATTTAATTAAATGAATTATCGATACATGCATATTATGGTTTTGGTTGCTTGTCATGTGTGGGTGTGCAGAAACTGAAAAAGTTCTGCAGAAAGATGAAAAAGTAGTTTTAAAAATTGTTCCTTCTGACATTTGCCCCAGAAATTCATGCTATTTTGGGGTAATTCTCATCTATGTGTTTTGTATATTACATATACATTTACCAGCAATTATCTATTATAATTAAATATTTTTTCCTTAAGACTGAAGTGACTCTAAATTGAAGCTTAAATGCAAGTTATTAACCTAATTCGCCAGAGCAGCTAATGACATGTTTTCTAGCTAAAGTAAATACGTGAGAATTTGTTGAGTCTTCTTTGCCTTTCACGTGTCCTGCCAAACCTGAGGCAGGTTTCCTGCAGATCTGCTTGAAACCCAAGAATGCATCTAGGAGCAAGCAGACACAAGACACTGGGCTCTTGCGTGTGAAGTCAGGATATAGGAAGCCCTAGAAACCTGGGTAAACCAGAACTACAAACCGTTGCACTGATCCTGAGAAAAGCACTAATTCCACTGAGCAGCTGCAGATCTTGCAGTACATATATGCCTGTTTCCTGAATAAGTATTTTCATGTTTGTTTATCCTTATTCAAAACTAAGTTAAATAATAATTATAATCAAAATTACTCAGAAAATTAGTATTTTCCTTTTTGGCCTCCTTTATTGAGACTAATTCAGTGTTATACCATTGCTTACATCATTCAACTGTATTGCAAAGTTGGAGGAACCAAATGGAGACTTAATATTTTCCTTTCTTTCTACTTCATTAGCAGATGCAATGAGCATTAATATTTATCAAATAATTCTGTGATTGCTACTGCCCCCAGATTTAAGCAAAGCCTGACTTGAGTTAACACAATCAGTTGTTTGTGAAAGAGAATAAGCATGTCAGATCATTTGCAATAACAATAAGCAGTTTTTCAGTATTTCAGATTTTCCAAAGATGCTATTTATTTTAGGAGCATCTAATGTTTCTATCACTTATCTTTTCCTTTCTAATTTGTTACCTGAAGGCACAGAGTTAGCTAAGCTCACAAAAGATTTTATTTCATCTGTACCTAACACAAAGGTTAGAAAGAAACAGGTTTGTTTTGTCTTTCTGTTTTAAGAGTACCTGTATATTGTAGCTTAAACATAATTTACCAAAAGGACTTGATGTGAGCCCACAATATACTGTTGCTCCGTGGATTGTTTTTATTCTTATCTACATATGGATTTGGGCCAATCTGAATCATCATGAGCACTTTACAGATGTTTACATAATATAAATGGTAATTCACAAACCGAAATCACAGAATTTGTTCTAGATTTAAGTAAACAGATTAGGGTTCCAACATCAGAAAGCAAATAGATCAGAATACATTATCTTAAAAAGCAGTGGAAAGAGCATAGTTTGTGAGCTATGCCATAATCAAAACCTTCCTTATTTTCTATGGCCGAAAACAAAATTCCCAGAGAAAATCACATATTGATGGATGGAAAACATAGTTTAAGTAGCTGTCAGAAAGTAGAACTGGCTATCACTAATCAAAAGAATATTTGGAAGCTTTCCATAAGCAGTGATCCCAACTTTCAACAATGCTAAACAAGTAATGTAGAGTGATGGTGTTGGCTTGTGCTCTTGCTGTTGGCTTCAGTCGTAGGTTTCAAAATTCTTATCAGTGAGCAATAGCAGAGAATCCTCATTGGCAATTTGTCATCTATGAATGCCACGTTAGAGAACACTGCTAAAAGGAATTAAAAGATCTTATGAAAGCTTTTTTGGATGCATCTCAAAATAAATGCAAAGAACATATGTAGTCAATAAAAAGAGATTAAAGCAATGTTTGGAACATAGAAGGTGAACTATGAGCAGCTGAAGGAGCATCTTGAAGCAGAAATCCATTCCAGGCAGAGAGAAATAAACCCATTTAAATTACATTGAGGTTTGTGGGATTATACACAGAAATTGTTCAAAACTATCTGGCAAAAGCAACTAAAGCAACAAATAGTTTGACTTCCGCAGATATCTGAAGTTTTCTTGGAATGATAAAGTACAGGTTTTGTCCAATGTGATACAAGAGGAAAAGAGAGGAAAATAAGAAAAACTTTGAGCAAGAAACTCAGGAAAATTTACAGATGATCTGTGGGTTTTACAGCTTGGAAATATTACAGCAAGATGCTGGGGAATATGACACAGAAATTTGACATGATATGTCATATTCAGGAAACTATGATATTAATTAATTATCCACTGAATGTTGTTAGTGTGTTCAGGTTGTCATTCTGTGTTGAATCAGACATATTTTTTTAATAAGGAGCTGGCAAAGTTAAGGGAGTTTTGCCCATTTGCCAGCCTTATCATTCCCAATGTGTGCCCAGTGTTCTCTGTACTGAGGCCTACAGCAGCCTCCACATGGCTCTAATGCCCTCTTCACTGCCTGGTAGGATCACAGCTGATTTTGCTCCTGTAGATATGGAAATATTATCTGGGAGATACTTCTAACTCCATGTTAACTTCATATCCCAAATCAAAATGAGGAAGATGAACAATGAAGGGGGTTCCAGCACCAAATAACCTCAGAGAGGAGTCTGGGCTGACCATGTAGCAGAACACTTTTATTTGGCCCAGAGAGGATAAGGAAGAAGAAATTATCTATTTGAACTGGCAGAGCAGTTAAAGGCACTAATAAGGGAAGATAAAGATACCATGAAAATAGTTTCGAGCTAGTTAAACTAGATACACAGAGAGTGATTTTTTAGCATATCAGGGAAAAATATTAAAACTTGAGTAAGACTCTTACACGTGCAGGTAACAAAGCAGTTTTTATTAATACAATAGAAAGAAAAGTGTTCAATACATATTTGTGTTCAGTATCTGGGAAGAAGGAGGATGTATTTTTAGTAGGTGAAAATTATAAAACAACTCCCAGTGCACTAGTAATTAAGAACTTTAAAACAGAACAAACTTTCTCTACAAGGAAAACATATTTTAAAAGAACAAGCTCAGATCAATTCAGTCAGGAATCCCAGGAGGTTTTGTTGAGAAAATATTTGGCTAACCAGTAACTTTGATCCATGGAAAAAAGCCAAAAGCAGGGAAGGGAATGTAACTGATATGAGTAGCTGTGGACTCTTGGTCTATCAGCAGTCGTATGTAAAATAATGCAAAACTGATACAGCATTCAATTAAAAAAATAAAAATAAAAAAAAACTAAGGCCTAGGAATGTAAGCAATACCAAAGTTATTTTATGGAAAATAAATCTCAAACAACTTATTTTCTCCGATTACTTTAGAAGTTTGAGGAGTAATAGAAAAGGTGAACTACTCTTAAACTTTTCTGGGACATTTAATTAAGTACTGAAAAATACCCTGAAGGAAAAAAGAAAAAGCAATATATAATGTTAAAGGGGCACATGTTAGCTTGATTAAGAATTGAATAATTAAATTGTCTCACTGCTAGAAGCAGGGGTAGGCCCAATGTTATTCAGTAATTTTGTCAGTAATTTGCATGTAATGTTACTGCTGCTAAGACTGGGATCAGACATGAAGAGTGCTAGGATTACAAGTGATGGCAAGGATGGAGTACAAAACATACATTCAAATAAACAGAAATTTAGAGTTTCACAACTTGTTTTCATAACTGAAAACCATTCTACAGAGGTTGTGGAAAGATACTTGGAAAAAATGCGTAAGCAAGAAACTCTCATTTCTGACATAATGCTGAACCAAAAGGAACAATATGACCTTTGGATTTATCAACTGGAAAGCAGTAGCTATAAGTAGGTGATTTTTAGGTTTATATATCATACCAAAAGACCGATAAATTAAAACTGTCTACTTCTGCTTATCTTTTTAGTAGGTTGTTGGAGAACTGGAGCAGATGCAGGAAAAAATAAAATTTTATAGAGAAAAGGGAAAATGTCTTACAATGAAAGAGCTTTGTGGAACTCGAGTTAGGATCTCATTCAGCATACAGCCTTTCTACAACAAATGCCCAGCATCAATGGGAATGAGTGAACAGAGAGACAGGACGTTAACTGGAAGGTGTAAAGAAAAATGTACCTTGCGTATTGTGATTGGGTACAGAAACTTGCTTTTCTTAATGTTAACCGTGTAAAAATCTGAAGTCCAGGTTTAAGCTGTTTCTCCAGGTCCTTCACCATAGACAATGGAAAGACATTGGCAGCTTTTGAAGATGTCTTCTGTCTACCCAATGCAACATTTTAGGTTAGACTTGTGTTGTGCTCCTTGGATACTCCATGATCCATGAGTCACAGAGAGCCTGGGTAACTAAATGCTTAAGTTTTAGAAGGCTAAAATTAAATAGAAGGAATTTCACCCATAGTTCTTCTCCTGAGTATGAGAAAGCATAAACCTAAAGCCTATCGTTCATGCCAGATTTATGCCAAAACTGATTGAGGAATCATGGATCTGTATTAGTTCTGCATTAGTTATGCTGCCTGAGGGCAGCATAGCTGCAAACTTTTTGACAGGTCAATGTCCAGATGATTCTGTGTTGGAGAGGGGTGAACTTTCTGTATGCAACCGTGCAGCTGTATATTTAACAACTCACATGCCTCATTCACATTCTTCAAACTTTATGTATCCAGGCAAATTTTTGCAGAATACTCAACTGCCAAGAATTAAACTGTGATGCCATAAAATGCCTTTGCCATCTGTGAGTGAATAAGTCAAACTGAAGTTTGCTTCCTCAAAATGTTCCTGCTGGTTACTTTTGTACTGTAGCAATACACTCTGAAATTATGCCAGTTTGTTGTAATTACTGCAGCTTATTATTCAGACCACTCTCTGAAGGAAGACAATTATCTGTAGACACAAATGCAATAGTGTAGTAGATGAGCCTTCTGTTATTAGAACAGTAAGAACAATATTAATCATATTATGAGATATTACAATTTCTAGTTCTTTGGATCAGGTGGAAAGAGAAAGACACAATTAAATTTATTACTATATAAATATGTCAGGTTTATTCAGCCACTAGACAGGAAATCTCTCCTTTTTAAATCATCCTGGGTTGAAATGCATTATTTTTTTTCCTGAAATGCATTTTTTTTTCTTGACACCAATCAGAAATTATTTCAAGGCTGCTTTCCTGGCAGGTATCAGAGCAACCTCATTGGACCTACCTCAACATCTTTTCCTGTGTCGTGAGAGTTGTATGGACCTTTTATTCAGAGAATAAGGAAAATAATTGTATGGCTATGAGAGATTTTTCTACACGTATTTAATAAAACAGTATGATTCATTGTTATGTATGAACTACTTCTGTCGAGAATGGACCAAATCTTCCCTTTTCAGAAAGAGAGTTTTGACTACCTGTGAAGCCGTAGAGATGAAAAGAGAGCCAAGCAAAGCTTTTGAGTGTTCCCTGAATGCTTCAGACCTGTATACTTCAAGAATATTTATTGATGACTCAGTGGGCTGGGGAGAATTCCTGGAAAAGAGAGAGACAAAATTAAAATTTGAGATCTAAGGAAACCCCTTTGGGTCTGCAGGTGCAGATGTGCTCCTTCATAGATAGTTCCAGTATGAACAGGATCATGATTTCACCATTTCGTATGTCCAAATGTGCCAGTTATGCATTAAAAATTTATAGCACATATTGTTACTTCCTTATGAGTCAAATTAATATTCTCTCCCCTAGCCCCTGGCAATGAAGCACACCAGATATTATCCTCTGTTTCTCCAGAATGATAGGATATTATGTCTAGATATCAAAGGGTCTGGTTTTCCCTCCTGGTAAATGCATCCTATGTGTAATGTGGTAGAGAATAAACTAAGAATTAGATCCAAAACTACAAAATGAAATATTCTTTTTACATCTTCGAATAACAAAAAAAAAAATGTTTCTTTATGTTATTACACTTAAGCACTTAATCTGTCTCAGGTCATGTTATTGACATGGCTGAACTTAGAAGACTGCTCCAGGAGTCTTGTTAGAAGATACACTGATTTGTGTCTAATTATAACAAAACAAAACAAAACAAAAATTAAACCTAGCACAATTTGGGAACATTGCTTCCTCTGTCGATTCAGTTTGAAGTGCACGCTGGCACTGTGAACTCAGTCTGGTCTGTAAGTCTGTGAGCATGCAGTTGCACAGTTGAGTAGTTTCATTGAAACTTAAGGCCCAAGGAGCTGATGGTGTTTGTCAAATAATTATGTGTGGATTTGATCAGAATATAAGTCACTAACTTCCAGTTATGTACTAGCTAGACACTTAGTTTGAGCTGGTTGCCTAGAATCCTTCTTCAATTGGTCAATGGAGAGGCACAAACAGGACATATGTTCCCAAAAAAATACATGTGTTAGGTCTGTTGAATCTATTGGCTTTGTACAACAAATAATATTAAGCTCTAGGAGGAATGTGAATGTAGGTGACACAAGTCCCACCAAAGGCTCCAACATCTCTCTTTTTTATACATTGTTAACTCCCAGAAGCAGAGACCATCTGTTTTTATGAGAGATCTGATGTCACAAAGTTTTGAGTTTTGACCTGGACATGTCATTTACACCATCATAAAAATTAGGAGTATTGGGGTTTGCAAATTTCATTTGTATAAATTGCTCTGCATCTTGGGAGTTTGATGAAGCATGTAAAATTTGGGTTGTGCATGTATTTAAGCATTAGCAAAATGTAGACTGAAAAACATGCACTCCCATCAATTGGATTCTTTCTGCCAAATATTTAGTCAAAGTTAATCAGACTGTAGGAACAATAAGAGTCTAAATACCAAGATGCAGAGTGCTTAAATTTGCTCCAAGCAAATTTAATATCTTAATCCCCAGACTTCTATGAAGATCTCAAAGGCCCTTTTCAAAGGCCTCTGGAGAATGAGGGAATGAATGATAGGAGGCAGCTGAAGAAGCAATGGGAATGGTTTGGTTCCTCTCTGTTTTACTTCTGCTTTCTGCTGGCATAAGGCTATTGGTGCCATATTGTGTATGGTACTGACACATGTGAAATCAGAATTTGACTGTTGTGGAATCGTGAAGAGAATTAAAAGATCTGTCAAACTGATTTTCCACCTGGAGAGAATAATTATGGTATCGGATATTTGAGAACATTATAAATGGATTTGTTTTATTACCATGGATACATGACTCTGATGTTACAGATGATAATTTCACCTTTGTGCTTTTTTTTTTTCCTTTTTTCCCCCCTTTTTTTTTTTTTTTTTTTTTTGGTGGGATGTTGTTTTTATTGCTTTAGTGATGTTGACACAAAGTAACATTTTATTCCTTCTGTTAATGTGCTCAGGTAATTAGGGGGTTACATTAGACTACAGTGAGTTCTTGTAGTCTTCTGTGGTTATGATCAGTCTTAGCAAAATGAAAATTGTACTTGAAGATGAAACAACATCTAACACAAGCCAATGAAAAGTAGAGAGAAAGTAATATAACTGACTAATTAAGAGCCCTGTCGGCGTGATGATGGGACAATATTTAGCTCAGAACCACTTAGCCTTTCTGTTTTTGTCCACTTAAGAGTCCATTATACCATATTAATCATAGAACTATATACTGCAGGGAATGTACTCAGCTGAAGTACTCACATTTCTTATATCTTCAAGGTGCCCGGCCCTCATTATACCCCAGGAGTATGTAATTATCTTGTAACAGTTACACACCTTGGTGCATTTTATGATCCCCTTAAAATGTTATATTTATTCTTCTCATATAAAGACCTGGGCAGACAAAATTTGGTAACAGAATGATTAAGGTATCTTGTTGCAAACCTAGAGATTTGAGTTTCAGCCACCTGAACTTACGTGGAGAGCTTCCTCCAGCTGGCAATGTATTAAATGAAAATCTGAATCCCTGTCTCAGTGAAGCAGTTAATATTGAGTTTAACGGTGTGATCTGACCACTAGCATAGGGTCAACCCACAAAAGAAATTGTCTTGCTTCTACCATAATAGCCCAACAGACTACTTGAGCTCCTGTGAGACCTTTAACCTGGTATTATTCAGAGCAAAAATCAACAATTGTATTATCTAAATCTATCTGATCTTGTGGCAGTTGAAGATATTGAAGGTGATTTCTAATATCTTTGGGGGAGGGTGGTTGATCAAGTTCTTACAGTTTTTGTTTGCCTTCACATATGAAAAAGAACCTCTGCCATCCTCTTTTTTTTTTTTTTTTCTGAGAGAGCTATAGCTGAACTCCACTTCTTGTCCAAACTTTTGATCTCTGTGTAGTCTCCTTTACATCCATATTTTTTTACAGAATAAAAACTCAGAAGATCCTTTTTCTATGGCTTATGTTATTTTGTGCTTAAATGATTTGCTGGGTAATGATATGGAATGTTCTGTCACACGTTAAATAAATACCATTACTACATACCAACACACCAGAAAAAAGCCAGTAATTTCCATCATTCAGCTTTCCTCTATGTGTAAAGCCACTGTTTTATGACCTTAGAACACCAGAACGGAAGTATTTTCTCAGATGAAAGATCCATCCATGACTGGTAATAGTGAAACCTATGAAGAAGTAAAATACTAGAGCAAACATTTCTGAGAATATTCACCTGCTTCCCAATAAGCTTAGCTGTGTCTGATACCCCTCAATGGATTTCAGACCCATGAAGGTGTTCAGTCTCCTCTAAAACTCCTGTATAAAAAGCTTATCCAAAATACTGTGTGTAAGGAGGATTATGGCTTATCTATACACTGAATAGAGAACCACCTGGGTTTTGTTTGTTTATTTGAACTCACTACCCCGACTTTGATGTCTTCTAGTTCTTTACTGGCAGAAACAGTGAAAATGTATTCCATTTGCTGTCTTCACTAGTAATTTGGTATCACTCTATCACTTCTCTCCATAATTAGCTCTTTTTTAGGCTGACAAGTAGTTGTAGCTGTTTCTTATTTGGTGGCTGTTCCAGTTTTCACCATTCTTGCATCATCTTCCTATGTCTTCATAGTGTTGCTATATTCTTTCAGATATGGCAGGCCAAACCTTCCTGTTGCAATAAATATTTTTAAAATATTATTGTGATACTATGTTCTGCTCTTTATTCTTTTGCTGATATTTGATTTTTGATCACTACTGAGCATTGAGGTGATATTTTTGTCATTATCTGTTACAACACCAAGACCTCAATTTAGAGTAGTAACAGTCAGCTCAGAGACATATTTTTTATGTAAAGATAAGTTTTGTGTCCCTAAGTGCATCACTTCACATTTATCTACACTGAGTTACATCTACTGTCATCCTGTCTCACTAGGTCCTTCTCCATTTTTCACTATCAACCCTCATCTTTCTGACCCTAAAAATTTCTGAACGATCAGCAAACCTTTATCACCTCACAGATCCCTCTCTTTCCCAAATCATCAATGGATGTATTCAATGGAACAGGTCTCTTCAAAATGCTACTAGTGATGTCTTTCTTCTGCAACCAAGTGCAAGCATTATATCCATTTTCCTTTTTTCCTCAGGGCAAAGTATCAAACCAACAGAAGCACACTTTATCAATCACAAGGTCTTAGGCAAGTCATTGTTCCCTGGCAAGAGGGTAAAACACAACAAGGTTGTACTCTTGTTTTAAATTTAACTTTGGAACCTGGTTTCTGTTTTGCATTACTGTCAAAGCTAATTCTCATTTTCTCCAGTTGTAAATCTATCATGACTTGCATTTAAATGAATACAGTTCTTTATTCTGTGCTTAGTTGAGAAACTGGAAAATTTCAGCCATCCACAACAGTTTTACAAATTCAACACTTGTACCACACTAAATACAGAGGTTTCACATTTAATTGCATGGACTTATTCTAGATTTACATCAGAAGGGTGCAGAAATAATGTTATTCAATCTCCCACAACAATTTTCATGCCAGTTGGAGTAACTAGCTGCTAAACAGAGGTATCTAATACATATTAACTTTCTGTATATTCATGTGTTGCTGCTACCAGCACATTTATGGTCAGTCCCAGTAGGTTTTTGCCGTTAAACTAGTTGCTAATTGTGCTTTATGAAAGCAAAGGCATTTACATGTAGTAGTAAAAAACAAAATTCTTCAGGTTTTACTCATCACTTTTTTTTTTTTTAAAGCAATTCTCCTCCTTCTTGTTTTTTTTCTTGCTTTCTCTATGTAGTGCTTTTGTGTTGTATGGTGATTAACAAATATACCCACCTTGCAGGATTTTAAAAATCAGATACTAACATCTAGATAAATCAGTTAATCTCAAAAACTATATAAAGAAGAAACAAGTTAGATAATTTCTTGCACTGCCATGATGTCTCCAAATAAATATTAATCACTCCTTCATGTGTATTTCCCTATACTTTGTTAAAAGTAGTTTTAAATGACCCCCGTAATGAAGATTTATTCTACTCCCTGCAGAATGGAGACTTCTCTCCAGTCTAATGGATCTACCACCCATGACTTTTCTCATTATACACGTTAAATCCTCCTTTTCTATATGTAATTCCATTAATTCCATTCTGAAGTTTTATGTGGATTGCCTAGACACCACAGCAAATGTAATTTCAACTTTATTAACAAGGATGTTGTCTGGCTTTCAGTAGTGCCAAGTAACCAACCATTAATTGTTCTTCAACCTCATAGATACATTCTGACTTACCAAAGATACACAAAAATGCAAGTTCTGGTCTACTAGTTCAGCTGTAGGTGCACAACACATCTGCACCTTATCCACAGCCATTGATGCTGTTTTGACAGTACATGATGAAGGGTCTATGTCTCTGTTACATTTGGTTTGTATGTATCACACTGCTGATCAAGATGACAGAGACTGTAGGGCATGCCATAGGTCTGCTTTGCCTCACTGTCTACACAATCTTTTTCACTTGGTGTAAAATGGCGTAACTTAAAGAAATAGCAATGTACCTATTAATATTTACATCAGCCAATCTATCCTAGAGAAAGAAGTAAGTTGAACCTACAGGCAACATGAAAAGTGAGTGCAGACTTATAGGAAAGGCTTGGTATGGTTTTAGTGGTAGATCAGCTAAGGATTTCATTAAAAATTGCCTTTTAGTACTCCATAGGTTTTGTACTGCTCGTATGCAAAGAGTCATTCTTGGATATTTAATGCTTAATCTTATGGGGTCATAGCTCTGAGCCAGATCCCCGAGCTGAGTCAATGAGTTGTTCAGTAAGGGTTAATGAAAACCTCAGAGAGACTGAGTAGCAAAGATGAAACTGCAGTAGTTACCTACTTGGTTTGGGGCTCTAATGTATTTGTATTTTGCAATTAACGCCTTTCAATTGTAGCAAGATCTTAGAATATTTCTACTTCTACATATTCCCAAGTTTTGTAGGTATTTTCTCCTTGCAGTAAGAGGTGAGGAATTGGTTTACTTTCTGTGTGGTTGGCATGGAGGGTATATGTCTATCAGATACTAGATGTAACTATTAATTGTAATGATAAGCCAATCAAGGTGATACATTATCTAAAGGAATGTGCTGTACCTGTTGCATACTGATGTCAGATTTAAAAAAAAAGCACTGACAGCTCTATGATTTAACCTATTTTAAAAGGGGCAGCTAGGGATTCATTTTGTATTTTCCAACAATACCCTTTTGGTTATTTACTTATTATATCTCTAGCATCTGAAAGCAATACTATTCCAGAGTTGGTGTCAGGTGTGTTACTTGGGTCTGTCATGTGAAGCCCTCATTCATGAAAACCAAACAACTAATGAATTCAAGCCAGATTTTTTTCCCTCTGATGACAGCTGTGGCTAAGGTTGGATGTTTTAGTGAATCAGGACCTTACTGTCATATCCTTTTTTTTTTTTCAGATTCTCTTGCTTTGTTTCTTATTTTCCTGTTATATATATATATATATATATGTATATATATATATATATATATTTGTTTCTATTTCACTTTATCTATCATGTCTATGTTAATGTTTTCTGTCTGGGAATTTCCATCTACTGAATATATATGTGTAAATTTGCTTTCCCTCATCTCATTACCTGCATTTGGCCAGTGCTGATCCCTGCTCATTTTTCTAGCCTGCCTCTTTCCCTTTGTATAGTTTTCCCATTCTCAGTGGTGTTTGCAAAACATCTCAATTCAGTTACAGACTTAACAGACTTTAACTAATGTCCCATTTGTTTCTCCTTCAAGACCATTAATAATGATCTTAAGTAAAAGCAGGCCCAACACCAATCCCTTTCTTACTGCTGACTACAGCACCTCATCTTAATGCATGATTATTTTTTCTTACCTCCTGTTTATGATCCTTTAGCCAGTTCTCAGTCAATATGATATTCCTTGTTGAGCCATGGTATGAATGATTGTGATTCAAATTTAAAACAATTCCTAGAAGAAAATAAAACAAAAGCTAATAAAAATATCCATAAACATTGTAACTGCTTGTTTTATTGCAGGTTTGTGTCTTATGAAATAAGTTTATTGTATATTTTTCTAAGTAGTCTTCTATATTGAGGTCCTATCTCTAGAATTATTGCACTGGATTCGTGCCCTTGTAATGAAAGCAATGGTGAAACTGATGCAAATAAACAGAACTGCTCCCATCAAATAGAAGGCAAACTTTAGTCAGGAGTCAAAAGCAAGTAATCCTTTTTACAGCAGGAAAATTAAGCATTGGAATGATTCAGTATGACATTTGGAAGATTTTTATTTGTGTATCTTTTCATCAGGACTAGGTATCTTATTTGAATATATTACCTTAACATCTAGCTCCACCAAAAACTCTTGGTCTAGTTGCAATTGTGTAAGGTCCTTCATCTTGTACCCTCCAGGCAGTCAGTCAAGATTAACATTTACGATTTTTTTTCACCTTGAAAACTAATGAGTTTGTTTGGTACCAGATAATGTTCTTACGTAAAATATTCATAGGTTGTACGTATTCATATAATTATAATACAATTTTCTGTTAAATTTCATCATTGCTTTTCCAAGACTATTTGGATCTATAATAGTATAATACATATATAATATGTAAACCTACACAGGTGATATGAAACAGTCCTTTCCTTACCAGCTTCACTCAGTTTTGGAGGATCAAATTTCCAAGCATTTCTACAGCCATTGCATGTTTATTGAAGCAGAACAAAATTTTGGTACCATTTGAGATTTCTTTGCAACTGCAAGCACAACAGAGTCATCCTCTGTCCCCGGGGCGCAGCAATAGAGAAAATCAGTGGGATTGTTCTCCCCAAGAAAACCTGGCATCAAAAGGAAAAAATCCTGGCTTTCCTGACCAAGGTCAAAGTGGAGCATGATTTGGAGAGACTTATCGTAGCAGTACATCTAAGTCAGTTCATATGAAATTGCCTGTTTGAATTTTAACCCAGCAAACTAATGCAGTGCTGAACCTGACCTAATTAGCCCTGGGTGGTATAGTTGTTCTATATGTGGATTTCAATGGACTCTCCTTACTCTTAGATCTTGCTTTTTACTTGTCCACATTTATCAGCACAGCTCTACCAATAGCGCTCTTACGGAGGGCTAGATAGGGCAAAGTAGCCCCTATTGGGGTCTAGAAAAATCTGCCTAGGAAGAAGGTATAATTTAGCTATCACACTTGTGGGAGTTCCTCACTCCTTGGACAATGTAAACTGCAGGTCCTTGTTAGGGCCAAGAGGAATCTCTGCTCTACTTTCCAAGAGTGCAGCCAGGCCCAGCTAGAGTGTGGTTGTGACTGTTGCCATTGATATCTGCACTGATTTGTTCGTTCTGACTTTTTAATATTCTGGGATTACTTGTACGTTTAATTAGAAGTGCAGGTATGTGCTCAGAGCATGGCAAGGATTGCTTTGAAAGTTTTCATCTGCAGCTTTGCAGCATTCCAGTAATACTGGAGGTGGGTTTCTTTTTCATTTTTGTTCTTGTAATGTAGGATGAAAAAACGATGAGGTAATTTACCAGCCTTTATGCAACTGGCAGATGGGTTATATTAATATCATAAGAACATATTGTTCCCAATGCCTGCTTGAAAGGAGAAATGCTATATCAGGCCTGGATTCAGCAAAGTGCCAAGGCACGTGCCTGTATTTATTCCTCTTTAGCAAACTGGTTATATACATACTTGAATGAACTGAAACGGACATTTTAACTATTTTTTCTCTGAGCTGAGGCGTTAACAGCACATGAGAAACCTGACTTTTTTTTTTTTTTTTTTCCCAGTGTTTTGCTTCTGATTGTTTAATAACATTCTCTGCCCCAGTATGACCAAGTGCTAAACACAACTTTCCCAGAGTAACTACAATAACACTGTGTTGATATTTGGGCACATGAAAGACTGTAAATAAGAGCCAGGACTTGTCAGGATGTGGAAGATTATTTCACTTGCTAAACTGCGATCTAAAGCGTAAGACATCCAATGAGGCTGAGTATCTCATATGTCAAGATCCCAAATCACCGTGAACATCATCTCAATTCTGTTGATTATACATAGTGGCTGTACAGATGCCATTTATGCATGCTATCCATCCACACGTCCCATTTAAGGAGAGGGTTGTAAACAGTTAGTGAAATCTTAAATTCAGAATAGAGATTGTAGTGGGCAGTTAATGAACATTCTGACACAACAGTAGCTTTCTCATAACTACTATCCTGTATAGGCACTCAGATATTTTCTTCATATATTGTTACATTCATCTATATATGCTATTAGCTCTAAGATACCTATAAAATGCCTTGATAGTATATTGCTACTGCAAACTCTCATCTCTACTGTTTAGAGGGACACAGAATTCTGCAGATGACAAAACTCTTTCTTATTCTCTTGACAGGGATCTGCAGAACCTTTCTCCTCTTCAATGGCCTTGCTCCAAAGAGAGCAAGCAAGATTTCTTCTTTTATCTAAAAAACACACTGCCAACAGGAGAAGTACAAAAGAGAATAATTCTGTCTAGATTGTATCTTCCTTAGCTCTTCTTCCACCTGTGCAGCAGAAACAGCATTTCTAAGCTTTGAACAAGCTGCATTAAAATTAAAACTTATATATGTAAAAATCTATTACATTTCAGCAGCTCTGGTCAGAACACAGAAAGATTGTACAGGAACAGGGGGAGATTAAGAGCTTTTTTTATGTCCTGTGAATGTCCTGGGTAGAAAACACTACTTGTATAGCAAGATGGCAATTAAACAACAATAAGTTAACACAAACATAGGCACAGGAGTTGCTCTCTTGTTCTCTTTGTCTTCTTTTCTGAAGAGAGGGATTTAACTGTGATAACAGGCCATTTTTAGAGGATTAACAACCTGTACCTTTAAGCAACCTGTCTGTTCATAGACTCTGCTTTCTCTTCAGCTATGTAATTCTGGCTTGCAAAATGGATTGAAACAAGGAAAAAAGAAAACCACTTTTGCTCTGATTCTTCAAACTGTTCTACGTGGGACATTTTATTAATATTATTTATTTATTTATGCACAGCATTAGAGCACGGAAAGCCTTTAGCTTTGTTATGTCTGGCACTGTATTCACATATATAAAAACAAACAAACAAATGAAACGAAAAACCAAAATCACCACTACTAACAACAAAAAACCAAAACAAAACAAACAAAACAACCAAAAAACAGTGCTTGAAAACTTTAATGTCTAATCAAAGATCTGTTGTGGTTACCTTGTAACTGTGGGGCTCAAGTACCCAACTAAGTGATGATTTTAGGAAATTCCTCCAAATAAAAGACGTTTAGGTGAAACAGAAAAGCAGGAAGCCGAGTGCTGTGATTTCATTGTTACTGCCTTCAGGAGACAACTAACCTTTCAGAGGCAGGGACTGTGGAGAATATACTCATCAGGGAGGGGAAGAACACTTGATGGATTTACTGTTATCTTATTTTTATTTTATTACCAAAACAAACAGCTGTCTTTTTGATATACAATTCCATAGCTTGGCTTATAGAACATGTAAGGTGAAATGCTGTCAGGACTGAAATATAATCACCTTTGACTTCAGCAAGGCCAAGATTTCAATCCAGCATGGGTTTCAGTCAGTGGTTTTAGATATTCACGGGCTGTATTCTCTATTCCTATGGTGGTGGGTTTTGTTTGGTTTGGCTTTGTTTTTTTGTTTTGTTTGTTTGTTAGTTGGTTTGGGGGTTTTGTGGTTTTTTGTTTGTAATTTTGTTTGTTTGTTTTTGTATTTGTTTTTGTATTTGTTTTTGGTTTTGTTTTTGGTTTTGTTTTTGGTTTTGTTTTTTATGGATCATAACCCCCAAAACCTTTTGAACCTACTGATGAGTTTCAACCAAATATATCAGGCAGGTAGTTCTCTCTCCTCCAAATTCACAGAGGTTGTCACCTGGCTAGATGACAAATATTTAAATACTGACCCTAATTGCAGAAAGCCAGTTCAGTCCCTCATCTGTTTCAACAGGAAGAACCCAGTGTGTACTGGGCACTGTGTACAAAGATATGCAGGTAGCACTTGAATTCATATGATTAGGATCAAATGCAAATCAAATCAGACACAGAAACCTGCCATTTGTTTAGCAAAATACTTAAAGGATGTTGGGGTCCTTAAAGAAGATTAAGGGGTAATACAACTACCTAAGGTGCAGAGCCAATTCTAGTTCTCACTGACCTTGTGGTTATAAAATGCTATTGATTCCCTATAGCATCTTATCTCTTTCAAACTCATTTTATTCTACTGGACTTTTGTTTGGAAGAACTTAAGCCAAGATTTTTATTTGAAATTAAGAGAGATTTGAGAAAAGCTATGTATTTGTCAAATCAAAAAGACATGATGGTCTCTCTTGTATTTCACACTAATGAATTGGTAGCAGGATCTTTACTGAAGAGTTAGCCTTGGATCTTACCTGTCTGCTGATCCTGTCCTTCTGCTGACACATTTAACATTTTCATAGCAGTTTATAACAGGATTTTCAAACTAAGCTAAGTCTCCAATAAAGAGAACAACTTACTGCTAACAGTAAAAACCAAACAAAAACCAAGCAAACAAACAAATAGACAAAAAAAACATGTAAATCCACAATGGTTGAGGAACTACACCCTTAGAGGCTTGATTGCTTGATAGAATACAGAGCATTAATGTATGTTATCTACAAATCTGTAGGAACAGTCTCTCCTAAGGGACATTTCTGTTAGCACCAGGACAGGGCATGGGGAGTCAAAGGGAGATGTTGAGGGGGAGATCTCCTGAGACATGACTCTCATATACCTTATTCTGACCTGTGGGGAGACAGTGGCATTCAAGAAGATCCATTTCTTCTACTGGCACACTTGCACACACTCTGGCTTACAAAATACGGCTAAAGAGAGCTGCAGTGTCTGACGCTGGAAGGTTGGGTAGTACAGCTACCCAGAATGCATTGGTGAGAGCTGAAATCCCTCTTCTACTGGAGGAAATGTTAGTACCTGTGTGTTCTCACTTTGTCAAATTAATTCTTAGAACAATTTGTGAGATACAGGTTATGGCAGCTGCCTTGGCAGTAGCTGATGATGCAGTTCATATCCTTTCTGAGAGAGAACTGGAGTGATTGCAGATTTCTAGCACATCTGGATGACCTTTTTACTGCATAAATGGACGACAAAAGGGAATATTGACATGACCTTCTGAAATACCCTGTGTAGTAGCGTTCAAACTACTTAACAGATATGGAAAATGTGTGCTATCCTGACTTGCTGCTGAAATGGATGCTTCACACTGAAAAATGCATAGGGCTTTGGTATTGCCAAGTTTTACACACTTTGGTCTTAGCACCTTTGCTAATAAATATTACTCTAAAAATTGGAATCCATGGATGCTATGTATGTTATAGGTCTTGAGGGCTATGATAATGAGATTTAGACATGCACTTTCTCTGCTAAATCTAGCCTATGGCCTTCCTTTGAGACTGAAAATTGCTGGTCTGGAGCAAATCCTTGTACAGCTTAAATGATTGTTCACTTTCTTGGCTGTGGTAGGATGCTAAATACACACATGTTCTGTGAAAAGATTAGCACTTGTTTAGATGTAAGGTGGCAAAATAGCTTTTAGTCTTTAAAGATTCTTTAGCAGCTGTCATGAATCTGGAAAATTTCCTCCAGGTAAAAGCACAACCCAATCTATTGTCTTATTTCTGGGCTTCCTCAGTCATCTGGGACTAATTAAGATAACTGGGCTATAAAATGTCAGAGGAAAGTACTTCCAGGCTCTTTTGGGTAACTGGTTTGCTGAGGTGGGTTTTGATGCATTGTAAGTGGGGAGAGAAATGGAGCACATTAATGCTACTGGCCGGGCAGAAGGGGAAGTTGTGGAATTCAGTGCTCTGCTAGAAACTTGCCCTCTTAATGAGATGATCATAAAATGCCAATTCCCCAAAGTTAGTACATATTTTTGTGCAGTGTCTTTGTTTTTATATGAGGTAGGGATAGCTATTTTTCCACTTTCTCTGACAGCAGGCTGACCAAATACTACTCAAAGGAGTATTGTGGCTGCTCTATGCTTTTCTCTTTCCTTTGGTTGTACAGTTCTCAATTAGCTTTTAAGTTGCATTATAGATCTGTTAGCAGTTGTGCAGTTAAATCATTAATTACCTTCTCAGTCAGCTGGGAGCTCACTTTCACTTTGGTTTGCAGTTTTGTGCTCACAGTAGATTACTTAGCTAATCCATAAACATCTTCAGACTGTATAATTTAAAGAAGTTAATGATGAGGAAGTTTAGACAATTTTATCACAAAATAATTCTTAGTTAGGCATGTGAAATAAAAAGTGTTCATGAAGGAGAGGTGTTTAGCTATGCAAATATCAGGCCAGTCATGTAAGTAAATGGAATGAAAAATAATGTGAGGTTGTGGGTGGTTTTTTTTTTCTCCAAAGGAGTAAGAAAACAATTTTTATTATTATTATTTTCCGTCTAAAAGATTAAAAGAGGAATGATGATCCAGCAGAATAACTGGATTGGGAGCTAAAACATCTGATGTTGTTTCTAGCCCTGTTCCTGACTGTATTCTGGGTGACTCTGTGGTTCTAAATTCTGGTTTACTTTCCACCATTTATCTTGTCTATTTAAATTAGAAAATCTTCAGCACAGTCTGGTTCTGTTGCATATATGTTTACACCTGCCACAGTACAGTCCTAATTTCAATTTATATTATAAGGAAATACTCTATTGCTGCTAATAATTATACATTCAAATGCAGCAAAGCTTCTAGGTGTATTGTGGGTTTTGTCTTGGGATGGCAGTGGAGGCAAAGGTTTCTACTGCAAGCTTTTCAAAGGCTGTTGATTTCCTAATATATCTAATTTCTCTAGTGTGTTTGAAGGCTGCCTCAGTATAAACATTATTTGTTTCAGAATATGGAGGCTTGGCCTTGCTTATCCAGACAGGAGAGCAAAGCTGTCTGGAGAGACTCTTATCAGCCTGTCTAAATACTAAGAATAACAACAGAGAGAAGCAGAGATTTCTAATAGTGTCTGATGGTCATTTAACAGGGAGTGGGAATTCCAAGAGGAAAATTTGGGGACTGGCACTAAAGGATGTTTTCTAACATAAATTTTAAAAAGAAACATCCACTATATAATTATTTTCTGATAACTGCTAAGGCACTGCCACTAGAGGTGTAAAGCATTTAAAATTAAAGCTATCACTTCATCACGTTTTCAAATAAAGGAAGTCTTAACTTTTCTTCCCAAACAGACTGAAACATAAGGGCAGGTTGAGCCATGCAGAATTGTTGTAGACAAGTTGACAGGGTTTCTGACCATCTCCTTCATGGATCTGTTATTTATGCAGATGAAGCCTGAGCAGTCAATAACATAGCATTTCAAACAAAATGGTATGGTACATAAAACTGAATGAAAACACAGAAGCTAAACAGAGGACTTTGGCTTCTCTGATGCAATAGTACTTGGTTTTGCATTTGACTTCCTGCTGTTCTCTGGGACAGGCCAGGATGCAAAACGTTCTTTGTATTCCATCATTAAAAAATCGCTTCCATTATGTCAAGTTGTCTTGTTCCTCTTGTGCTGTGAGAGGTTGAAAGATTTTTATTTTTTAATTATGATAATTTTACTGTTATGCTAAAAATGAAATATTTTATTAGAAATGCAGAATTTTCTCAGTCTTCGATAGTCCAATTTTAACCATGACTCTAGAGAGTTGACTGATTTATTAACAATGAACAATTGGATATGACTGAAGAGAGCAGCAATACATTTTACAGAAACACTAAAAAAAATGCACATTATGTCATAAAAAAATTTCAATTTTCTATTAAATTTCAAAAGCTGGCATTTCTGTACAGGGTAGTTAAAAAACCAAAATGTTTTATTAATATTTTGAGGTTTAATTTTTTTTCTCTGAAAATTCAAATTGACGAAAATTGTGTCAATCTCAGTATTTTGATTATGTCAGCCAGCTCAGTAACATATAGGATAGTATCTGTTGTTTTTTTTTTTTCCTCCTATTTGCAAATACTTTTCGTATTTGTCCTGCTTTTAGGAAAGGATTTGTGATTTTTAAATACTTACAAAACTACTTCCTTTCTGGCTGTCCAAACAACTACATGAGCATCATCACCTCTTTTCCTAAAGGCTGAAAGGAGTTGATGCACACCACATTAACTGTCAAATAACATGTTTATCCATCAACCAAAACACAGGCATGTGCTATGTGACCCTCTGACCACACTGGTGGTTGCATCTCTTGCACACTCCTTAAGATCTGCTGTGAATCCTTTCATCTGACTAAAAGTCATGTCGGGGACCATCTGTATATTTTGTCACATTTTTTACTATACCTTTTGGCCTTTAAGTGTCTTATAATTAGCTCTGTGACCTACCTCACAGTGTGTTATGCTAACGAACTGCCCTGTGTGGGGTTTGTGAGTTGTTTAGATCCTTGACGTGTGAGAAGGAACTCACCTGGGCATTTTTTCCCCTTTCTACTTCCTCTATAAAGAGATGGAAGCATGCACGTTGCGTAAAAGAGTTTGTATTTTTCTCAGAAACTTCCAAGAAAAGGGAACTGTACATGGCTTACTGAAGTCCTTATAAATGGCTTGGCTTAGCACAATAGACTAGTATAAAGGCAGTTTTATGTTTCACATGGCAAAGATATTAAAGCTATTGGCTCTGTTTTCCTTTTTTTTTTTTTTTTTTCTGAACATAGGTTACAGAAATTTAGCTTTAAAGAAAAACTTGAGAAAGTAAATTCTTTCTGTACTGGATCTCTTAAACAAGTCATCCTTTCCCAAGGAGGATTTTCTGTCTGAATTGTTCCCTCTTGTTGATGAAGAGTATCTGTAGAATTTGGCTCTCCTACAAGTACAAGCATGAATAATGCATGCTGACTAGAAAAGAATGGACAGCAAATAACAACGGGAAACAAATACCACACTTTGCAGGACAAATTTCCAGGTGCACAATAATTCCTTCTAAAATCTGTGAACCTCATGGGTTTCTCATATATTTTCATGAACACCTGCAAGCAATAAATATCCTGATGCCACATATTGCAGTTGAATTTGCTGCCTTCATTTGTGGGGGGGAGAAATTGTATTCGTACAACTCATCTATCTCCTGTGTCAAGCTCCTCTGCTCTGCTTCTCAGTTCTGCAATTCAATGTAAATAGTGGGATAGTTTGCAGCTACCACACACACTGAATAACATCTTGTGGGGATCGTATTTGCAGGTAGGTAAAGTATTGCCACAGGACCTGATTAAATTTGTAGGGAGTAATGGACATGCTGTTGATAGGGGCCTGCTAAGGGATTGATCCTTTCTTCTCTCCCCTATTCAGGCATCCCACAACCAGCTGGTATAAGGGGGATATTAGTGAGGCTTTTTTGTGTTTACCCCTGCAATGAGGGTGTATTCCACCAGCTTCTGTAATTTCTCACTCTCTGCCAATACTACAAATTCTCATGTTGAGCTAACATTGATAAGTCCATGACAGCAGTGTCTCTAGGAGTTAAGACTTCCCAGCAGATAAAAGAGGATATTTGCACATTTGTGGACAGGACCCCAGCATTGACAAAAAACATTTGGGATACAACACAGCCCTTATATATTAAGAACTAAAGCCATTTGTGATATATGATTTTAGTCAATGCATTTAAAACAAAAGCTGTGGAATTTTTCAGTTACAACAGGCTTGAACTGAAAAAACAAACAAACAGACAAACAAAAAACGACCCCAAAACAAACAAACAAACAAAAAACCCACAAAAACAAAAACTTGTGAATTGCAGGGAAGTGAGGTGTTAACAGTGGAATCTGCTGGGAAAGTCAGAGAAACACTTTCCAGAATAGCTGAAGTTGGCAACTAAGGGAAGCGATTCAGGGTTACCAGATCAGCAGGTTGTAATCAAACTCAAGCAATGTTGTTTGACTGATATGAAATCACTTTTATTAGTTCTTTCTCATTTTGCACTTCTGTGATTGAGTATTGAATTAGTAAATTTAGTCAATGAGAATACAACCCTTTACTCAGGTCTGGTGCAGCAATAGCAGTGAAATAAGATAAAAACCCATTTATTTTGCTTTACACATGTTGAAATAGATTCTAGAGAACCTCAAAGTAATGAGTATCAAGGTGTGCCTGAAAAGAATGGATCCAAGAAAACGTCCCGAGGACAGGATAAGCATATGAATTGCAGTAGTTGCCCAGCACCACTCCAGGCCTATGTACCCTCAAACACCCAAAAAGAAATTAAAAAAACAAAACAAAACAAAAAAACAAAAAAAAAAAAGAAAAAAAGTCTTTCTGGTTTGTACTTTTCTGTGCCCATATGTTGCAACAGAAAGGAACTTAGATTTGGACACAGATGCAGTATTTCAAAGTCCTGAGGAAGAGGACAATACACATTCATAATTTCTTCTCTATTCATCTTATTCTGCCCCGTCCTTCCAGAACAGAAAAAAAAAAAAAAACACTACTTAATTCTGCTGGAGTTTCCCTTCCTCTCACCCCATGGCAAATCAATGCCCCAACTGGTCAGTGTAAGAAACATTTCCCACAAGTATTTCCTGGGCTTGTAAATTTACCTTTGTGCCAAGGGGTATTTTCATGAGAAAGTGAGTGAGTCAAAGTGCCATTCGTGACAAATCCAAATATATCATGTTGGGTTTTTTCTTCCATTAAATGCTCCAATAAAGAATGCACACACTTTAACAGTGCAGTGGCTTTATAATCTGTAAATGGAAAGCCTGGAGTTCATTAATCAGGCTGCAAACAATGAGAAGGTGAGACTCAGCCTGTGGCTGTATGTTTTAGAACTAAAGCTTTTTGTTAAAATAAGCTGTAAGGAATAGTGCACAACTTTTCCTTAGTTTATATTACTATTCATTAATCTGATTTCACTGAGACAGAAGTTATGTATTATTGCAAGAAAGGCAAAAATACCCAGATGGGAGACAAGAAATGACTTAAAAGCAAATGAGATGTGATTCCATGCTGGTGTAGGTTTCTACCTATCCACGTTTTTCATGCCTAGTCTTGTTGTTACATGTGAAAAGTCTTACCTGTACAGACTGACTTCAAATCTCAGCCATGGGGGATGAGAGGAGAGAGTTCTGTCTTCTTGATGTGTATTCTCTGTGGCCATCGGTTGCAGAGAGCTTAGCTGTGAGAACTTCCAGCTCCTTGGAGACCTTATTACAGCCTTTCAACATATAAAAGGGGCTTATAAGAAAGATGGAGAAAGACTTTTAAAAACATTTTCCTTTCTGGTTTGGAATAATAAGACAGCAGTCGAGCAGTATGAGATGGATCTTCCACAATAGAGAGAAAAGAGTCAACATGGACAGAATGGATGAGAGAGTGAGAGGACATGAGGACGAGAAATTATCTTCACAGAGAAGATAACCAGAGTTCAGGGACGTCATTCTGGCTCTAGACTTCTGATTAGATTAACTTGCAGTAAACCTAGGGGCAGCTTTAATACATATGGAACCAGTTTAAACTTGGTTCCTGGTAAAGATGGAGTATCCTGCCTGCCTTCCAAATGGGTACCTGCTTCACTGCCATCGCGTTGAAGTAGCAACAAAAACTGGAAGGAGGGCAAGTGTGAGGTGAGCAAGGCCAAGAAAGGCTGGATCTTTCCTTATGAGTGAAACAGGGTAAGAAAGCCATAATGATTTACAGTTACAGACCTGGGATGTAACCTGGGCTGGTGGATACTCAGGGCAAGGGGCTTGTGATTCATTAGGTGTCACATCAAGATCTTAAGGAAGATGGTGCTGCATGTGTGAGACTCAAGAGAAAGCTAGGGCCAACGAGAATGGCATGGAGAAGGGAAGAAGGCTGAGGGAGGGTTGACAAAGAGAAAAAACAAGCCTTCTTTTTATGCAGAAAAGATAAACATGTCAGGCTTCTAAAATAATATGTTTAATTTCTCCAAGTCAGCTTTATTTTGGTCAAAAGTAAGGTTGACGACAGAACATTACCCCTACATTATGTACCAGTGTTTGCCAACTGCTGCACTGGAAATGCACTGAGCTGTTTACAGGCTATTGAAACAAATAAATAAATAAATAAAAGATTAAGGGTTTGTAAACATAACTGCCCCATAATTCATGAATGATTTCCCTCAAAGTATATGTTCTTCTAATGAGCCTCCTTTAAATACAGTGATTGTAATTTTTAGTAAGCATTTTCCTTTTGAGAAAGCAATAAAATGTAAGCGATAACATCAAAAATAATCCTTATTTCAGTTGCAGTACACAGGGTTTCTGACTATGGGCTAATAGTTTACATATTAACTTTCTCATCTCTCTGATGGGCAGAAAATTGCTTTAATATAGATGCAGTTAAATTTGTCATTTTATATCTACACAGCTTAGTTTCAGAAATTTATTACAAGCAGTATCAAGTTGTTTCATAGCAATTTAGCAGCTTTTGTGGGAGAAAAATGTGTCAAGTTGGAGGTTGAGGTAAAATTTTTCTCATATTATAATTAATGTACTTTTTATGTTTATTGTCTAACCAATTATTTTAAAGGAGACTTGAGAAATGTAATGAAAGTGTTTGACTGATTCTTGGAAAAGTTATGCTGGGTTTTTGAGTGCACAGAGGTTTGTTTTTTTTCTTTTACCATCCAAATAAAAATTCACTTGTTAAAGAAAAGTAAAAGTAAAAATGACAAAAATTTTGGTTCAAAAATTCTCCCACTGTTCCAGCAGCTGAAAGAATAAGAAGGGAAATAATTTATCATATCAACTCAGCTTTCCTTTTGAAAACCGTACTTCTGTTCCACTAATACTGTCAGCAATTCACTCAGCAAACTAATAAAGGATGGTCTTATGCTGGAGGATTAAATTATTGACTTCACTGAGGCTGTTCAGAGCCACTTCAGTGAAGGGACAAAGTCTGATCTTAACATTAAGCAGTTCTTTGAGTTCATGTCTCATCCAGTAGTAATTGATCCTGAAATACTTTTACAACTGAAATCATCTGTGTAGCATCAGTGCTGTCAAAAGGGACTATAGGTGCATTACTCTGGAGCAGCCCTTCAAGGACATTTTTGATTTGGGACTTGAATACACCTATCTCATCTGGAATCAATCCCATCCAATACTCAATTAAGCATTATTATTATTGTTGTTGTTATTATTACTATTATTGTCTAGTTTGCATCAAAAGCCATCCCCAGGCAATGCACTGTAAAGGACTATAGTTTAATCTCAGTGTCAGAAAATATTATTATTGCAATTTTCCCTACTGGAAAAGGGTCTCTAGGAGGAAAATGTGACTCTTTCTTCTCCCCATACCTTTTTTGGAAATTGTTCATGGGTTTTCATTAGCTCTGTTCTCTGTAACATCCACAATAACTAAGTGTACCAGTTACATTGATTTGTGTTCTGCCTGCATGATTTATGGCATGCCAATGTGGTCATTATAATTGAGTTCCAGAATGAAGATAAGCAAGAGAAAGATAAAGCAATAACCTCCAAAAAGCTGGAGATTAATAGGGCGCACTTTACTCCTGAAGGCGGCAGTGAATGCATGTGTTTGGGAAAGTTAGGTCTGTGTAAAAAAGGGGAGAATGTAAATTGCTTTCACCATGTACATGTCAAAAAAAAAAAAAAGTACAGTTTAGTTAAGATTTAGAAAAAAAAAAAAAGTTCACTTTCTTCCCTTTCTCTTCTTTTTTGTCCACTTTCCATCTTACCTCCATTACTTTTCATTTTCACTCCTTTCTTTTCTGCTGCAGGATATCTGCTCATTACCACAGTAGAGGTAGACTTGGTTTCTAAATGTCTATATCCATTTCATAAAACATGCCCATTGATTCATTATCTTGCCTTAGCACTGATGAGGCACCTAGATTTAACTCCTATCTGTAGGAGAATATAACATCAGGGGAAAAAAAATCCAATCTGGACTTTAGAATTACCGGTGATGGTGAAGCCCTTACAAATCTCCTCAAATCTGCTCTTAGATACACTACTGTTATTTGCATCTTTCACCATAAGGCTCACCTTCCAGTGAACTCATTCTGCAATTTTTCAATATCTTCCTTGAATTTCAACTCCAAATTTGTCATAGGATTCCAGCTACAGCATAGTATGGACACTTTGCACTTATCTCATGTTTTGCCTTTTGTTTCAGGTCTTGCCGTGCCTTTCGGCCATGGCATTTCATTGATACCTCATATTCATTTCATTTCCACCAAATACTCAAAGCCTGTCCCAGACAGTAATCTGAGAAAAAGCTTGCATCCCATGCACAGGAACGTCTTTGTTCCTAGATACGTGATTTCAGATTTGACTATACTGAAACACAAAATTTGTTGTACTCATTTTCTAAACTTCATGTATTAAAAATATGACCACTGAATAATTCACCAATCCCATAATCTTTGCATTATCTGCACTGTGTCAGTGATAAATCTATGTTTTCTCACAAATTGCTGTTTAAAAAATGACATTAGTACTCATCCAAAAATGAGTCCTGCGGCATCATGTAGACCCAGAAGGAGCTGGGCTGTTTGCTACTGACCACTTCTGGGAAAAAGACGTTAGGTTGTGTGGAATGATGGTCAGACCCAGTGCTCCCAGTCTTGTGTCATGTGAAAGTTGTTATTGTGAAACGCCTTACTCAAATCTGCTACATTTATTAATGGAATTCCTAATATCGTAGAGTGGTATCACACTTATTTTTCATAAAACTCTTAATTGACATTAATTTTTTTAACTTTTGTTAATTCTTTATTGAGTCTTCTACCACCATTCTGGTATTTTGCCAGGATTAATGTGAACCTGACTTGTATTTATGTAAGTAATCTCATTTACATTTTTTAAATAATGTCAACCTACCAGCTTTTTCCAAGCTCCTGGAGCTTTCTGGAAAAAAAAAAAAAAAAGAAAAAAAAAGGAAAAAAGTATATGTTTAAAAGAATATGGAAATTTCAAAGTTTCTCAGTTTATTTCTGTAACTTAAAAAAAAGTAAATGTTAATATTTTGATATATCAAACACAGAGTACATTTCCAGTTTTCCAGTTTTTCCCTTTTTGGCTTTCTATTCTTCCCACCCCTTTTCTGCTTTTTTTTCTTCCTCTTTTACTGAAATGTTTCCCTGTTTACTGAAGAAAATAGGCTGGGAAGAGAATAAGCAGGAAATAGCAAAACCTGTAGTATGTGTATTAAAAATAATCTGATATGTAGTTATTTTTCATTATAAAGATCTTGAGGGTTCTGCTTCTAACTTCCATTAATCAAAATATGTGAATTTAAAATGTTAAACATTCACAATGTGAATGTATTTTTTTAAATTTAAAAATTGGCATTAAAATGTCAAGATTCTTTTTTTTTAGTACAGACTTAGAGACATTTCTCTAAACACCATTTTTTTTCTGCCTCGCACAAAGAAAACATAGCTAGTCTAGTCGGTGAATAGGAGAATTAAGCTCAGCAGTTTTGGAAAGGCTAGGAGGAATGTCCTCTCCCTCATCTCATCCCAAATGTTGTCTAGATATCGGTATTTGTCTGACAGAAGCCCTGGTCCCCTCATTCTTGGGTGTAACATGCTGGAGGGGTGCATGTGTCAGGAAGGGGAGGCATCCAGTGAAGTGTTTGGAAAGCAGGAAACCACTTACCCACAAAGCAAGATGTAAATATTTTAGGATAAAAATACCCACTCAGTTTTTATAGGAGACTCACAGAGACCTCTTTGTCATATTGATTCACTAATAAAGCGAAACAATTTACAAGGCTGAGCGAGATTTTAACTGTTGTGAAAATATATTAGCTGGCAACAAGCTGTAATACAAAGTATATATGGGTAAAGCCTGTCTCAGAGCTTGCTAAATGCTTTGTTTTTTACACCATCTGTGTGCTGCTATCTTTATCTAGCTGAGGATTTTGTTTCTACATCTATATTTAGTACATTGAAAAGAAGAAAAAAAAAGATAATTATTTTGTTTTCTTTTTCAAATGAACCTAGGACCACATCCGAAACCTAACAGAGTGGAAAACTTCAGCTGGGACAGACCTCAGGGCAAGATTTGCAATGATTTTTGTTTAAGCACCTGATATTCCTCAAATTATAATATTAATGAAATAATCCTAAATTCCTTTAGGAATTCCTTTCATAGCATGGATTCTGCTTCCTAAATTTATGTGCCTAGGTGACCTAAGCATCTGCTGAAGGCTGGCAGGCACAACAAAAGACCTCTGGGAACTGTGCCCAGGAGCAGTGAGGGTTGGTCTCAAGGAGCAGCTGTATTAGGTTTTGTGCAACAGCACTGAGTTTAGACACTGCAGGTGAGGTGGGAGAAATGTACATGGATGGAGGTTAGAGCACTACAGGGTTGAAAGTTCCTCAGGCAAGGATGGCCATGGGGCTTGTATCTTGAAAGAGCTGGGTACAGAGGGTTGGAAAGTTGAGGAAACATACACCTTGGTCACCAAAATATCTCTTTGCAGCTTAGTTATGAATGCATCTTGATTAAGGCAGATATTATCTCATCATATACATGAGAAAGCAATGACATCTGTCATCTCCTTTCCTTGGGAAATGAACTAGCACTCATTTTCAATTAATCGTGTTGTACAAAATAAAAACCAAAATACACAGCAGCTTTTCTGACCCAGACATAATACTGTGAGCAATTTTCTGGATAGGTAAAGTCTTTATGTAACTAGGTGAAGGACTGTGGAGACGGCAAGACCTGAGTTCCAAGTTTCTCTGCAAATTTTCTGTTGACATTGGATAAGTAATTTCCCTTCTCTAGGCCTAGTTAGTTAGGTGGCATTTGGTGAAAGGAGGAGAAAGGCCCAATAAGGGTTTTAAACGATGCCCCAACATGTTTCTTGCATATGCCCTGGTAATTCTAGTGAAGTCAACATACCAATTTAAATTTACCAAGCAAATGACACAATATTCTTGTCCCTCTGGAGTTTCAGATTTCCTTTTTCTTCCTTTCTGTCCCTTAAATCTATGTTTTGGTCACAGAGTTTGACAGGATATGTGCGTATTTCTTCTGATAATTAATGAAAACAAAGACAATTTTGGCTTAAACTAGCTATGAATAACAATAAACTGGAAATAAGAAGAATAGTTGAAGAGGCAAGACCTATACTGTAAGCCGCAGTCACTTGATCAGTGGCAAGCATTTGTTTCCATTGTGTGGGTAACTCCAATGCTTGACAGCACATCTGATTAGTTGAGTTAGTTTAGCCTTGAGTTAAGTGAAGTCTGGCCTGCCCTGGGATTTTCTGGGGATTTCATTAACAAATCTTTCTTGCAGTTTGTGGTTTCCACCAGTTTTCCTCTCTTACATTTATACCTGAGGGAATATCTCCCAGAAGACCTGGCTTCTTTCTCCTAAAGTATTCTGTGACTTTTTCTAGTAGAAGTATAAACTGAAAAAGCATTTGTCTGTTCTCAATAGAAAGGTAACTCAGAATTATAAATGAATGGATTTTTAACTCTTTATGCTCTTAATTCCTTGAAAGTTTTTCTAGGAGAGTGGTGGTGCAAGTTGTGAATGGATCATTATGGTAAGAGCCTGGACTATGTGTGTTGCCAGGACATATTCCATTAGAGATATTAGGCTGTTCAGTTTTAACTCTGCTGATCTTACTATTATACCTGATACTCAATCTTAAAAGACCCTGGAGTCATAATGACAGTTGGGATAAGAATAAAGGATGTGACCATATGGTGCTTTTCTATGTTATAAGACACTATTGTGAAATTTGGCATGGCTCACTTTGTGAACCAAGAATGCTGGAGACAGATATATCATAGGGAGATAAGAAATCTTGCATATCCAACACAAGACTGAAGCTCGCATCTCTGCTAGAACTGTTTTGATCTTATCTACAAACTTATTCCCATGCTATGCTGCAGAGCTGTCAGTTATCAGTGGCATATCTTCAGAACAGCTGAAGTTTTGGATTTTAGGCCATCACGAAGTAGAATTTTGCCACTGCTGAGCAGAGTGACAGGTGACTTATTTGGTTCTTTCTACACAGCTTGTGCTTGTGACCTCCCGTAGCATGGACAGCTGTCTATCTTTTAAAATTACCAGCCTCTCCAATCTATTTTGTGTGCTTTGGTGTAAAATAGGATTAGATGAGTGGGAAATGCAATGTATTATTTTGGAGAGATCATTTTCAGTATTTAGATTGTAAGCAGAGCTTTCTTGCTTAACAAATCATTCAGACTGATAGAGGTGAACCAACCTATGTGGTCTGAAAGGAAAAAAAAAAAAAAATGCCCAAACCTTAAAATTCAGGCTTTTCAAACAGCCCCTTCATAAGGAGAGACAAAGCAGGATACTGAACTGGAATCAGTGAACTGACTTGTTTGTCATATTAGCCCACATGCAACAGAAAGGCTACAAAACAAATTTCTGATAAATCATTCATACCTTATAAATGCATTTGCATCGCTTCATGCTGATACATAAATGCATGAGGACTTAATGTAATCTGATGTCACTATCCAGCCTTAGTTTCGGTCTCCCATGCTCCTACAGTTACTGTGAGACAGGGCAAATGCCATCGACCAGGAAAGAATGAATGGCACAGCGTATTTCTACAGAAGGTGTAATTACCATTTGTGTGTCAATTAATATTAGATTAAAAAAAAAAAGACATTCTCCAAAGGAACCTATTTATTATTTAAAATCCCCCCAGGGTAACTTCTGACATGGATTGGTGCTATAGCAAAGCAGAGGCATGAAAGCAGCTGAAAGCAGACAAACTGTTAAGCAGCATTTAATCCTTTATGCATGTTTTATACATAAACAAATTGGAATGTGTAGATCAATGTCCTCCAGCTGTTTTTCAAACCCCATTCTGCTTTCATTAAAGATTTAGGGAAGAAGTTGCCAAACACAGATATGATATTGTGAAAAACAGGATAAGATCTTTTTTTTCTTTTTTTCCCTGAGAGGTTTTCTTAAAATCACCACTGTCTCTCGTTCGACTAGCAATACATTGTAAAGCCTTATTCTGCCACTGCAGCCTGCACATTAAATCCTTTATACAGTCATGTCTTTTAGTGCTGAGTCCCGTTAATCAGACAAAAGATATAACTCAGTGATAAAGTGTCCTAAGAGAGAGCCAATTTGGCCACATCAAGTTCACACGGGAGTCATAAAATACCAGACTCAAATCAATTCCATGTAAACTCGGCCTATTTTCAATGACGTAGTGCTCTATGGCTCCTTGAACATTTATTCTAATAGCCACAGTGAGAATTCATTGATTTAATCAGGATTTTCAGGGTTTTCAATTTACTCCCTCTTGTCATCAGAGGTCTTCACTAAAAGGGAAAAATTTGGTCTCAAGTCTGAGGTGGAGCAGAGTGGGATGAAATGAGGATGTTGGTGGCCTGCTCACAACTTAAGAGACTGGCTTCACAGGGATACTGCCTTTGCAGTTACTTCTGTTCTTTTCCATAGGTCTTTCCCCTGCTGAGGGCTGCACTCCTCTCCCAGCCTGGTGGTACGTCTGGGTTTCAGAGCAGGAGCTGTCATAGCCAGGTCTCTATTACAGCTACCAGAAGGTTTTTAGGAATAAATAGCTCTTCTGTAGCTTTGACTGTACTGCCCTCAGCTTTGCTAGCCACTTGCTGATTGCAAGTCCCCAAAGCCGAATCCTCTCCTATCTAATTGCACAAACATAAAAGAACAAACTCAGTGACTTGCTGAGACCTCCTGGCAGGGCATATAGTCTTGTTTCTTGGCTCTTTTGTCCATTAGCACATAACTCTGCCTTTACCGCATTCCATTAACAGCAACTTGAGTTTTCTGGTTTTACTTCCCAGATTTATGCATGCTGAAGGCACTGAGAACTATCCTGAAACCGCTGTTAAGAAATACAGGGATTTGAGCTCAGTGCAATGTCATCCCTTCTGTCATAGAGAGCAGCGTCTCTGCTGCACTACAAACCTGGCATGAATTTCAGAGTCAGGTCCTTTACCTGGCTACTGCCTGTAGTGAGTTAAATGGGCTGCCACAATGCCAGATGGGTTCATTTCTTGCTTTGGCTCCCTCAAACATACAGAATAGAAAAATACCACTTCCGTACAAAAAGATGAGCTGGGATATCCACTCTGTGTGCCTTGAATTTAGATTCCTGGGACCTGATTATTTAAAGGTGTTTGCAGTAACACTATAAAGTCAGCGAGACTTGCAGATGTTCAAAAGCTTTAAAAATCACACACGCACACACACATGCACCTAGAGACCTGCCAACTTAAAGCCCTCTCAGCAGCTGCTGTTAGATGCAGCTCTCATTTACCCTTTACTCCTACACTAAGATTATTACTATTTAGAATTAATATACAGCTGCTGTATCACAGACCTGTGGGGGGAACTATTTTGGAGTGGGTGGTTCCTCTACACAGAAGGCTTACCGAGCACTGTGAAGTGAACGGCACCATATAAATGTAATAGATTATTAGAGCAAGCAGCCTGTATTATGTGTTCCCAGTGCATAAGCACTCCAGCCTTCCTAGCTGGAGAAATTAAAATGTAAACACAAGATGCTGCTTTCCTATATTCACATCTGGTGTTGTGGCTGGTGTTTTCCTCTGAATATTTTCAAAACAGCCAGATTGTTCAGAACAAAATTGCAAATACCACATCTGCTCCCTGAGGCCTCTGAGAGTCTTGTACCCGGATGAAGGCAAAAAAAAGGAAACTTGGCAGTACTTGATAACATATCAAGAAGTCCAGGAAAATACAGACATAAGCATTTTGGCTGATCTTGCATTAGGAAGAGACTTGCCTTCTGACAACACAGGTTGCATACCTGAAATCTCCAAAGTATGATTTCATGACCTTTATTGTGTTCCATCTATGTCTGAATAATATCATTTACATTTCAATTATCTAACTCCATTTGAGGTGTAGAAGGAAGGCTAAATATGACCTGCAAATTCTGGGCATATTGTCTTTCACTACAAATTGCTTCAGAACATCTCTATGGAGCAGAGGAAAGGTACATTTCTGGAGAGACAGAGAGAGAGATACAAATAAACATCACTGAAGTGCTTTCCCTGCTTTCCCGGTCAGAGGTTCCCACTGGCTAAGACAGCGATAATAAATGATGAATTTACCAGCAAATAAGAGATTTTTCATCTGTCTTGCATTATTTTCTGCTGACATGAAGTCAGCAAGTTGATCTGCCTTCCAAAACATCTGCAAGGTTGGAATTCCTTTTTTCTTTGTCTTCATCTTGCTTCTAGGCTGCCAGGACTCCACCCTATAACCAGGTGATTTAGAGATGCCTCTATCCACTTTTTTCTTTGGTCTCTTTGCAATAACCTAAAGATCCAAGAATGAAAATGTAATTTCTCACAGATCTCCTAGCAGGATTTTAGAAAAAAAGTAGCTGCCTGTAATTTACCTCCCCACTGTGTGAAATCCTCACCCGTATTTCCCAGTGATATATCTGATAGTGCTGCTTGCTTGCAGGGCTATTAATAGAAGCTGGCTATAGTTGAATCTCAGTGAGAAAAGTGATAATAGAAAAAACTTGATGTCTACACAGTACAGCCTGTGACTGCAAAGATACTTATAAACCTGTGTGTGTGGGCTTGAATTCTCAACATCCTATCGCCAACTAGTGTTATGATGGTTGACATCATACCAGCTGTGATTGAGTCCAGTAGACCAATGTAGAAATCAGAATGATCAAGCTAATGAGGAACCTTAAATACAAGCTGTACAGTGCAGCCAGCCCTGTGCCTTTTATTGATTTGGTGTCCCTAGAGGACCCCCATCCACCAAAGTGACCCTAGGTTACAACAAATTTAGGGTCTTTGCTCCTGGCTGTGGACAGTAGTGAATTTGGGCCTGGATGTCAATTCAAGACCACTTTGGCTACAGCGGACTAATTTTAGCACAAATACTCAGAATTTCAGTCCATTTTCATAACTGACAGATAAACGGGGCCTTTCTCCAACCGGAATGGCGACAAACCTGACACTTGTGGTATATTCTTTACTTGGTTTTTAGTAGAACCCTCTTTGTGGAAACCAAATACATTTGAACAAAATGACAAAGTAAGAGAGGCCAGGACTGAGAGGCTCCATTCTTAGTAACCAGCTGACTGCCTTCTCTTAAAGCAAACTTTTGTTTCCAGCAGTGGGTTTGCAGTTTTCTGTGACTGATAACTTTTTTTATTACAGTAATTTCCAGTGTCATGATAAATATTTTGGCAAAAATATCTTTGATACTTTGTGGGATTGGATGCACTTTGTTGCATGCCAGAGGAAGTGCATAGATAGTACAATTCCTGTTTTAACAGGCACTGATTTGATTGCACAGGCTATAAGCTGTCAGTTTGGCTTTCCACAGAAACAGAAAATGCAGAAAATGAACACAAGATATGCTCTCAGGTATTTGTTACCTGAGGTAAATAAAACCAAAATGACCACTAAATATATATATGCACATATATATGTAAATTCACCTGACTTTAAAGCCTGTCAATAATCAGTTCCTAAAAATGTCCCCCCATCTTTATCCAAAATCAAATATGCAAGCAAAGAAAAACTGTTTCTGTAATACTGCTGCAGTACTCCTCTCTTGCTGGGTAAGATGATAATTTTTCTAGTGGTATTAGAGTGTCTCTTGTGGCGATTTCAGGTAATTATGATTTAGTATGAACAAACCTGGAAAATGCATGGAGAAATGACTACAAAGTTTAAAAATCATTGTTGAGAGTAGATGTCACAGGAAGATGGACAGGCATCTTGTCTCTATTCCTTTGTCTCATCTTCGATCTTATTCAGAGATAAATAATATAATTGTGAGGCTTTCTTCCGGTACCTTACAGGTCTTTTCTTTGGGCATCATCTGAAGGGACAGTCTGCATGAATTTCAGAATGAATGGATACCTTTGCATTTCAACTACCAAATCCTTACAGGGGCTCTTTAGAGGGGAGCAGGAACCAAACGTGTTGGAAGGTGACAGCATGCAACATACAGATGTATATGCAGATACAGTCATCTACAAAATAAACCTTTCCTGATTAATGATGGCTCTGCTGGCTTGGAATTTTTCCTCTGATCTCCTGAAGCAATAGTGGCACAAAACCAAAAGAGAAAAACAAAATGCAAGACAACTCTGGCAGACTTATGACAAGAAACCTGTCTACCTCTCTGTGAGTGCTCCTATCTATCCCAGACATCCAACTGTTCCTTCTGTAAAGAGTATCTTCTGAAATTTCATAAGGTAAACTTCAAACTTAATAACTTCAGTTATTAAATCAAAGTTGATTCTTAACTAAAGACATGAAAAAAAAACCTGTTTGCAGACCTGGGGACTGGAAGGAGTATAAGCTATCTGAACTATATTTATATTGCAATTGGTCACAGACATCTAACCTCCGTCAGCCACAAGAAACATATTGTTACCTCTGATGTGTATTCAGATTCTACAATTTCTTTCTCCTTTTCTCTCTGCTAATTCTAGTCTTTACTCTGAAGGTCATTGTTGCTGCACTGTGATAAGTGACAACCAGGAATGAAATGAAAATAAAAGTTATATAAACTTTATAAAAGTGAAAACCACCTGGTATTATCACATCCTGCCTGAGCTCTACATTCTCTGTCAACAATCCATTAAGCTGCTTGTAGTCTGAATAGCACATTTAAGTATAAGCCACTTTTAAAGCACATTGTCTGGCAAAACAAACCCAGAAATCTGCATTTCCTGGATTGTTGCAAGGACAATTCTGCAGTAAGAAGTAAAACCTAAAAAAACAAGAATTTAAGAGTCAAGCTTTGTCAGCAATATATAAGTATATTTATTCAGTAAACTCAAAGATAATCTACTTTTTGAATAACTGCTTTCAGAAACAGAAATGAAGTAATTTAAATGTAACTGAATGAACCTCAGGTGTTGAAAGAGAATACACAAAAGCAAAAAAGCAGAGAGATAAGGTCAGCTAATAAAACTAAATTTTATAACAGCTGTAAAGTAACCATTTCAGTGATTCAATTTCAAAACCTGATATTTATGGCAAGATAATAGTTAACATTTCAAGTTCAGTGCACTGTACAGTCAGTAATTAATATTTGAAACAAGGAAAGCAGGAAAACACTTATTTTTGTGAGTTTTTGATTTTATATCTAGGGATACTAAGAGATGTAACTGAAGTGATTTGCCCAAAGACAAAGAAAAAAAAAGACAGTGGAAGAATGAGGTTTAAAAACCATGACTGTATGATTTCTATGTTTGTATTCTTTCTCACAGACCTCTCTACTTATCTCTTAATAGAAAAGCTGTTATTATATAAAATATTGAAGTAGATAGTCACTCTAGCTATCCTTTCAAATGATGCAGCTCTGCCTATTCCCTGGAGTGCAAACAGTTTAATTTGGAACACTGGCCTCAGGGACTACCCAGAAAAGATCAGAAATAATCTGTCCCCCAATCTGTATTGGTGCTTAATAGTTAAGGATTGGTCTCACAGATTTTCTTAGCTGCAGTTTTTCTTACTCAGGATTCTCAGTGACATCACTCGAGTGTCTCTAATAATTACCAGCATGTTATTTTATTTATGTCCAGTCTAAATTTATTTCACCCAGAAGTCACCTACTTAACACAAGAAAGTATAGACAAATTTTATGATTTTGCCTCAACACAACAAACTTATGAAGTATCCTATGGCTGTGCTCCCAGAGCTTCCCTGAGAGCACAGCAATAGCAACCTCTCTTTTGCATCAATCTCTGGAGTCATCTACCAAGTCCAAGAGGGTATGAATTTCCCTTATGAAAATCACCATGAAACCACTGAAGGCCAGGAGGGGTGCAAGTAGCACAGAGAAGCTTTCACTTACACAATCAGTGCATGAACATCAAAACATCGCAATGTGATAAAATCTGGACTCATCCTTCTCTCAGCTCTCTTAATCAGGGCTTCATCTTCTCTCCCAGCAAGTTTTCCCTAGCAGGTGCAATCTTAGTAGGCACCAGTAAAGGAGAAGTGAGGTCTGGCTACAGCTGGACATGATGAATCACATCCAGCCTGAGCCAGAGTCGGGGGATTCATCTTGTCTGCCTGAAGGATGTCCAATCCAAGCCTGTCAGACTCCTGTTGTAGTCAGTGGAAAGAGAAAGGCATTAGAGAAAATGAATTCTCACATCTTAAACTAGATGTCTACCATCAGTGATAAGACTATCCCACTATGTCTCAGCTCAATCTCTAATCAATCAGTAGAAAGCAGCTGCCTATTAAGCAATCGCATTTAGACGGGGTGAATTCCTACTGAAACATTTACCATCCCACAAAAGACTTGAGCATTTGCAAAAAAAGGTAACCGATAAGAAACACTTAATCTGACTCTCTGCCCTTCGGAGACATCTATATCATAAAGCAGATCCGCCCCATTCAACAGCTGAAAGAAAGCTTTGACTCTCAACTTTCTCTGTAGTCTTTAAGAAGTACAATTTGGATCTTTGGTATTTCAATACATAGTTAAAGATCATATTCACATTCTTACCTTCTGCCTAGCATCTCACACAGCAGCCAAGGTGCCTTCATAGCTCCCAGGTATAAAGCATTCTGTAGCCCGGTTCACTGCTTCCTTTTGAAAACACCTCAGAAAATTTTTCATCCAAACTTAAATAAAAATTGAGCACCCACTGGAAGAGGATCTAAGTGGTGAATGTTTCTTAGACTAAAATTCTGTCCAGCTTCATTCAATCCACCTAATTTCTGGAGGAAGACTAACGCCAGCAAAAAAAGCATTAAAAACATAAATAAGCCTTGACTTTGCTTGAATTGCTGAATGATTGATTGTTCTTGGTTTTTATTCTATGTCTTCAGTGCCATTACCAAACAGGCACAAATTATATTATAAAATCATCTTGTTCACTCAATAGTCTCATCAGCTTAAGCTTTTCCATAAGCAATTTCTTAAAGCTAGAGATTACACTTTTATTTTTTCTTTCTCTCTCCTGTTTCTTCAGCTGGTCTGAAGGATAAAGAGGTTTTAAAATGGAATATATTTTAAAGACAGACTTAGGAATTTGCATGTTTATTGGTTTTGTTGTTGTTTGCTCCTATGGTTGATTTCTCTTCTTCATTATAAATGACTAAGTTTTTATGTAGCAAATGTGATTTTTTTTTGCCTGGTTAGCCTGGCATTTGCCATGAGAGAAGAAGAATTTGCAACTTCAGGATTCTTCTCCTTTTACTTTGGTCTTTGGTCTTCTAAACTGTTGCATATGGAGATTTTAGAAGTGTTGCTCAGCATGGGTAAGAGATTTTTCTTTCACAAGCTACTGAGGCTGAGTTAATATACCCCCCTTTTAACTACTATTAATTTATATTTAATGGGAAGATGTAGGAGGGATAGTATCTCATGTACCACATAGAAATGCTGGCAATGAATAAAAAAAAACACAAACAAACAAACAAACAAACAAAAACAACAACCCAAAACAAAAAAGAAACAAACAAACAAACAAAAACCCCAACCAACCAACCAAAACCCAAACAAACAAAACCAACAGAATGTACAGGAGGGAAGAGCATCATGTGGTTCTGTTTTTATTTGATTCCAGATTTACTAATTTTGTATTAAGGGGAGAATAGAAAGTGTCCATGATAACAATGCTAACTCTGTTTATGAGAGGTTACAGAGCACACTTGACTCTGAAGGATATTTATTAATAAATAAAACATTTTTTGTGAATAAGGTTATCTTTCTGTTATAGATGCATAATATTGCCAATGCCTTATGACAGATCATCTTGAGAGTTGAGAGACATCAGTATAGTTACCTCAGGGATCATTCCTTAAAACACCACTGTAAGGAAGGATAGGAGTTCAAAATCTTTACCTTCTGATCAGTGCAAACTTAATAAATGGAGTAAATAATTAGCCTCAGCCTCATGGTCAGTAACCTCAGAACTGACATAATCCAAGTCCAGTGCTCAGCTGCATTTGGGATCAAGGGTCTTTGGTGATCACTTCAAGCAAGACAGTGGTACAGATTATTTCCACAGGCTGTTTGCTTTTGTCTTAATGTGCAACTAGTGTCATCTGAAGGGACTATCTCAAAAGGCACACATACGGCCATATGCCTTAATCTCTGTGACAAGTAAAAGGACAAGAGGCAATGCAAAAAGAAACATGCTGAAACATGCCAAAACAAACACTGAACACTATCAGCTTGAAGATCAAGTGTCCCAATTTCCTTTCTTGTACAGCTGTCAAACAGGTCATGTGTGAAGCTTCACTGTCATATGGTTATCAGCATAAACTGGTTTGGACTTAAACAGGCTGATTTCCAGCTTTTAATCTAATTTTCTATATAAAATGAGATCAGCAACCCAACTCCTTCTGTCATTATCCTATTTGGACTGCAGGTTAATCAATTCTGGGAATGTCTCTCTTGATTATACTCTCAGCTGTCACCTGAAGTGTCTGATTCCAACATGCCGTAAAAAGTACGGAGGTGAAAGACACAAGAGTGTTCGAGCCCTGAATTGTTTTAAGAGTTGTTCTTGTAACTTTGTCTACAAAATGGCTGCAATGAATCTCTGATGTTAGGATCCACAACTGAGTATTCTGCAAAAATGCTTAGATGGCCTTCCTCAAAGCATGCTGTGTTGTGGGGTTTTGAACGGCTACACTAGTATTTTCCCCGTTTGCAAACTTTGTTTTCAATGGTCAGATAATAATTTTACCTTAAAACCTCTTTACCACTACTGAGTTGAATGGAATATTTTTTTTTCCAAGAAATGCAAAAGTGTTTGCAAACCTGAGAAAATTAAGTCACACCAGTCTCATGAGTCATGGTAGAAAGGAAATAAAGGTTTTACTGCTTGATTATCTACACAAAAGCTTTTTTAAAATAAATATCCATGACCTTTTAACTTCAATTGAAATACCATCCATTTGAAAGAACATATCCACATTACATGATTGTGTATGGGCAGTGAGTGGAGAATAGCTTTTCAAAATCAAAATGCAGGGGATATCAGGTAGGTAGAACACTGCTGCCTAGATTAGAATTTAGTTCTGTTATTAGTTATTAACTTCTAATACCACAAGTTTATATGCTCATACGAACACACACACATACATATATCGAAATATACATGCTGCATTATGAGATGTTTCCTTCATTACTCAGTAACAAAATAATGCATTTGATTGGAATTATGACTGTCTGCATAAACAGCCACAAGACTTTGTTAATACTCCTGTTCCTGCCCAGAAATGTTGACTAATTCTACAAGTAAACTATACATTGTGGAAGTATTGAAAGCTTGCTCATAGCTGCTGAGAAATTAATAGAGAAGAAAGTGGGGTGTAGATTTTCTTTTTAACAGAGCTAAGACTGAACAAAGGGAATAACCACAGTTGTTGTTTTCAAGCTCTCTTAAAATGCAGCAAATTCAGCCCTGACAAATGTGCAAAAACCTGAAAAAAATGAAGTTAAAAAAGACGTTACAGTAAAATATTTAACAGATCATTTCAGTCTCACCGTAGGAAATCTTCATATGCACCTCTTGTCCCATATTGCTATCAATATTATGGCTTTGTTTGTGTATGATGTATTTTTTAGGCTTTTGGGGTAATTTCTTTGTTTCTATTTGTGAATTTGTGATACATGGGTTAGGATAGTGTCATCCTGAGTTCTTTTACTCATTATCTTATAAAAGACTCCTTGAAGAGCAATACATCTCTTGCTTAGTGGTTTCTATGCCTAAACAAAATAAATTATGACATTTATTGACTTATTAAAATAATGACATTTTAACAAACTGAATCTGATTTTCTCCAGCATTAGGAAACTTTGCCCGGGACTCTCAAAGGAATTTAGACTTCTAACTTCCAATTTCACTGGCAGAGCTGACTAGAGGGGTTTATCCAGCTCACTGTAAACGTGTAACAAGTTCACAATCTCTTTAGAGTATCTAAAATATTAATCAGAATAATTTAGTGAATATGCTCTTAGTGTTTTTAGTTCCTCTTAACAGAGATGGTTGCATTTACAGTCCTTTGTCGTTACGAACTATATGCATGAATTCCTGAATTTAAATGTTGCTAACCTTGAGGCATTGGGATAACTTGTTTCTGTCTATGAAAAACAAAACAAAACAAAACAAAACAAAACACAGACACACAGACACACACACACACACACAAATGACAACAACAAAACACAAACAAACAAAAACCCACCAATCAAAACAAAACAGCTGGAGAAGGACAAGCATTTCTTTTTATCATTTTTAAAACTTCATAGGCTTTTTCAAATTTGTGTAATATTTTCTAAGTCAAGTGGTTTCATTTCTCTGAAATGACATCATAGTTAGAATTTCCTGCAACTGCAGTTTTAAGATAAATGTGTGTTCAGGATATGAAAGTTTTCCTTCAAATCAAGCAAAGTACTTCAGTCTATCTAAAATGTGTATGTGGGAGGAAGAACTGGCTGGCTGGCTGTATTAATCAGATTTCAGAAGTATTTATGAAAAGAAAACTATCACAAATCCCTGCTCACTAATGTTGCTTCTGAGGAATGTAGGACTGCTTTTTAAGTTGTATTTGAGATAGTTTTCCACATGTTAGCACAATATTAACAATAGCGTAGCATTCAGCCTGGGCTGTAAAAAGTACTCAGGATCCTGTGTAAATATGCAGACGTGTAGACAATGATTACTTCCATGGACTGTATTTATTGCTTCCATTTTTAAATCCAGTTTATCCAAGACTGTTATGTCTATAAAAGATTCTTTCTGGTACTTACTTTATAAGCTTCATTTATATGTGTAGAAAAAGTAAACTTGCAGACCCAAGTTTTACATGTCATTGTAAAACATTCTTTTCTCATTCCAGCTCTCATTTTGAAGAAATCTAGTAGTTTAAAATAATAAATTGGTTCCTGCAACAGTCGAAAAATTTTGTATATTTGCATTAGGGTGAAGCAGCACAACCCTGTAGTGCAGATCAGTGCAGATCAGTTGTCTTCAACAGAGTGTTATTTAAGTGATGTCTGCCTGAGTGTTCTCTAGCATACCTCACATGCTTGCTAATTCATAACTATTTTTCTATCCTAACTTTATCTTCCTCTGTCTGTCATTGATGTTAAAGAATCAGCTACTTACCCAGCATGGTTTCACAAGTTTGGTAAAGATTAGTCAATCCATGAAAGAAACAATAGTGATAGGACTTGTCTGTATCAATATAAGGTACTACAGATTCATTGCATTGCACATTCTACATGTTATAAGCAGATACCATGATTCCTGACTCTTCATTGTTCCTGCACTTCATATAGATTAATTCATTTACTGTTGCTTCTTCTCCTTGTATGGACAGCAAATCCTAAAAGTTTGATTATACCAGTGAAAGCAAAATCATATTCAGATTTGAAAACTAAAGGATTCACATTTCACAGATAATTTTTTAGTATAAAATAAGGCTGACATACATTAAAGGACATCATGCATTGATACTGACTTATGTTAAAACCTGCTTCCAAACTGACTGGCAAATTTTGTTTTGCATTGCTTAAAACAATGCGTGAAAATTCTTCTGATCTAGGTTAGTAAAAGTAGTGTAGTTTTATATTTTCCTAAAATTAAGCTGCTTTGTACTTTCGTTGATCTTCCCATCATATGTGTTTATATTAATCATCTTTCTTCAGTCTTTCACCACTGACCATTTATCTTGTACCACTGTTGCTAATGTATATACTTGCCAGAAACACTATATTCATAACCTAACATTTATAATTGTTCCTTCTAGTCCTTAATACGGTATTTGGCCATTCACTATCCCACAGCATTTCTTAATTTTGATATCAGACCTTGTCACGTCCTCATCAAAATGATCAAAAGGCACCATATTAGGAAAAATTAACCACTTATTTTTTGGAGGGGAGAGAAAGGAGACACAGATAAATTAAGCTGAGTTAACTACTTAAAAAAAAAAAAAAAATAATTAAAGTAATTTGGCTGTACTAGCATGAAAACCAAAGCATCAGTTATTTATTCCAAGGACTCCTCTTCCTCCTATGTGTTCAGTCCACACCATCGATCATTTGCCACCACACCAAACAGACAGCAGAGCTCCGTGCTCACAGGCCACATGAGCTCATCAGCATTAACACATTAAAACATACTTCAAATACAAAAAATAATCAGGGAAGACAGCAGCAAAGGCTAAGGGTGGGGAGGATCATAGCTTAATTATAACAACATAGTTTGGACTTGTTACAATTACGAAATCCACACTCTGGAGCAGAAGACAAGTAAATTCAGAGCGAGCACGAAAGGCACCGCTATGAGTTTTGTACCACAAATAGCAGCTTCCTGCTCCCTGTCTGCAGGCAGGTTTTCTGTACACCTAGATCATCTAGAACAGGGCAGGGCCATCACATGCTCATCACCAGGACGAGTGTCACCACAGAAGACTGTACATTTGGCCTTCTCCTATCTAGGACCATCTCCATCACCCTTCCAGGAACTACAAGTCCAGGCTCTCCCTCTTACTAGAAGCCTCCCAGTGTGGGAAGAGACAGTCTCTCGAGGTCCCTGCACAGGAATAGGTGCCTGAAAACTACTGGAAGATATTGCTAATTGTGGTGGACAACAGCAAGAAACACAAATGGGAATAAGAAGGCAAAATGAGTACAGTAAGCCAGGAAAACATTTGCTGGTGTCCTGGATATGAAATGGACACACATAGCCCTCGCACCACACCTTAATCTACAAAGGTAACTTTCAGAAGCAGATGTATAGCTCACTCTCAACAATCTCTCAGTGGCTTAAGGCCTTGCTTTGTGTCTTAAAATATTACTTTCACGGGGGTAACACTCCTATCTGCCTCTTATTGATGAAGGAACACATACAAACAAGTAAGCAAAGAGAATTAAGTTCTCTTAGAAGAGGCCAGAAAGAATCACTAGAAAAGAACAGACTGCTGTACTGAATAGATGTGGTTGCATAAGTGCAAGTCAAAAGGGCTTGGAAAATAGAGCAATGCGTATTTCTGCACTTTACATCATGACAATAGAGCATAACTTTGCTCTGGAATTTCCTGGTGAATGCTGCTTTTCAGAATTTGTGAATGTTTATTGTTTCAGTCATTTAGAATACGCAACAATGGCAGAGATTACCTTGAAGGGAAGGAATGCCACAGAGATGTTCCTTGTTACAGCTTAATAGCTTCACAGGTAGATACTAAATTTGCCACGATGAACTGTGAATTTTTTATAGTGCTTCTAAAGAGTCATTTGCCAGAAGCATTGCCCTTGGAAACTCTCTTTATTTATCTTCCACATTGTTGCACTATTTGATCTCCACACTTGGCTCTTACAGGGTCATCTGCAACAAGCCAGCACTGAAGAGCTCTGAAGGTCTAGGAAATGTTAAATGTAGGTAAAAAAGCTTGTGATCAGGTTAAACCAGAAGCAGAGGAAATAGAGACAGAGTAGGGAAGCAGCACCAGTCATTCATATTCCAGAGCACAAAATGTTCTACTCTCAGAGGAGGAATGCCAGTGAACAATGGTTATAAATTAATTAATGCTTCATGGACTTCTGATTTTATATCTTTTGCATTAAATAGTCATGGAATGAAATGCATAAACAGTACTTTTAGAGAAGATATAGACCCACATTTCTCAGTTTCCAGGTGAGTGCCTATCATGAGAACATGGAGTCAGGCTCTGCTGCACTCTCTTCCATTCCCTCCAGTCTTTTGTGCAATGTGGAATAGGTTTTTACAGGAGAAATTGAAAATGTCAACTCACATTAGCCAATTCATTAGTAGTTATTGCACTCTCAAGAGGAGTGGATTTGCATCTCAAAAAGGAGAGTTAAATCCAGGTCCCCTCCTTTTCAGCTGTGTGTTGTAAATGGAGAACACTTTAGATAGGTGCATATTGTGTGTACTGCTGTGTGGTAGATGTGCCCCAACAATGTTTGCTGAATTGGGTGTCTCTGTGTGATACCTGAAGAAATGTCTAATGTGTGGACAGAAAGGGCTGAGGAACTGGATACTCCTTGTGTGTGTCAGACCAGAATACTTTTTTTAGCTTAGCCTATGGAGAGACAGAACTTGAGGCAACCAAAGGACTTCAGCTCCAAAATTTGGTGCCAGCTGAATGGAAATTTTTAAGATCGTGCACACAGGTACTTTAAATGCTGCAGAATGTCACTTCAATGTCTAAAATTCCATTGTGTTCAAAGAAATTATACTCCAGATCTCTCCATAATAGTATCATAGTTATGATCTAGGAGAATGATATACTGGATATAGGAAGGGCTTATGCTGACTGTCAGAGCTGGACTTTATTAAACTACTTTCCATAGCTTTAAAAATTGCCTGCAATATACCTGAATAATATACACAGAACAAAACAACAGGAACAAAAACTAGGGCGGGGAGTAGGGGGGGCAGGCAGAGGGGAAGGAAAGACACACACCTGTCACTGTCGGGAAAGCAGCTTCGATAATGTTGACTTTCCACAACCTCCACTGTTGCCAGCTGTAGCCCTTGGTAGTAGCTTTATCATTGCTTTGAGACAGGTAACCTGATCTCTCTCAGGCAGCTGTTGTTTTTTACTCAAAGGAAGGGACATTTTTGTAGAGTAACACATAATTTGTTTAGCATTACCCATAACATTTTATGATTGCTTTCATAAAACTCCCACTTTTTGGCAGCTTTTCTTACCCAATAAAGTGTGTAAAGGAAGGAAATAGAGCCAAGAATACTTGTTCTAGCCATCACCAGAGCTCTTGGGATGGATGAAAGTCTTTAAATATGGGGGACCAACTCAGAAGTGGGTGGAAGATCATTTATGTGAATTTGCCCTAAACATTTTTATTTACCATGGTTTACTTAAATCTATTTTTATTTCTCTATCTCTGGAGATGTGTGTGTCAGCCTATTTTTTTGCCTGCAATTCTTTTGTAGTTTTGAGCTCTTGTGGGATTCCATAATGGAAGAAAAAAGTAAAAACTGTCAGGGTTCTGACAGGTGTCCTCTGACAAATCTTTCCAGGAAAGTTTAAAATGGTATTTTTCCTCAGCTTGCCCCTGTGTCCTCCCCCACAGTGTGTAGAAAGCTTGACATAATCCAGAAGGAGCCTACATGTGACATTCACTGACTGACAGCCTGACCCATGAGCTTAACCCTCTTTTATCAGCTGTTCAACCTAGGAAGTAAGGCTGAGTACTGAAGTTGATAAGCCTCGCATTTGCCTTCTGTTTGAGCTCGGGAGGTGATCCTGTCTAGCAGGAGAGCAAGTGCACTAATGTGTTAAATCACCCAGAAGTCAGACAGAGGGTGCCTGAGATCTCAGAACCCTCTATCTAGCTCCATGCCTCACAGCAACTTTCTGGTATTTTAAAATTTTCTTGTTTCTTCCACATCCCTCAGGGAGGCTAATTTCATGGCTCAGTGCATCTCCACTGTCCAGATTATTGTTTTTCCCTTCTGGATACTCAGCCTGAATTTTCGTCTCACACTAACCCCATTAGTTACTTGCATGATTAAACTAAGTGGGTGAGCCTGACAGAATGTGAGGTCCTTGAAAACTTTCCAGATCTGGAGAGTGTGGGTTTGCAATCTGCATTTGACTTGGAGAATATTTTTCTGATTAAATGCTCTCCCATTATGGTAATGAATCATTACAGTTAAAAATAATTGAAATCTATATATAAAAGCAACTGTTAAGGTAAAAAGAACTCATGTACAGCTCACAGTGGAAGTGAGTTGGCTGTGAATTGGGGATCCCTTGAATAAATGTCTTCACATTTGTATTATAGGCTATCTTTTGGTATTTCAATGATGGCTAAAAGAATTTCAAATGCTTTTGGTTTATTTTCTTAAATCCAGTCCCTACTTAAAATGCCATCACAAGAAGAATTTAAGGACAGAAAAATCTGCTATTTTCCCTATTCCTCTGTTGGAACTGGACAGCATTTTTTCATTGTAATGCTTCTCTCTTCCTCAATTATTCAGTGTCCTATCATCTACTCTTAATTGGATGCAGGGAAAAACAAATAGACCTAAAACCTTCCATGAAACATTGCAAAATAAGGTTGAATTGTCCTATATCTATCATTAGATACTTCATGAGAAAAAGAATAAAAACAAATAAATCATTCGTGCAGTTCTGTCCATGTTTCTGAAATTAAAAATAAGTAGTCCTAGAATAAGAGACTCGTAAGAGAGCATTTCTAATGCTGTCTGTCATGAGGATAGTTCTCTGTAAGTGGGGGATCCTTAGGGTCCAATGTGGTTTAGTCTTTCTTTCTCATGAGAGCTATTCATAAGTTTCCCCCTGCATACTCACTCACAAATCTTAACTCAGTACAAGACAATGGACATACCATATAAGCAATGGATCTAATCAAGGTTAATAAGCTCAGTTTTATAAATGAGCACATTTTTCAGGGCATCTCTAAGTTTTTTTCTGCATTTAGCCATCTCTTTTAAAAAAATGCAAGCACAATGGTTTTAAATATTACAAATTAAACTTACTACCTAAATGAAGATCATTGATATCACAGACAAGCAGGAATAATTTAGAAGTTAATTGGACCTCTAAAGTTAATTAATTTTCCAGTGATGTTTGGTATAAATATTCTTTCTTTAATTTATTGAAGTAGAATCTGAGATGTTCGTGAATCCGAGTATACTTCAGTTATAAATAGAGAAGTTAGGAATGCCCGGTAACCATTTTTCTTCTTTTTTTTCTGTTGTGTCAGCAGACTGTGGTGTGAAATTGGTACAAAACCAGCAGTTATGCCTTAAAGGATTTAATAGCTGAGTCCCTAATCCATCACCACATATCAGTACATGCTGACATTTAACATAAGGAGTTCTATTTGAAATCAAAGTCATTGAGTATGTTTATTTAATGGGACATAGCATATTTTTTCAGTGGGATCTAAGCCGTTTACTGAACTAAAGCGTAAATGAGTTGGAATCAAGGACATGAGGGAAGCGAGTCAATGTTTTTTCCATGTAATATTTTGCAGTGGTCTGTATCTAGGAAAGGCCAGACTGTGGCCAGAGGGCTTGCATATGTTGTACAGGAGCCTGCAGTTCCACTGGAAAATGCTTAGAAATGTGCAAATGAAAAAGGCTTGACTCTGTGAGCTATTAATTATGAAGTTTCCATAGAAACTTCATGAGTTCCTATTCTTGAGAAATGTGCTAACTTCACGTGTTGTGAATGGGATAATGTAGTTATTGAGAAGTAGCTGTAACCTGCTTGTATAACTATGTAAAATGAAGTAATGAAAGAAATGCAATGCAACTGTGCATATATCTTTCCCTTCTCCAGTTGTTCCATGGGATTCTTTTTTTCAATACTTCCGTCAAAGTGAGGGCCCATTGGCCTCTTCAAAGAGATGTGACTTTCAGAAGACTGAGGTATCAAGGTGGGAAAAACTTCCAAACAGCTCACGGGTAGGATTTAAAGCTTAGGAAAAAAGAACCATATCTAAATGTGAACAAAGAAATTTATATTCTGTGGTGTAATCTAAGGCTCTGTGACAGATTTAAGGTTTGAAGCAATCAGGGCATACTTCCACCGGTTGAGGTCGCTGTTTGAGTAAGGCCTCAATTTCAGCATTTCTCGGTCTTTTGGTCTTTTAATTCTCTTATCCAAAATGGAAACATCATCTACTACAGTGTGTAAATCAATGTAATTTTTCCATTTTTGGAAAAAATGTGCCGGTGTGCTCCTCTTTCCTGTCTTGGTACTAACAGCGGACGGACTTCCTTGCTTGCGGGGGCTGCCCAGCAACTTGAGCCCTGGCAAGAGATGTGGCCACCTCACCAGACTTTACTGTTCTGCTCTGGGTATGGGGACAACTCAACCAATTTAAATCTGAACTGATATTTTCTGCCCTTGTTGCTTGCATTGTCACTGGAGCATTTTCCAGAAGCTGATCTGGTCAAAGATTAACATAGTCCAGAAGAAGAAACTAGTTGCCTCAATAAGCACTGACATGCAGAACAATGGGGTGGAGTTATCTGGGGTGGTGGCAGGGGCTTATTCAGAGGTACTTATGACTGTGGATTCCTTGAATTTTGTGAATTGTGAATTTTCTGAATTTTGTGAATTAAAGTGTTTTTTGATAATTAGTTGAAACAGACTATTCTTCCCCAAAATCAACATGCTCACCAATTTTGTATAAAAATATGCTAGTTCTAATTTCATTTAAATTTCCTCTGAGAAGAGGATGAAAGCAGCATTTCCCAAAAGCTCTATTCTAGCTTTTTTTTTTTTTTCTTTTTATTTTCCTTCAGGTTTCCACTAAGTGAATAATAAATGTGTTTTCCTCAGAAATTATATGCCTACAAGTGAACTTCTTTCCTTACAAGCTATGTAAGAAACTGTTTCTCCTATTGTACGTGCATGGATAATATCTAACATTACACAAATACTCATTGAATATTATTTTCTGAGAGAAAACATAAGCAGTAGGACATAATATAAGGATTTGACTTAATAGGACGCTATGCACTTCTTTTAGGCCTAATTTTTACATGATTAAAAAATAATAAAATTAGATGTACAAAGTAAAAACGTATAAGAATGATAAAATGGATACTGAGATGAGAAGTCCTGATTCTTCAAAGGCATGAAACAGGAATATTTTTCTCCTGATATTAGTATTTCATGTTGGCATTACTTTAAATCCTTATTTTTTAAAAAATAATAAATAGCAATTTGGAATTATTTGTCAAGCATTAGATTATCAGCTGTACTTCTATTAGAAATTAAATTAAATCAAGCTATTGAATGTACTAAACATCAGTCAAAAGTTAAAAAAAAAGGAAACCTAGATGAAGAATGCAGAAGTCTAGAGATAAAAATATCATGTCATTTACATTTAAATAAGCCAAAGAATACTGTGTTCTGAGTTCTATGAGTAAATGCTGTAATAGGATGAATTTTGGCTACTTCGGGAAAAAAAGCATAAACACTCAGATACCAGCGGCCTTCTGACCCATCATTCTGTGTCACTGAGTACGTGACAGTAAATGCATCAACAGTATCAGTTATACGCAAATCATTTACTGTCTTTGGGTATAACTTTGCATAATGTCTGTAGAGGTGCGAGCAAGTGGAGGAGGGAGAGGGAAGGCTGAATGTCAGCCTGTGCTTTCTGGGTGAGAGAACCTTTGTATACAGCTCAGACAGTCCTGACGGTTGATGTAAGTCACATCATCCTGTACCCAGACAGGGGAGGGAGCTAGGTCGGTGCCAGAGAGGACCCTACCTCAAAATGTTCTCTCTTACTGCCATGCCCTCCTGTGCATCCAGCCTCTAAGCGCTTTCAACCTGGTCTTCAGAAAAATCGTTGCTTTCCATGACTTTCACATTTTCTCTCACATGTGCATGAGCATCTCTGAAGCCACTTCATGCCACGTGGGGCTTCATCAGGGCTACAACACGAGGCAGGATCACATTCAGTCTGTCTCGTTTTCAGAGAAAGCCAAAGCGATACCTCCTTTCTTCACCATCTGACAACTTTGTTTAAAATCTTGGCTTCATTTTAAAGCCATGGCAAGATTCCCACTGGATACTGAGAGAATATGTTGTCGCTACTGACTGCAAAATCATTAGATGATAGTAAAAAAGAGTTGATCTCAGGCTGAAATGTGGTAATACAGGTAATGCTCACTGGGATTGTGAACAGGCTGGGGATCCTTTTCTCTTTCTGGGAGTAACTGACACAGGCGGACCTTTGCAATGGAGCCTGTCACATTTCAGGGGAAGCTCCATTCTTTCATAACTTGTGTGGCAAAAAACAAGCAATCTAGGACTCCTGACCAAGGTCAATCACTAAATGACGTTAGAGTTAAACAACTTGTTTCAGACTTTGTACAAATTTGCTGGCTTCAGGCACAACATACATGAGGCTTTTTGCTCTTGATCTGCAGCAGATCTAATAACTAATTTACTGATACCCAAGGAATAGAAAACAGAATTCAGATGTCTTTAAATAAGTGTGAATGTCACTTATCAATAGCATATCACTCTGAAGAGGAGACAGGCTGCATAAGCAGCTCAACATATTCGTGTGGCTGAAAAGTTTGTCTCGCTAATGATGATGGAATTGAAACAATTGCTCAGTTTCTTCCTATATTTTTAAAAAGATATATTACAGCAAATATAAATATTCAAAATAAAGAACAAACTTTTCTCAGTTCTTATCCCACTGTAATGCAAAATTTATTCGGTGGCAAGGAGCTAATCCTCTTAGGATCAGCATATGAGTTTATTTTACTTTCTCTCATGAACTTATAGCTATCCTTACTTGTCAGCATAGCTGGGCAGTTCCTTTTGTTAATCCGGTCTAATGATCACAGGGTTCAGGGGAAAAAATAAATACTAAGGCAACTTCAACCCTGGTACGAACACAGCCAGGGACACTCTCAGCCTGGAAATTGCCCGTTTAAATGTTGCCGTTTGTTCAGAGGAAGTTCAGATTCTTAATTCAGCAGTACTTTCTGTAGATTGGAAGACTCTCTTCAAATTACTTCGGTAGGGAGCAGGACCATAGCTACTTCTATGTAGTCTGTGCTGCAAAACTAGGCTTCAGATATTCTTAAACACCTAAAAATGAAATTACCATTAGTGAAGCAGAGAACACCAGTCTTCCAGCTTACCTCTGTGATGCAATCTAATTGTCTCTTGAGACTTTTAAATTTTATTTGGCAAACCCAGACACAATGATGTCAATGACAATGAAAACTGAAGCTTGGTAAGTCAATATAAATTACTGCAGCAACAAAAACTGTCACAATTTTGACTACTTTGGTGCCAGAAAACCAGAGAGTTGCAAAAAAAAATACAATGGATAGTAGATATCTTATTTTGTGGATTGTGCCTTTGTTACAAAGGAATTATATTTCCTTCCTGTCTTCTTTCACATGGGATTTTGATTTACAGCAGTTTGGGACAAAATAAGATTTCAAGTTGCAATTACCAGTGTTTGTTTTAATAGCCTTTTCCATTCTTCATGCAGCAGACCATGCCTATCCTCTGGGCTGATGCTTTCAACACCGTAAGGTATCTGAGGTTTTCGAAACAGAACTGTTGCCTAGAATACAGGTTAATGGCTTTTGGCTTTGTGTATTTGATTTAAATATTAATATGCATTACTAAATATAGAACAGGAAACACAATGAATACACCATAACCACATAAAATATGATAACATTCTGAGAAGAATCATGTTTATCTCTATTAAGAATCCAAGTTAGTGTAAGGAGTAAAAAGGGCTGTGGTAATTTATTTACAAACTGGAAATTTTGTAAAACATGCAACAAAATAAGATGAGAGATGGTTTTAATAAGTACAAAGAGCAAGAGAATACAATCGAGTTGTTAAAAATAAGAGATATTATTTGAAATCTAAATAAATTTTCATGTATTAAGAGTTAAATATATGAAGCAGTGGCATTTACAACTCTATGGAAACTGATGGTTTGCTGATATTATCAAAATGAGTTAATTAAGAATTGCAAGTCTAGTGCTTAACGTCACCTATGGATCAACTATATATTTAGCTTTAGGGCTTAGTCATTTGGATCTAGAAGCACTTACAAAGTGAAACTTACTGAGCTCAAGACAGTTTCAACTGGGAATACTGTTAACACAAGCATCATTCAGATATTCAGCTGCTCTTCTACCTGGAGAATCATTTGCTTATCTTGCTTCAAACCTAACAGAGACTTCTACTTGATTTTCCCTGGAATTTAATAAGGCTTTGAAACTATTATGTTAAAATACAGTCAATTACAGCTAGAGCTTCTGTTAATTGTGACTGCAATGTTAAAAAATTTCCTACCAAACTGTTGTGGATGAAATTTTGTTTGACTTCAGAAGAAACCCTGCTTGAGGACTGGGGTAATTTCTGCCCTTACTCAGCAGATGTAACAGTGACACTAGCTCATGGGTTTCCTGCAGTTGGAGACAGGGCTCTCTTTTTCTCATGGAATTACCAGGACCTGGATTATCCATCCACAAAACAGGCAGAGATTTCCTGCTCAACTCATTTATGTTTCAAAGACAAGTGGAGGGTTACATTTGATTCCTGGTATCTCCAGTCAAATGTCAGTGCCATCCCCCTGACAGCAATGAGAAGAGAACTTATTGGTTGCTTGGCTTGGGACTCCCTATCTGATCTAAAGAAAATGACAAGATGCTCAAAAGTACTGAGTATTTATCCCACACCATTGTTTCAGGATAATTTGTTTGTTTTCAGTTCAGTTGAAAAGCAGGCCCTAAGGATGCTCAATTGCGAAAATAATTATCTTTGAAATTAAACCTTTGATGCCTCATTTTATTTCTGCAACTGATTTTAACATCTTTGAACTCTGAGATTACACAAAGTGTCTTCCTTTCAATTTTGTAGAGAGTAGCTCAAGATTATGGTGATAGAGGAAGACTTATATTACATTGGACCTCTTCCAATATTAGTTATTTAACTTTGAGTATGCAAAGAATATAAATAGATGTATTTTGTGATGGTAGTTTGGTTTTGATGTGAATCAAGAATACATTGTTTAAATTGGGGAAATGGTTGTGAATTTAAATTGCCAGCATTCAAATAGCTATGGGTTTGAAACACAGACAGATACTCCTTCACATCTCTAGATTTAGCTAGAGAATAGCTCTCAGTGGACAGCTCTTCACACAAAGATTGTATGTCAATGTCTGAATGCCACTGATTTTGAGAATCTTGGTACCCGCACACCACGCTTGAACAATTCAGACATGTATGATATTTGCATCCTCCAGCATTAGGCATATAAATTAAAGATTTTGGTTATGATTGAGCTACATTAAACAAAAAAAAAAAAGAGGAAACCCCTTAGTTTTAGTAAACTGAAAGCCCTTTTGTTCGGGTAGGAAACACAAACATCTCATTTAGGTATCAAAACTGCGTGTAAGTTTATAGAACTATGTGTATAAAACCACTCTGCTCTACCAGAAGCAGTCATAGGTTTCAGTTTGAGCTGTTTCAATCCAAATTTCTTTTTTACTCATGAGCTAGAAAACGTCCATAAACTTCCAAAGAGCTTTACATTTCCATTTGTTTATTGAAGAAGAGCTAGGATCTTTGAAAAGCACCTTTGAATATTTATTTATACAAAAGTTGCTGTAAAGTGCTAGTTATTAAATGCTTGCTGGGTTTAGTAAAACACAGATCTCTCAGAATTAAGTAGATATGCCACCAGCAAAAAGACATATTGAATAATAAAATGCTCAGTATGCCTAGCATTGTTTTGTGTAACTCTAAATTTATTTATAGATTTTGACTTTATAATAGGCTTCAGTGTATCTCTACTTTATGGTTTGCCAATGCACCCAGAGGGAAGGTTCATTCTAATCAAATTTAGTATCACAAAAATAAGCACTGGAACAAATCAACAAACCCCTGGCATTGTAAACATTGTAAAAAGACAGATTATTATGTTGCTAAGTTTCTTCTACCTTGAAACTAATTCTCCATGGTTCAGCTCTTGCTTCCCTAACCATGTCGTTCTTCTGTCTCTTGCTGCAGTGCTGTCCTTCAATGCAGGTATATACTGTGTGTGGGTAGGATATATGAGCAGCTGAGACAGCTCTGCATTATGTTCATGTCTGGACTCACTCATTAGGAGATAGGCCAGTGAAAGTTCTCACTTTATTGAGAGATGGCTGAGAGGAGGTTCTGGAAAATAAACCACTCTTCTGTTTTTGCTCATCAAAACTTGTTGAGAGGAATCCTTTTATAGATAAGGATGGGGACACAACAGTAATGACTACCTTTAATGGTAGCTTTCTGTGTTTCATCTTCAGCCTTTCGTAAGCTATGACAACATTATAAATTTTTATTATTAGGAGTTTCTGTTTTCTTATATGTAGCAATATAGCAATATTGCTAAGTGGTTGGGATACATGCGTATGTGGCTGCCTTTGCCCTTGCCATATGTCCTCACGGTGGGAAGCTGAGCTGCTGACACAGTGCCCCAAAAATGGGAGTCACCATGCTGCTGTGTTAAACACACCCTGGCATTTTGTTGAAACCCTTATGTTGACGGAGGACTTCTTTATTTCCAGAAGGTGACCGTATCTGGGACATGTGGGCAACAGGAATCTGTGGGAAGAAAATTGTAACTAGGTCTGGGTCAATCCTTAACTGTAGTGTTACTAGGAAAATATTTTATATACATTGATATTTATGTAATATATATATAAATATATAAGTATATGCTTTCTAAAATTTGAATGATATATTTCTTCAGAAATATAATTCCTCAGAATGAAAAGAAAGCCTTTCAAAATGGTTGCCTCTCATACAAAGATAAGAAATGCAGAAAGCAAATACTATCTACAAAAATATTAATTGTAATGAAAATCCATTATCCATCATAAATTTTCAACAGAAAAATGTTTACCAGGAGTCATAGTCACTTTTCATTGTTTTCTAATCTACTCTACCATATTCTTTCATGCCCTTTGTACCATATTCTTTCATTTGAGTGACAGACTTTATTAAATGATGTGGGAGTGTGACTACTCCCTGTCTAACCAGCCAAGACAATCAAACCTGAGGATTACAGCAGGTCTTTTCCAATCTAAATAATTCTGTAATTTTGCTTCCTTTCCTGAGAGGAAAGCCTCAGTCTATTCTGACAGTTTCCTCAACTATTCTGTGTAAATGGTTTTGCGGTAACAGGATGACAGATGAGCAGTGCTTGACAGATGAGCAGTGCTTGATCTAAGCAAATGTGCAAACTATTTTTCTTTTATTCCCCCCTCTTATGTCTCCTTTCTCTGGGTTCTCAGCTGATCTGACACAGCTGTACCCCTAGAGGTGTATGGAAACTATATTCATTTAAAACAGGTTAGGCCATGATTTCTGCCAGAGAATTTTACTGTATTTGATCTTCGGCTTCATGCATTACCATGTAATGATGATCTCTTGTACTCTTATTATTTAATATCTCATTTAAGCAACACAGAGAACATTAGCACCCAAACAGGTTTTAGTTACCTACAACCCCAGATAGTCCTAAAGGAACAAAGTTATTCTTTAGAGTTTAGTTCTTTGTTTTTGAAAGATGACAACTAAATCTCCAGATAAGAAAACAAATGCACAGTTACTGACACTGGACTAAATTGCTTTCCTTGTAACATTTCAATATCTCATTTACTTGGGGCTGGAAATTTCCCAGCTGAGAATCTGGCCAAAAATACAGCAGAATTTGAAATACAAAGAGAGTTAATCTGCTAAGAAGAAAAATGAAACTGAATGTGTTGCTTGGAAAGCTTTTTTATTTTTTTCCTTCAAAAAATAGATAATCTGCGCATCTAATTTCATTGTATTGCAACTCCTTTGAGGCCATTTGATATTTAGCCATCAGGAGGACTTGCAGCATCTCTCCATAGATGCATATAGTAAATTTCACTTTTGTGGCCAGAAAAGTGTCACTGGTGTGAGGAACAGCACAAAGACCATAAACTATAGACAAGGGGAATTTGATTCTGTCATCTTCATGACCGTGATCTCTAAGCCTTAAAAAGTTGCAGCTGGCTCTATTTCACCCTGTGTTCAGTATTGATGAAGCAATAAAAGGTGGGTATTAACATCAAGGAACCAATATTCGAATAATTGTTTAGCTGTGTGGGAGACAGCTAGGCTGCAGTCAAAAGTACATAAATTTGAAAACAGCATGCATGTCTATGGTTGGAATCTGTGGAAAGCTGTCAGAAAGGTCAGGTTAAAAAACCAAAAATCATATCGTGTAAACAATCAAAACCCAGTATTCTTTCCCATGATTTATCTACTGTTAAAATTGTATTCAGTGCTTTACAGACAGGTATGATGATACAAGAAGAAATCAAAGGGTGAAGAGACTTATGCAGTGCTCAATAATGCAGAGATCACCATCTAAGCAAGCTCAGCGGGAGTATATTTTGCTCATCTGTTGCTTTCCAGTTTTGGTTATGACAGTCACAAGCCTCTGAAGGAGGCATGTAACTTTGCAAGCCAGTCTATAAGCAACAATGTGGTAACCGATCTGTGTTAAAACTAACCACTTTTGTCTGCTGGGCTAAGCGAGGAAGGTTCCTTTGTACTCATACGTGGCTGCGAACTAGAGCAGATGAAATGTAGGCACACATTATTCCTTTCTGCTGCCTTTGCAGTGAATCAGGGAGCTGAACCTGAATCTTCCACATGTCAAGTCATCACCCTGTCACCAGGGAATACATCCCTGAATGCCATTGTATAATGGGTAGAAAAGCAAGGTTTCCTGGCTCCTGCTTTGCAGGTTTGTCCAAAACAGGCAAGGGCTGTGCCTTGTGATACTTTTTACCAAAATTTCATTTCTCTGCATATGTGTTTCTGTGTCAGAATTACAAGCATTGACTTTAGCAGACTTAGCCTGGGATTATAAAAAAAATCTTCCTGGAGGCAGGCATCACAACAATTGTCCTGCTTTCCCAGAAACTCAGACTTCCTAATGAAAATCTGGGAACAATGATTATTCCATCATTAGAAGTTAAAGCAAATCAGAAGATATACCTCGGAAAGCATACCACCATAACAGGATGACAGGCTGAAGTGGCAGTAGGGCTTCCTCTCTGATTCCCTAAGATGAATGAAAGCATAGATTCAGAGTCCTGGGGTTTCAAAATTATTTCCTTGGGACTACTGTTTGTCAGGGACATTTCAGCTACTTACAAAACCACTGTTCATTTTACACTCTAGATTACATATGCGGGAAAGTCCACATCACAGCACATCATTTCTCTAGCTGGTATGAAGCATCACAGGGTGTAGATAGATGTTAACTTGTAGGAGTATCCCATAATTCACAGAAAGATTCAGCTGTTCTGTCTAAGAGGGTCAATTCCTCAGTCTACAGCCTCATTTACAACAGCAATTCTAGCCTGGATACGGATGCTTAATCTTTTTTTCATTATTATTATTCTTTCTGAACAGTAGTAATTTCTAGGCTGAGGGTATGCCAACTAATCCTTTCTTTTCTCAAAGGCTGCATAAATTATTAAGGTTTTATCTTGTTTTGTAGGAGCCACTATAGCTGATATTTGACTGGAAAACAAATAAACAAACAATAACAAAAAAAAAACCCCACAAAACAAACCAGCTGACCGCACAAACAGAAAACCTCCTTTCCTTAGCTCAGCTTTAGCCTTCTCTTAAATGGCATCAGGAGGAAAGAGGGGATATATAAATCATTTATTGTTACATATTCAACTGCTGGAAAACGACAAAAAGAAAAGAAATGCCTACTGTGACAAAATCTGACCACAAATATGTACATTCATAGCTTGTTTTGATCTTTATAAATAAATATGATTTATGGTCTTGATTTCTAAGGTCATGGGCAACTGAATAATCTAGCGTGGGACAAGGCAAGCTATTCCAGTTCGAAAGACCTGCAGACGTGTCTAGAAATCCCTGAATAATGAGGTAATCTTAACACAGGAGTAGAAAATTTATGTTAAGGTTATTTGAGGTTGACTTCAAGCACTCAGTCCTCTTATCAGATGTGAATTTAGCCAGTTGAAAAGAGAAGGTGGGATGATCATCCTGCCATGGGAGGGAGAAAGAAAGGGCAGGAGGGTCTCATGGGACTGAGCTTGCTGTTGAGATTGTCTCTATTTCTCCTCTTCCATCTCATTTTATATGTGTCTCATCCTCATCCTCAGTTCAGTTACTGCAATGTCGTAGAAATGTTATACCACTAAGTACAATGTGCAACAGCCTATCCCATACCTGGCCTGGTGGACCTATAGTGAACAGCACAGATGGGAATTGGGTACAATAAATATGCTGCAAATTTTCTCTTTTTTTTTTTGCCATACCTTTGTTGAATCTATCTGGCTACTTACCTGGAGTTGACTGAGTCTGATACTTTTGTACACATCAAGCTTATGGCAGTTTGGTATTCCTGTTGTGAAATTTTCTGGGGTAAACTTATACACCAAGGAATGCATTAAAGATCCATTTGAAATGCAACAGTCTCTTCAGATTGTGTAGAAGCAATAAGGCTTTAAAGAAACAAAATAGATCTGGAAATGCGAAGGTTCTACATGTGCAGCATTCCCAACATAAACACAAGAGGGTTTCTTAATTAAATGTCGGGAGGGAGCGGGTGGGTAGGCAGCCTGCAATCACAGCGTGGGGTCTGGAAGTACTCTGAAGATGGCACTTTATGATCATGAAATGTGCTTGTTTGACAAAGATGCCTGCCTCCTCTTTTTAAGTAGTAATTATCTAGCTGGCAAAGGGTCACATCAACAAAACCCCTGAATCTGACTCTCAGCTGAAGCCTGCCTGGATCCCAGAAGGACCACATAAGGGTAGCATGTATTAAAATGAGGTTACTCTTGTAGTTTTGGTAGAACAGCTCCCTTATATTGCATTTTAGATCACAGCTTACCCAGTGCAGTTAACTTCTCCTAAGGCTGCCTATATGAGAAAGGAACTTAAAGAAAGTACAACTTAAGACATAAATAAGACCCATTGTTCCATAAATGGCAAGCAGCAACTGCTAAGAGAAAAGGCTGCCTTTAAAGCATTGCATGGCTGCTTTGTATACATGTAACAGCTTGAGCCTTGTCACACTTTTTTTTAAACACCTGTGATGGTTTTCAGTTGTTGAGGGAGCAAGACAGTTTGAGGGACACTGGGAAGGTAACAACTTAATGAAAAAAGTGCCCTGTGTGGGACAAGCAGTTGTCCAGCCCCTCTGGAAATCTTTTCTTGGTTAAATCCATTTCTAAAGGGATGTGCTCTTGTTGTTGTTGTTGTTTGTTTGTTTGTTTGTTTCTTTTTGTCTTTTGTTTGGTGTTTTTTTTTTTGGGGGGGGGGTGTCTCTTTTTTTTGCTTCCCTCCCCCCACCTTGGAAGCTGTGATGATAAAGAAAAGACTTTGAAAACTCAGGTCGTGGGTAACATATTTGTTCACAGAATCACAGAATCACAGAATGTTAGGAATTGGAAGGGACCTCAAGAGATCATCAAGTCCAATCCCCCTGCCAGAGCAGGAACACTTAGATGAGGCTACACAGGAATGTGTCCAGGCAGGTCTTGAATGTCTCCAGAGTAGGAGACTCCACAACCCCCCTGAGCAGCCTGTTCCAGTGTTCTGTTACCCTTACTGAAAAGAAGTTTTTTCTCAAATTTAAGTGGAACCTCTTGTGTTCCAATTTGAACCCATTACCCCTTGTCCTATCATTGGTTGTCACCGAGAAGAGCCTGGCTCCATCCTCATGACACTCACCCTTTATATATTTGTAAACATTAATAAGGTCACCCCTTAGTCTCCTCTTCTCCAAGCTAAAGAGACCCAGCTCCCTCAGCCTTTCCTCATAAGGGAGATGCTCCACTCCCTTAATCATCTTTGTTGCCCGACACTGGACTCTCTCCAGCACTTCCCTGTCCTTCTGGAACTGAGGAGCCCAGAACTGGACACAATATTCCAGATGCTGTCTGACCAGGGCAGAGTAGAGGGGAAGGAGAACCTCTCTGGACCTACTAACCACCCCCCTTCTACTACACCCGAGGATGCCATTGGCCTTCCTGGCCACAAGGGCACAGTGCTTGCTACTAGAACACCTTTGAAGAGCATATTAATCAAACTCTCTCCTAAGGGCTGCTGTTATTCCTGCTCCATGCTCTCTCTTCTCAACACACAGACTTCTCATCACTGTAACTTCCCTTTGCACATCTGGGGAAGTTGTCCCCAGTGATCAGTTCAGTAGAAATACCAGGAGACAGACAGACAGATAAGTTGCTAGGCACACCTTCAAGAGTGAGGCTGAAATACAGATTCATCAGTACAACAGTCCTGATGGGACTGGTTGTTACACAAACCAGGTGCAAGACAACTGTTTCCACCTCTGTGGGACTCACTACAGAAAATAAGTGAGAGGCATAGGTGTATGGAGGGGCGTATGTTTGTGTGGTTATCTGGATGTTTACATGGGAACTAGTTGAATCTCAAAGCTCTGAATTAACAGGAGGGTGGTATTTTTTAAAACAAATGTTTTCTATTCCATATTTTCATGTGACTTTTAGGACATTCCACTCTGAAACTGTGGTTGTGGTACTGGCTTGGGCTTCTCCCTGAAATGTTAATGAGGCCCAAAACCTCTTTAAGAAGTGAATGATATTGCTGTTCTCTCCTCTGATACCCAGGTATCTGTAGCTCAGAGATGCTATGCCTGTAGTATTTCTTCTCTGTAAAAAAAACAGTGATTCCTTATTAGAAATATTCAGAAATCAGTACTGTGAATCAAACAGGAATTCAAATGAGAAATTAGGAAGTTTGTTCCAAACACCATAATGTAGGAAATGTTTCAAAGGAGAGCATTACATTGAAAAAGAAGGTAATGCACAAATATACAAAGATGCAGAAAATATTTTATGCAACTTTTTAGAGTCATCAAGGTACGGGCAGATTGTGTTCAATCTGTCAAAACATATTTTTCCTGTTTCTGATTAGCTTTATTTTTAAAAAAGGTTTTTGATGAAAAAAACACATGATTGCAAGGTCCGTGTGTAATAAAACACTAAAACGGGTGTTTAAACTATAAGAAATGGGGATCAGTAGAACGACTCAGTTGTTTAATGTTAAGTACTTAAATGGATTGATGGAGTGGGGCATCTTGTTCCCCAAAGAACAGAACTCTTCATTTATTTGTTAATCACTGTTATGTCATTCATTACAGTTATAATGAGTATTTACAAACAGCAAATCCCCTCTTTCTTATCTTTGGTCCAAAAGCATATGGTCCTAGCAAAGGAACCAAGATAACAGCAGCAGAATGCAGATGTCCTATAAATTCAGGATCCTGGCTGGTTACGTCCACAAAAGCTGAAGGGAGTCTTAACAAACCTTGACATTTTATGTACCTTGGTATTGTCAAGAGGAACTAGTTTTAAAGCACATTTATTCATCTAGCCTTAGATAACCTATAGGTAAGGGACCATTCTTTTAAGGAAAGTGACTCCTTGTCCTCAGTAATGCATTTGTTCCAAAAACCACAGCCTACAACAAGGGATAGAACCTCTCAGGAATCTTCCAATAAGATGTTTTTAATTGGAAAATGCCGTTTGGTAGGAAACAGTACTTTCCATGAATTTCTACTTCAGTGGACGTCTTGGTACAATTTGTTAAAAAAAAAAAATAAATCAAGATTTTCAAACTGAAGTATTTCATTTTGAAACCATTTCCAGATGAAGCATCTTATTATGTTAAAATATCATGTAAAATGCAGCTCAGAAAGACAAAAAGAATAAGCATTGTAAAATCATATAACAGTAATATTTCATTTTTCTCAGCTATAATTCTTATTGGTTTATTTTTTTATTATTATTAAAAAAAAAAAAAAAAAAAAAAAAAAAAAAAAAAAAAGTTGAGTGCTGGGCCCGAATCGTAGAACCATAGAATCATTTTGGTTGGAAGAGTGGAAGAGATCCTCAGGATCACCAAGTCCAACCATAACCTAGCCTAACTCTAGCACTAAACCGTGTACCTAAGAACTGGTGTAAACACCTTTTAAACACCTCTAGGGATGGTGACTCTACCACTTCCCTGGGCAGCCTGTTCCAATGCCTGGCAACCCTCTCCATTAAGAATTTTTTCCTAACATCCAACCTAAACCTCCCCTGGTGCAACTTGAGGCCATTTCCTCTTGTCCTATCACTTGCTACTTGGGAGAAGAGACCAACACCCTCCATGCTACAACCTCCCTTCAGGTAGTTGTAGACAGTGGTAAGGTCTCACCTCAGCCTTCTTTTCTCCAGTCTAGTGAGACAGAAAAATGTTTAAGATTCTCAAAAATTTTAGATGGGTGGAAAATGCTATTCTTTTAGGATTAAAAATCACACTTTTTATCAGTGACATCCTGCTATACAGACAGGTCAAAACTAAAATCCCTAAAGACCGGTAGATACCTTTCTCTTGTTGATTTCATTGACACATTAAATGTTTGTCTTTTGCTTGGTCATAGCATCTTCTTCCGTAATAGTTTTATGTGGACTTGAGAGTCTAAATTCCTAATTTAAAGTTCCCTTGATCCTTGCGCTTTGAACATTGTTAGTTGTGGTGTTATTTATCAAACATACAATTTTTTGAAGTTCCTGCTGAAACTGCTTCCCAAGAGAAGCCTTTTCTTCTTCAGGCCTGACAATACTATAAATTATTTTAAGATGTTATAGCTTTCTGTATTTACTAGTGAGTTATATTGCTAGTTAAAAAAGGCCCTATGTTTCTGAAGAGTCTCCTATCTGATTGTTTGCTGGGAGCAACATTGTGGAGAGAAAAACCAGCCATTGGTCTTGAGCTCTGATATCATCTCATAACAAATGGTCTCAATTAAAGGCAATTCAGTGAAGTTTATGGAAATATAGTAGTTTATCAAAACTTGAGAAAGAAATGCTTTCAGAACATGATTTGACTTCATTTTACAAGGTATAAAAAAACATGCAGTACAAATACAATAGAAAAATAAAGTCACACCGGGCGGAAAATATCAGAATACAACACATAGAAGACATGTTTTTCCTGCACTTGAAATTTCTTTCCCAACTTCCTTAATAATTTGCAAATTTCTGATTTACAGTAAGTACTTGAATAAATGTTCATTTAGGTCTATCTAGTCTGTTTTGTTTCTCTAAAATCTATACTGAATATCACCTGAGTAAGAAGTTACAGGCAAATCAAAGAATCTGAAAAATGAAACAATTATACATTGTGAAGGGAAACATGCCTCCTGTTAAAACTTGGCTGTTTTTTGAAGCATGGAAGTTAAACATCACTGTAATTAATACCATAACTGCATTCAGCTCCTTAGGAATCATAAGAAAAGGAAGATAATGACATGATAAGAAGCAATATTTGCTACATTTGTACTCATCCACAATTTAATAGCAGTTTCATAAATGCCACCTCAAAATCAATGCATGCATTTTGGACAGAAATTAATGTGTTACAACATAAGCATTCTTCTTAAGTTACTATTATTATAAGGTGGTTTGCTGCTTCCTTCTTTTCCACTAAATTTCTGCTATCAGAATCATAGGTCCAAAGAGTTACAAGGGCTGTGAAATCTTAAAAATGCATTAATAGATTAGTGGGGTCTTCTGTGGATAAATTGCAGACCATTGGTGCTGCTCAGACAGAGGAAGTTTTCTATCAGGCATTTCTAACTACTCAGTCTGAGAACAGAAGTAAATATGTGTAAACACAATATCAAGATACATCTGCTGGAAATGTCTCCATAGGAAAACAAGCTGTGAATCTTCATCAAATTTTGCTCCTGTTTTCAGTGCTACCTAAGGATGAAGGCCATTGTTCAGCGAAAGGCAGGGGGATGCTTCTTATCATGGGCCACAGCCCTGATCCAGCAAAACTCCTCTTAATTCCTTCCCTTCTTAGTAAATAACTGCAGCATGTGCTTAACACCCATCCTGTAGGACTCAGACATATGGTGAAAAGGACTTCCATGAATCAAGGCCAAAATATCTAATGTTGTATTTAAGCACCTCACTATAAGGCAGAATGGTTTAAAAATGTTTTTCTATTTCTTCCCCAGGCTGCCTGGCACGTTTTTGGCTGCTGCAAGCCAATAAATAACAAAAGTAACAATCATAATAAATAGTAAATATTTAATATTTTAAGAAAAACATTGCTGAGTATACAGCATTTTGAGTGACAGATGCGTATTTGGTAGTGATATTAACTAAATGGAGTGTGCCTTGCTATTTCTTTACTAGTCACAGAATTAATCACACAGATTAATAATTCTGCCACTCACAGAGGGAAAATTATTTCTCCTCAGCACTGCTTTTCTTCTTGCTAAGAATGTTTTCAGCCAAAATATGTGGGGACACATGAAGAAGTAGCCCAGCTTCTTAAAACTGAATTTTTAAGTTTTACACATTCACTTCAGAGACTTGCTTTTCCATTTGAATAGGATGAGGTCCTTATGCTGGGAAGCCGCAAACTGTTACCCAGGCCCCTGCCTGGCGCAGTGGGGATTGCTCCTGTGATCCTGTATAATGGGAGAGGGAGTTTTTCCATTTAAACACCTCCTGAAGTATGTGTAAAACAGTAGTGTGTGAAAAAAGATCAAATATTTTTCTCCTGGTCAAGAGAAACACCTCTTGAACATGTAGGTGGTTGAGACTTGGGGAGCACAGCATAGAAATGTCTTAGCCAGTTCTCGATACAGTAGACAGAAAGGAGATTAGCAGAGCAATTTGACAGGACTAAAATAACCTGTCCTTGGGAAAGAACACTGCACACTGTCCTTGTCCCTTGCCAGACTATAAAGGAGACAAACTGACCCATACTGAACCAAAACAAAGGACGGTATTTTGTTGAATAAGCTTTCACAGTTTCTGTGCTATCCCTGCAATTGCCACTGTTTTCCACGTGAAACTGATGCACATTGAATGGGTGACTTGGTATTCAGTCAGATTCCGAGCAGTAATGGGTTTAGCAGGAAAGCAGTAGTTTGAAAAGTCAGATTGTGTGTTCAAACATTTGTATTTGATGCAGCATTTTCTGGGCCATATAAAGGCCAGTTGAAACTGTATCCAGTAACAATGCTGTAGCCTACAGGATCAAAGTACCATGTAACACAAAGTGCTAAATAAATTATGGTTAGACTGCTGGGAGAGAAGGCAAGGTCGCTAGCTTTCTATAAAAAAGCTTCACTTTGGAGTTAATAGTCTCTAGTAGCTTGAAATGAAGAATGCAACCAGCTAAATTGAAGCTAGTCTTTTATGCATACATTAGGTGCTGAGAGAGTTTTACATACACTCAGAGAACCTTGCATTGTCTTTTGAAATTAGGAAAACAAAGTGGATTTCCTGTGAAAATTGAAAGTTTAAAAAAATACCCTCTTGTGCAACAAGTATGATACAAAACAATTGCTTTGCAAACAAGTCCTTCTAACAACCGCACTGAATAGCAAGTCACACATCATGCAGCTTTACATCAAAGTAAAATTCCCAAATTCGGTATAATTCAGCTAGAGAGGACTGATACATTTCAAGATGGGATTTGATCATTGATGAAAGACTGCATTATTCTTTTCAGGGAATCCTGTAATAAATTTGTTTAGTAAAAAAGAAAAAAAATGTAGCATTTTGTTGGAATTATTCTAATTAAAAAATGATTTCCATCTAAAAGCTGCTTCTTATGAAGTATTTTCAACCATGAGGGTGGTGAGGTACTGGAACAGGTTGCCCAGAGAATTTGTGGGTGCCCCATCCCTGGAAATGTTCAGGGCCAGGTTGGATGGGGCTTTGAGCAACCTGGTCTAGTAGAAGGTGTCCCCACTCATTACTGAGGGGTTGGAACCAGAAGATCTTTCAAGTCCCTTCCAAACCAAACTATTTTATGACTCTAAGATTTTCCCCACATGCAAAAATGTCTTTTTATTGACTTTCCTTTTCTTCACCAAAAACCTGTATACAAAATCTTAAAAAACAGATGCTTCCTAACAAAATTTGAGGATCTGAGGGGGGAAAGCAAACTGACAATCCTTTTATTAAAATGAAAAGAAAGCATTTAAATGGCTTCAATATAATTAACATTTCAGACAAAATGGAAATACCCTATATTTCAGGTTTAAATTGAAGTTATTTATCTGAATGTTTGACTAGAAGGAAGAGAGGAACCTTATGTTGCTTTCAGGGCTTCAAAACATCTCTTAAACTAGAAGTAGTACTAAAACATCCCTTGATTATCATCAGCAACTTCTACAAAAAACCCCATTGATATTTTGTCCATTCTGGTGGCAGTGGACAAAAATCCAGTGATTCATCGGTGGTATAGATCCTAACATACCTTCAGTCCTCCTCACCATAAATTTTCCAGTATCTATTATTCTCTAAGCCCAATTAAGGGCAGCAGTGACCCCCATTAAGTAGTGATGTTCTGCAGTGAAAAAGCAGTAGAAAAGTAGATAAACAAAGAGCCTGACCAAAGCTCAATGCATTAAATAAAATTTCTTTTATACCAAAGACTGGCTGAAGCATCTCTGTTGCCTCCTGCTTGCCCTAATCCCTGACAGACATGGGCTGCCACCACACTACATCAGTGCTGTCTGTTGAAGGTGTGAACCCGCCTTTGAATCAACAAGCTTTGGAAACAGCTGCAACACTAAGTTGTCCGATACCTGTTAAAGAACAGGGAAAAACTAATTTGTCAGTTCATTACCATTTTCTTCCTTGTCTTAGCCAGTCTGGTCTTGAGAAAGTTATTAACATTATTATCTGTAGAGTTCTGCATGGATTCCTGAACTTTCCCATGAGCATCTAAACAAGAAGACTAAACTGCTGCAGAATTTCCCTAGGTATGTGAAGAGGAAAATGCCACAGACCTTTTCTGTTTGCTTGAGAACAGCCACACTATGTTTGGTTGGCACTTGTTCTCTCTGTTTGCTTGCAAAAATAATGAGGCCTTTTCATGTAATGTATTTTCCCAGATTATGCAGAAACATTTGGTTCCAAGCCCTAGTCCACATATGTCCACTAAAGCTGATGGATATGTGAAAGTTTACTCAAAGAGAACTTCTGAGCCACGGAGATTTGTCTTGCCCACACTACTTTAGCTCACTGGAATTAGCCATGTCTTCTTTCATACAAATTTCATGCTAAGACAACTCAATTCCAAACTTAAAATGCAAAGTGACACAGGGCAATCACCTTCAAATGAGGCTTTTCTGGCTCACATAAATGAAAGAAATGACTGATTCATATGAGTGGCCTGTTGTCAAAAGGGTTGTTTAAGCTAAGTAGTGTGGTAGCACAGTATCCTGGTTCTGTCTCCAGGTCTTTGACAAAAAGTAAAAGAAACAGAAAATGTGAAGTTATTCTTCCCTTGCCTCTATCTTACCAGCCTTCATCAAACAACACTTCCAAGACATTTTAGCAATAGTTTGCATTCAAACCATTGTATTTAATATCGGCTGATGTGTTCAGTCTCCACGTGTCTGTCTAATCTCTTTTTTTAACTAAGCCTTTGACCAAAAACAGTGAGATGAATACAAGAAATCATATATATCCAAGTTGGTCGCTAATATATCATCGTACAAGCATATCACACATGATCTTCTTTGCAGTGTGGCAGCTTCTTTCAGAGGCTCCTATACCTTTAATTAAGCAATGGCTTCAGCAGAGACTTTTTTGGTAGTAGGATCAATTGCTCTCCATCTTCAGAGTACAAAGGTGCTTTGATGGGGCTGCTGAGAGTTTGTGTGTTCATCACCTAAGAAACTCTGAAATGAGAGTGAGTGATTCCAGATCAGGGCATACAGGTTGAATAAAAGCTTCCTGACAGAGTGGGTTCAGAACATGCTAGATGCAAACCTGTCGTCTAATATCGACCCTTTTTTTTGTTGATTCCTATACCTGGGACATTGTTTTCATTGGGGTGGGTATAGAGACTGGAACTTGTGGTATCCACTCCTTCTCCAGCTCTTCTAAGTATTATGATAGGCTCCATAGAAACAAACAGCTATCAGTGATGTTATCCAGAGTTTAATATTTTGTGCATTTTGTTCAACTTGGCTTATCTGAATGGGGGACTGCACTGTCCTTTACACAGATGCAAACCTAGAGTAGCCGTGACATTTTGAGTGGAATTACTCCACTCTTACATTTGGGGAAATTATATGGCATGTTTTCTAAAAAACATGCCTGAAACTCTGTCCTAGATATTTAAATTTTTAGTTTATGGCAATGTATCTAGTTTATGCTCTGCTTTTTCTTGGCATTATAGTGTGGAAGGATAGGACATTTGAAAATATTTTTGTTGATTTTTTTTTTCCAAGCGTCATGAGGAAATTGCATCACAAAACATCACTGCATCTTTATGAGTACTGTTGCTAAAAAGGATATAACAGCAACAGTTACTACAATCAGGTTCCCTATGCTCAACACTGTAAATAAATCCCTTAAGAAAGAACTTTGCTGCACAGACAGGTGACAAGAGAAGAAAACAGACAAATAAAGTCACTGAGTGTGTATAGCACAGGAATAAGAGTACCAGAAAGGGTACAGAAATCCTGTTTCATAAGCTGCTTTAGACAACACTCTAATTTCTCCTAAAATACTCATTTAAACTTAGACTAAAAGGTCTGATTTTTGACAGAAGTCTCCTCCCAGATTTTTAAACCATCCTTCAAATCCATGAAATTATCTCCAATTTTACTTCCAACATGACTGACACTGCTTTGGTGGTGTATGCTGCATGCAGCTCTGTTTCTTATGATTACATAACATACGTAAAAATTGAAAATATACAGTTAAATGTGTGCATTTTCCCTTTATTCTAATAGGATCTAGATTAAATGACAGGAATAAGCAGCCCTTTGTGCACAATTCTTCCAGAAAGGTTGCAGAAGTCATACTAAAAAGCCCTCTCTCAAAACCTGTAACTTCAAAGTGAGGTAAAAGGCTCATTGTGGTTTCATCTTCTTCCAAATGCCTTATTAACTCCATTAAGCTTGAAATCCCAAACCATTCACTGCTCCTCTGATCTAACCAGCCAAAGTGTTACTTGTTCTGCTGCATGGTGGTGAGCTGGCAACAGCTTTTTGCCTTTTGCTACAGTTTTTATTTCAATTTAACCAATGCAGTTCAGCATAAAGCAGTAGAAACTGAGTCTTCATCTGCTTTGTTCATCCTCAGCAAAATTGTCAGCCAGTTCCCAGAGCCCTTCTGTTTAAACTAGTTCATTAAAACAGAGAACAACATAGGATATTTTCTACAGTCGTATTTGTTGGGGAGTTGCTGCAGGGGCTCCTATGGGGAAATTGTCCTGACAGCTTTGATGCAGAAATACTGTAATATAGAGATTATAAAGCTGATATTACAGAACATCAGGTTCTTCTCAAGTGATTATAAAATGTACAGTTTACCACAGCTCAGGGAACTCCAGAATTCCCCAACTCTCTTCATGGTAGACTCTAAAAATAAATAATCCAGACTGACCAAAAAAAAAAAAAACAAACAAAAAACTCAAGTAAAACTCTAACAAGTTTAATAAAGGAGTGATAAGTCATTAGAGTAAAACAGATGGAATCTGCATTCTTAGGTTTCACTTCCTTCTGCACCTATTTGTGTCTGGTATTCATGTATTCATGTCATACATAGGTTGTAATTGGTTCAGAATGATTTTAAATAATTTTTGTGGTTTGATTTTTTCAGTGGACAAAACAATTTTTTTGGGTTTTTTTTTTTTTTTTTTAGTGAAATGATGTATATATCATAATGGAAACTTATTTAATCATTTTAATAGCAATAGGATTTGGTGTATATTTTTGACATGTCTATATTTTACTTTAACCTTTGGATCACAAGAAGCAAAACATTCTCCAGCAATATGTCAATTAAATATTTCAGCTAGTGCTAACACCTATAGGTAGTTGAGTTCAACCCACTATACCCTTCCATTACCTTTGTCATGCTTTTTTCCCCATGCTGATCAGGCTCTGCAGTCTTCCTTGTGCTGTTTGCTCAGTGATTTCACTTCTTCCTTTCCAATCTTTTCTGCAAACTCATTTAGCTGTGCTACCCTCTCACTATAGCTGCCTCCATCAGCACTATCTGTTCCTACTCCTCTGCTAAATCAGTAAATAAGTAAACAGTTGAGAGCTGTGTAAAACAAAAGTCATATGATCAGCTTTCAGTGAAAAAAAATGATCTCTTCTCATATTTATTCTCACCTCTCTTAGCTCTGAAAGTCCATTATGGATAATGATAGAAGAAATTGAAATAGCTTCATATTGTTTAGTTTAGAGAGAAGCAGAGTTAGAAAAATCACAATATAGAGAGACATGACCTGAGGAAGGTAAATCTGACATTCTTATTTACTTTCTCAGAACAAAGAAATTATTCTGTCCAGATGTAAAATGCAGAGGATGAATTACTGCTCCACAGAGCACGCTCTGGGGTTTACTGCCATGAGATATTGAGGGCAAGATAAAAATGCTGTTTACAGAATTAACCAGTATAAGCATAATGCCATGAAGAAGGAGTAATATGGTGGTGAGCAGAACAGCTAGTGAATGGGAGGGGGGTGTCTTCCTTTATTTATTACAAGTCCCCCTGGCCCTGTCAGTTCTGCTTACCCACCCCATGTTGGACTCTGTAACTATGACCAGCCAGTATTACTCTTAGGCAGCTCAAATTGCCTAAACCAAGGTGAAATTAAACTGGAGGTAATTGTCCATGGGATCATTAATTTCCCAAAGAGTGGCAGACACATACCTAGGAGACTGGTCCCAACAACCAGATCCATCTTTTATTTTTCTAAGCCTCTGACTACGTTTTAAGAAATGGGGACATAAGGAGTTGGAAACGAGGATGGATCCCTGGATCTATCTTGTTGAAACCACCATCAAGTTTAGCATGCACGGGTGTCTCCTTGGTCAATAAGCCTAACAGGACACAGATCAGCTCACGTATTTGCATTCCAAAGATGCTTCACCAGTTGAGAGGCAGTGGGCAGTGACAGAGCACAGACACTTTATATGTCTTCCTAACAAATGCAGGACAACACTCTGAAAAATGATCAGTCCAGTGTGTCTCATGGCCATTAAAACAATCATGAAAGAAAAAGACTTTGATAAGGAAATCCATAATTCATGTGCCTCTTCTTAAGATCTGATTTGAGGAAACTGGAACATGATATTGTTAATATTTAAGATAAGACTTGAAGATGAAAGGAACAGGTGTCTGAGATAGTAGCCTTAGATTCTTTCACATGCTGCACTCAGAAGATAAATCTGTGACTTTACTTGTAATGCAACAGGTCATCTTATAAGCAGCTACAACCAGATGAAGTGTTACCTTTGATTTTACATGTCCATAAACTACTTGTAAAACATTTGTGAAATTTCTACCCTTGGTCCCATTTTCTGGTAGAAGAAGAAAACAAACAAACAGCCAAAAAACCCACCAACCCCCCCCCCCCAACAACAACAACAACAAAAATGAACCAAACAAAAACAAACAAACAAACAAAAAAACCCTCTGATTTTCAGAGAAGAAAACATCAGATAGCCTATAAAAAAAATGAGAACACAATTTAATATGAACTGATTGCACAGGTAACATCAATTTATATTAGAACCTAATGGTGTTGCTCATTTACAAGGTTATTACAAATCTCACTGTTTGTAGACTATTTCCTAAAGTTTTCATTTTTGTTTTTTTTTTCAGAATCAATAAACCACAATGTTTTACAAGTTTTGATTACAAAGAAATAAGGGCCAGCACTGGCAATGTACATTGGTGAAGGTTAAGATATCCTTCTAAGAACTGGGAACTGAAATCTCATTCAGTGCTTTTCTTGATTTTCTTGAGGATGTAAGTGGGGTATTATCTCAGCATTCAAAATGAAAAGGGAACAAAAATATATAATCTTTTTCTCTGTTAATCTCGTTTGTGTTTTTTTTGTGTGTGTGTTTTTGTTGTTGTTGTTGTTGTTTGTTTGTTTGTTTGTTTGTTTTTTCAATTGTTCTCCAAAGAAAAGAAGGGCTACAAGAGGTAGCTTCATCTTACCCTGCTCCAAAGATCCCCCAGAAGAGATGTCAGCTCTGTGTGCCCAGACTCAGCTTTTACAGCTTCTACCTAAAGCCCTGGGTATCGTGAGTAAGTTTGAGATCTGCACTCTTTACAGTTAAAGCCATAGTCAGGCTATCTGATTTCAAAAACCCTAAGTCACAGTTATTACAGAGTGCTTTTACTGCAAACCTTTGCTTTCTAGCTGTATATATTTGCACTGAGGCTCAGACTCACCATTACTCATCTGCCACTTCCTAACATACCAGATGACTGCTATAGTAGCTAAAATATGAAGTCTCTGCACAGTTCCATATTAAATGCAAGGGATACAGAAAAAGAACACTAGTGTGCTCACCTGCAGCTATGCAAATAACAAAGGCAAAGTGTCCCCTAACTTCAGTTTGGACAGTCTGGAGAGTTTGGACACACATTTGCTCATTTCCCTCCTTTCTTCTCTTCCATCTTTTGTGATATTGACATTAAACATTTTAATTCAGTCAGTATCCATTAGCACAGTAATTATCTGAAAGTTTAGAACTCAGATTGACAAACAGCAATTACTTTTTAACAGCTTTTGCTGGGTATTCAGAAATTACTAACAACATCCACAAAGGTTTTCTACATGCCTGCAGATTCTCTCCAGGCAGAAACTGCAAGGTTCAGTTTCAAGTCTGACTACAAAATGCCTGTCATCTACCTCTAGGTGAGATCTCAGAACAGAATAAACACAGAGCCTGAAAAGCCTTCTATTTCAATGTTGTTGGTTTATTTTCTTTCCCATCTTTTCTCACATAGCCCATATACGTGTATTAGTTACACTTATTAAAGTCTAGAGCACCACTATGTAGTCAGTGGAATAATCAAAGATCAGTATCACCATAACCAAGAGCACAATATAATTTGTTATTTTCTATTGACATAAGAAGCACCATGAATATTTACAACACTGAATAAATAAATTGCACTTAGATAGTGCTACCTTGTATTTCTAAAGTGCACTACAGATACATAAATGTGCTCATCATAATAGACAAAAAGAACAGCATTCAGTTCTAATGCAGAACATCTCAACATGTCAGATTTTTGTGGAAACTGCATGAAAAAATCTAAAAATCTTTGAAGACTTCTGGTTTATTAGGTGTTTTGCTGGTCTTGCATAAGCTTATGCATGTAGATAGGAAATTTCAAAGACAAAACCTCTCATGCATTAGGCCAAATTCTTTAACAATTTCTTAACTGAATTCTCAGACTGCTAAGGTTCACATTTTTTGGTTTTAATCTGGGTACTGTCCTCTTCCATTTTATGCAGATATAGATGATTATAAATACAAACACATACACTTGCACAAAGATTCTTAATAAAAGATGGTGAATAAAAGCTTTTATGAAGGTCTGTGTGTACAATTTATAGCAATATGCCAAATGAGAAACAAAAAAGCTGGCAGGAGTTTCTCCCTTCATCTGTTTAACAAGAACAAAGGAGATAGTGGAAGATTACACACAAAGGAGATTTTAAATGCAGAGTACAATCTCTAAAACAAATCTTAAAATAACACCTCACTTGTACAAAGCAGACAATTCAAACCTGACTTGAATAATCAGGTGCTCATTTTAAAGAGGGAGATGGTTATCTAATGATCTTTCTCCCCCTAAGTAGATTATCTGACCTCTGTGAGGGATGATCTTTGGGTTTCTCTACCAAGCTCAACAAGTCATTTACTAATTTTGTTTCTGCATCATGTGCTTGTTAAACAGTTTGGCACTTGAGAGATTAAATGTGGATCTGACAATACCAACCATATTACAGCTGGAGTCAGGTATTTTTTCATACAAAGCTGCTTTTCTACCAATTCCCAGCTGAAACTTCTTAGATAATGTGCAAAATAGTACATTGAATTTTCTCTTGTTCTCTGCAATAGAAACAGAAGTAAAGCTCAATATCTGGTGGCCCCAAACCAGCCAAGACACATCCAGGTCATCACCCTTGTTGACAAAAGGACAGAACCACTATGCAACAATGCCAAAAAAATATAGACAACTCCTTTTTCTACCCACAATCGGGAAAACAAACAAAACAAAGCTAAACAAACAAAGAAGCAAAACCAGCCAACCACCAACAACAAAACCAACCAAAACACATTCTTAAGCTAGAGGAGGATGCCCATAAGGCACAAGGACATGAGCAGCAGGAGGGGCAGTCAGAGGGGACCTCTCCTGAGCCATCTGCTCCACCTCAGCTCAGCTCTGTTGCAGCCCCACTGTTGTGGCTGGGAGGGGTGGACTCTTTCAACCTCCTAAAACCTCTAAGCGGTTTGAATCCTGGAATCATGAAAAGACAGCCAAATTTGGCTTTTGATAAAAACATAAAATGTTTCTAGATGCCCCAGCTGACAGCTGACAGAGTTGGTGGTGTCAAAGGCCAGTCTTCATTCCTCCTCATCTTCCCAGCTCTACTCTACTGAGCCCCAGAGAACATATATTTCTTAAGGCCTTTTTTCTCTTGAGCAGCAGGGTGGTGCAGAGCTGTCAGGTCCCTCAGCTTGGCAACACAGCTTCATTTTCAAGTTTCTAAAACTGACAAAGAATGGGCCACAGGCTCAAAAGGTGAACTTTAGTTTGTCCCAAGATATGTGAATGTTAGAAGCAGCAGCTTACTACACATGCTGAGATTGTCTGGGGAGGGAAAAGTTGTTGCAGCTTGTTGGTTGCTTTTCTTTGCTGAGTGGGAGGAGGATTGTGAATTCAACTAGATGACCTTTAAAGGTCCCTTCCAACCCAAACTATTCTAGGATTCTAAGAGGGTTTTTTGTGTGTCTGTATTAACATGTTTCCAAATTTAATGGGAATGATGGAGATTCTTATGGAGAAACTTGGAAACATGTCTGAGTTTAACTGATATTTTTGCAGGAGCTAGTGAGAGCCCAAACAGCAACTCAGAGGAGGAGGGAACTGGTAATAATGTGAAATTATGCCTGTTGCAAGACTTGCTGCCCACATTGCTCTCCACACTGGTACAAGGACTCCCTGGATCTGCAGTCCAAGTATTCAGGCCTGAGCTCTCTGTCTTCTTATGTGGTCTTCTCCCTCCTTATGGAAACGGATGAAGGCCCCAGTGAGCGTTAGAAACTTGTCTGTGTGGAGCATGTGCTGTTCAGGTTATGCCAGGTACTCCAGGGCCTTAATATGTCCTGTTGTTAGGCATGTCACAAGCTACAGAGCTGGGTAAAAGCCTGAATCACTTGTTTAATCAAAGGATATGTCAGGCCCAAGATTTTTTGTAATTTTTATTTTAAAGTGATCATAGATAAACACAAACTTCCAGATTTTATAGTAATATTCAAAGGCTTAATAACCCCAAATCTGTAGGGGATGGATTAGCATTCCCTAATCCACTTCAGATTCAACGAGCAGGTTAAACTCAATCCACTTTCCTTAATGGCTTAATGAGTCTGTTTGAAACAGATTAAGGAGAGGTCATGCAACCTCTGTGTTTAGGAGAGGGACAGTACAAAACATATAATACTGATTTGCAGAATGAGCATCTATTTAACTGCTGTGCTAATCAGTGAAAAGGAATCAGGGTTGCAGTAATTTTCGTGTTAGTAGTTTTAATAGTTTAGTTCAAACTTTAAAGTGTGAGGTAGTTGTCCCTCTTGTTAAAACCTTCCTGGTCTGCCCTCCATAACATATCTCTTACCAACTGAGGAGAGGCCAACTCATAATTCCCACTCTGTCCTCATCTTCATTTTACTCATTAAATTTTCAAGCGAGCACTTTGCCTGCCATTCTGTCCTGCTGTCTGGGAAAAGTTTCCCAAAAATCCCACAAAGCCACTTCATTGTCCTCTGTCAGTTCCTCTGTTAAAGTGTTTTTTAAAATGTTTTTCAGATACACACAAAAAATATTGACAACAAGTAAATTGTGACAACATGACACATCTTGCTATAAAATATTCTGTTGTATTCTGTTTTGCCATTCACCTATTTTATTTTATTTTTTTCATGGAATTGGAATGAGTGCCTTCTTTTGGTTCCATATTTTTATATTGTGTTCACAAAGTCTTGCCTCAAGTCTAAAATTTATGAAGACTGTGATAATACTACATAATGATCAGGAGAGCATGAAATACTCCATGCCATTTATTCTCCATGCATCTGGGATCTTGCCACAGGGATATCAAAAGAACAGTGCATGCATTTCACATACTGTTTCTATTTGATGTTCCAGTAGTTTTTTTGTGAGAGCTGGGTTGTTCAGAAAGTGTTTCTGGCAGACAATGCTAAAATATTCACCAGTCTCTTGATCTAATTCAAACTCACATTTGCAAATTGCTTTCTTACTTCCTAATTCTAAATGTCAGATAGAAAATAATAGGTGTATACCACCTTAGTATTTGCTGTGCCACTTCTTTTAGAATATTGGAATTGCAATGTGTGTGCATTTTTAAGTGTACTCCAATTATCTGCAGCTAAACAAGGGATCTCTATAGTGTTAAAATACCAGCATGCTGACATACAAAAATTACTTCCTGGGAATATTTTATTTCTGGAGCTGTTTGATACAATTGAATATTTTCCTGAAACATGAGAAATTGGGATTTTCCTGGGTTTAGGCCTATATTACACAGTACAGCTCTGTGAAAAGGGTGCCAGTTAGACTGTTGGACAGGAATTGCTGAAGATGAAGCTTTGCAGCAGCCTAGAAGTATGTTCTTGCTGCATGCTTTCTTGTTCAATGCTTGTCTGGGATCTCTGTAAGTCTCATATGTAGTTTAGTATCATTGTTTTTCAATCAATCTATTAAACCATTTATATCCAAGATCCTCTCCAAAATCAGACTTTATGATCTTACTGAGACTGGCACAAGCAATGAAGACACCCCATTTTATTGATGATTTCTTGTTCTCTGTCATAATTACAAAAGAATAGTAACAAACCAGGAAGTTGCTTTGCAAGTCAATGTCAGCTTCTGTTGCTCAGATTTTGGTTTGGTTTGTTTTTTATCTTTTCAATATATTTTGAAAAACAAAAGGAAAAGATGGTCTCTGAAAGGTCTATTCAAAGAGTGAATGGAGTTTTAGCAGAATACCTGAGAACATGCATAAATACAAGGTCATAAGTAGTCCTGTTGAGTCACATTTTTGAAGTTTTCTTGTGGTTAAGTATACACGCTTAAACCGGGGTGAAAGAGAAGTTTGTAAGGCAGCCAAGCAGCTGTGGAACAAGACTAGGAGTCAACAGTTCATCTTCCAATTTCTCCTGTGAACAGAGGCTGTTATAGCAACTCTGTTCTTGCTTGTTCTATCCTGATTCTATTCCTACTGATGTTAAGGTGGGATTTCTGTAGATGAATGCATTATGAGCTAAATCAGGCCCATTGTATCCATATGCTTACCCCGCAGGTAAAAACAGAGACAGTGATGTTCCCTGCTTGGCTGTGAAGGATATGTGCAGGAGCTGACAGAGACACATTCAGTTAAACCTTTTTTAGGAGACTTGTGACTCCTTAAATTTCCAAATTCTTGTTCCCACCTCTATTCCTCTCCTGCATGAGTCAGTGGGCATATAAATAAATAAACTGATACATAAACCTCTGCATTTCTTAATAAAATGCAAATTGATAAAATAGATTAAATAAAGAACAAACTTCACATATTAATCACTAAGAGATTAGTGAGTGATTTGCAGTTTCTAATTAGAAAATGGAGGAATTGTTTTACTAAAAAATCCCTAAAGACTAAAGAGTTATTGTCATTCCTCCGCTGTAGTGCTGAACCTGTGTGGTACATATCACAAAGCGATGCTTTATCAATTGGGACACACCCTGATTTCCTGATTAACGGCTTGCCACATTGGTTAATTGATTTGCTGATCCAATAAGTTGGGGCAGATCAGCATTGTCTTGGCCACATCATGCTTTCAAACTCGAGACCAAACTACACACAGGTTCTATCTTCACTCTATCCTTTTTGACAGCCAGTGACATACCATGTATGTTCCTCCAGCATCCTGTTGTTGGTGCCACAAATCGTATGGGGCAGTTTTGCTATGCCTGACAGGCTGAGATTTGATGGTGGGTATCTTCAGACCGACAAATAATCTGGCACAGCCAAATTAAGAGTGTGGTCTGTCATCTGTGGGGTATTAGGAATCAAATCCAGTTCACACACTTCTTGCAACCTCCAATCTGCTTTTCTCTGCTAAAGCATATCAGCTTCTGCTGATTCTTGTAGGTTTTTGTATTCAGTGATATCAGACAGGTGGCTGAGACAGGGCAAGTGCCTTAAGCACAATGCCACTGCCGCTGGCGACTGCCTTCTCCATCTGAAAGTAATAAATCAACTTCCTGTGCTATAACACTCCTGACAAACTGTAGTCAGAAATATGGCCATCTTGTGGCCACAGCAGAGATATGCTGCTGTTATCAGAGATGATGCCTTTCTAAGGCCAACAACATTTTAAAAATTCTCATTAGGAGTACATACCTGGCACAACGATGTGGTTCAACAGAATTATTCCCCTAACTTGTTTTAAAACAAATTTCATCACTTGGTTCTGCTGGGACATAAAGACCCAGACCCTTGCTTGATATAAATCAGTGTAGCACTCTTCAAATCAATAGAGCTACATCAATATACACCAGCTGTGGGAGCCATTAGACTTACACCAGGACAAGAGCTACTCCGAACTGCTGCATTTTTTTCTGCACATAAGCAAGATGAAACTTAAGGAATATCACAGAAGTTTTTCAAGACTTTAGACATCCAAATTCCCTTACTGATGACTAGTTATTCTAAAGTTATTTTAAAGAGAAATTTCCCCATAGGCTTTTCTGTAGAGGAGTTTCAGCAGAACTGATAGAGAAAAGTAGGATAAATGTGCAAAAATCATAGCCAGTAGTCTGTGCTCTGCTGCTTTTCTCTTTTCCCAGGAAGATTTAAAATACTCTAAGCGCTCTAAAGATGATCAAATGTAGAGAATGGTTTACTTTTGAGGAGTGACAAAAGTGACTGGACTCAGGCCTCAAAAAGAGGCACTGGATGCAAGATCACAAGTAGGTCAGGGTATGTCAGTGAGGAATGATTGTTCAAAACACAAAGCTGGAGGAGTCCAATTAAATGTTCAAGTGACGTGTTCCAAACAAAGAAGAGCACGCCGTATTTTGCTGGATAAACTTACACAGCTCATGCTGCAGAAGGCTACGCATCCCACAAACAGATTTTGACAAATATACGAATAAAAAACTACACAAAAGCTGTCAAACACCAAGATGTTATCTCTGACTCAGAAAGTTTGTAAGCTGCAGATTACGTGAAATCTGGGAAGATATAGAGAGAAAACATTATTCTTTTATTGATTTTACCCTTTTTCCTTTGTTACACTCTTTCTCAAGTATGTTACTAGCCCTGCTTGGACACTGGATGCTGACCTAAATGGACCACAGTCTGACTGGCTGTGACTGTCCTGATGTTCGCAGTGTTTATGATCTCATATAGCTGATAGCACACGCGTTTGAGGTTGCATTGGTTCAGTACTTCACGTATTTCAAGGCTTACAGGATTTACCTCTTTGAGAGGGGCATAACACCTAAAGCAATGTGTCTGGAGGATGTTGTGCAGCCTGTGAACACAGGCAGACTCAAGTCTCTCACAACAGTTTATCTGTAGAGGGCAACAAAGGCTCTCCCTCCTTCTAAAAATAGTTAAAAAAAAATTTGCTACACTTGAGGTGGCAGTAATGGTGTAGCTCAGTGGACAGAAAGAATCTGAATCCTCAGCACCATAAAAAGGAGTCATTTCATAAAATAACTCAGATTAAGAACAGAAATGAGCTATAAAAATAGAGCATTAATGTTACATGAGTGAGGGACACTGGTAACAAGTACTAAATGTGGGAAAGCCAGGAAACATAAATAATAGTTTCTACATCAATATTTAATCAGAAAATGTATCTTAGTTGTTGTTTCTTCCCATTATTTTTATTATTTGGGCTCAGTTCTCTTGATGGAATAGTTATCTGATCAAACATTGCTGTGGTAGTGTGGTAGTGGTAGGTAATCTCACAATGAACAGTGGTTTGAAGGGCAAATGGGATTAATTTTCACTTAGTACAATGTTTTTTTAAGGTGAAAGCAAGAAGAAAGGCAATGTTTGCAGTACTGACACTTGTTCAAGGGCCATATATTTCACAGTCAGTTATTATGGCTCATTTTGTTTAGGAACCTAGTAGCAACCATACAATAGTTGTGGGTTGTTTTGTTTGTTTGTTTTCCTTTTGCTACTGTGATATGACAGCTATTTGCCTGCTTACTTGTAAGCATCACAAATTTTAATGGCTTTGTGCTGGCAACATTATCAGGAAGAAATTTGAAGCATGTTTTGAAAACAGAGAAGGTCAAAGTGTAAACATTTGCAAAAGTATTGCAGTAGTTAAAAGACTGAACTTCATTCAACCTTTAATTAAAAGCCTTAATTTTATCCTCAGAGTTTTACCAAGATTAAATAAGAATTTGTGATAGAGCAGATACTTAAACCGGATCATCTGAACTGTGTCTTGTGGGAAACATGCTAAGTTTTTGGTCTCTCCAAAGAATTAGGATTTCCATTACTGGAAACGTATCAAATATCCATTCCAGGGCAAAAAATATTTTAAGCTAGATGGTGTTTTGAATCTAACTTTTTAGCAGTTTCTGTTCTGTCAGGAACATTTTTCATTCCCTCTACTTACTCCTTCTGCTCTGGACCTATAAGCAAACATAACTGTGTTAAGTTCTGCAAGCTTTACACTAACCATTTGAGTATTAACACATCACTGGTGTTTCAGATTTACAATATCACAGCCGACCTGTAATTTTTCAGATCTAATTACCTTACACTGCTGACAGTTTGTGGGATTTCCAGAGATCCCCAAATGGACTGGCAGGCTGGGACACAAGGGATGTTGTAGCGAAATGAAGTCACTTTTGGGTGCACTTAGATGAAGCAAGAGGTTAAGAAATACCCAAGATGTATTCCTTTTTGTTAGCTGGTGGATTTGAACTGAACTGAAGGAATTGGCTCCTTTACCTCTGGATTTTCAAGCATTTGAAATGTGATTCTTTTTTCACAGTTAGTAAGCAGAGGACCAAACAGCCTTGGGAGTGGGATCCCACAAGTGAGGTTTTTTTTCACCAAGATCTTGTAGTGTTAGGTAGACACATTGTGGGAAGGGAAATGAAATCGAGTCAAGCCAAGCAACTGTAGTATAAACCTTCCACATCCACAGTCATTCCTTATCCTGAACTCAAGCTTCCATGAGGCTATACCATTGATAACTAGACTGTTGATATTCAGAGAGTGATGATGGTAATAACTGTAAAATGAAAGAAATTGCACATTTTTTGTAGAAGGGAAATTGATAAGATAATAAGTGTGCTAGGATAAAAATCACAGAAAAAATACCCTTTTTCTTCGCCTTCCTTGCTGTCTTTGTTATATGCTAGTTTCAAAAGTAGTGAGTTGCCTGAAATGCAAAGCAAAGCAAACACTAATTTTGCTGACTACAGCCATGTGTATTCTAGTAAATTATGGCCTGTGCAACTAACAGCTGTTTCTACAGTTCCCAAATTGTGTTTATTTTTTAAACTTTAAAGCCCCTAGCTTTTTTTTTTTTTTCCCCAATTTTCTTTTCTTCTGCTTTTGCAGAATAGTGAAGAGAGAAAAAATGTTCCAGAGAAATTTGACAAGAGCTAGCAAAAGGGAAAGGAAGAAAAATAAATAAAGGGAGGCAGAGAGATAGCTGACAGCTCACTGCTCCTGTAGGGAAACTTCTCTTTTTATTAGGGAATGTGTTCATGTACTTTATGGTGACTTGAGCCAACTGCTGAATTAGTATCCAGACAAGAAAAAAAAAATAAATGCACTACAAGATATTCTGTTATTCTGTTATGAATGATTCTAAGAGATTCTCAAGCAATTTTTGTGAGTATTTCACAGGGAGAGAGGCAACAATTAACTCAAAAGTCCTGGGTATTTTTACTTGGGAATAAAAAAAGTATAACAGGTCTGCTCTACTAAGAAGTACTAATCATGCTTTAAGAATTCCAACTTTTGGTCAATCAGTGAGAAAGTATTACAAAATTAATCACTGCTTACTCAGCCTCACCATTTGATTAAGAATTAAATTCCTATGGAAAGCAAGTCTGGGAAAATTAAAGGTGTTTTAACCAACAGGTGCAGACATTATAACTGACACAACATGCACAGTAATGTACTGAGAAATCTGAAGTACTAATGTAAAAGAGAACTAGAGTGCTTAAAAATCATAACTGAAAGGAACAAAAAGAAATAAGAAGTCTGCACTGTAATTCTGAAGATGGCTATCAATTCACTGAAAACTGCCTGCATTGACTGCTACCAGAGACTGCACAGGCACAAAACTTCTTTCCTAACAGTGAGGGAGAGCTCACGGTCTGGGTTTCCTGACCAGAACTGTTCTTCCTGATTACCTGAATCCTCATGACAAACGCTGCAGGAAGGCACAAAGCCTGCTGGATACTGAGTAACGATGATGGAGCCTGTGCCTCCTGCCTCTTCCCACTTCCCTTCCCCATCTGTGGCTGAATGTTGTCTGCAGGCAGCTTCTCCAGGCAAATGTGGGAGCCGACTGCTCCATAGAGGGCTCTCGAGAGGGCAGAGGAGCACAGGATGCTCATGGCAGAGACCGGGTGTTCAGGCTGCCCAGCCTCAGGGGTCAAACATGTTCTCACCATCGCCCAGCGCTCCTACCCCTTTGGTCTGGCGGGTGTCCAGGAGAGCAGCAGCACAGAGCGGTCTCAGCATTTGACAAGTGAAAAAACTGTGATTGTTGCTAGTGAAAGGGGAGCAGAAGGGGAGTGGGAGATGAGTCTTTAAAACTCGTGCTTGCCCACATCTATGTAGCATTAGTTAGCAGCGGGCACAAAAGGGCCACAGCCAGCTGCCTAAATAATAGGATGGTAGGAGTGTCAAAGACAATTACAATGTCCACTGCAGGTGGGCAGTGCTAACAGTGCTAATGCAGGAGCTTTAGTGCTCTTAGCCTTCCTGGGTAAATTTGCATCTGCATTGGAAAACATACAGATCAGAAGCAGCAATTGCAAACATAATAGCAGCCCCATCAAGCCAGAACAAAGTCAATCTAGCCCAATTTAGTGTCTACAGCAGTGGCCAATGTGAAGGGTATATGGAAAAAGCAAGCATGAATAAGCAGTAAAATCCATATAGTGTTACCTGAAGATGGTAACACAAACCAAACAAGAACAGGAACAGGAGACAAGTCCTAAGAATGAGAGAAAAAGGGCTGCATGACAATGTAGGAAGATATCACCACCCTGCAAGTTATCAGAAACTATTCACATCAAATTATGGGGGATGGCAAAGAAGGTAATAGCAGTTAACAACTATCTGATAAGTGATCCGTAATAGGATGTTATTAGATGTCCCTGACACACTGTGAATTATATACTGATAAAGGAGGCTGTTCCAAATGTTTAATTGTGCAATTTACATTTTGTTTTTACAATAGCTATAACAAAAAATGCAACCAAAACTCAAATAATCAGCATAAAAAGAAGAGGATAATTTATTTTTCCATTGGCTTTGTAGTATCAAACCAGTCTCCTGACTTTTAAGCTAGATCTTCCATCTATTTAAAATTACCTTTGAAAAACCTATTAAAAATTGTAGTGGAACAGTAATAGTATTTTCCCACTTCCAGGATACAGGAACACAAAATCCTTCAAAACTAGTTGCACCTACCATCTATTACCTGTCTCTGTGCAACAGGTAAGTAATCATTATTTTTTACATTAACAAATAGTTAAACTTCTAATCAGAAAAGCTTTAAGACTGACCCCAAACAAGGCAGAGTAATTTCTCCAGTTGCTGAATATCTGCAGTTATATTGACTGGAGGTGGCATGAGAAGTGTCTGGTTTTTTTTGGAAATTGTGCCTATCAGGAGTTGAGGGCAGAACCTATGGTCTGTATGGTCTACCTTTGGGTTTTCCCCTGTTGCTGACTCCTACCTTGGAGAAAAGCACCATAGGGCCCAAGATCCTCAACAGGATTAGCTTGTGCCATCCTCTTTTCCAGATGCTGGCCACACTTACACTAGCTCTTTGGTATCTGCAGTAGATCTTAGATCTTAATAGGCTTTTGTTTACTTGTTAGAACATTTCCTATCAAAAAGTGCTGTGTTGCTTCCTTCACACGCACTTGAAAAGAACATTCTAATATTTCATAAAATTAGTTCAAGGGAAAGAAAATTCTTTTAAAATAGCAAATTTTTCTGTGTGAAAATATCCACATGAGAGTCCATATTAACATCGTCATTTCAAAACTTTCCAGTCTCTGTGTGTTGATATAAAAAATGACATTTTTAATTTTCCTTTTTCTTGCAAATGGATAGCAATAAAAACCATGGTATTTTCTGAAGGAGGAACATTCTGGTTTGATTATTTTTCAGAACAACTCCTATGTGCAGTTTAAACAGAAATCTAGAACAGCAAGTACTTTTGGATCCTAAGATTAAAGCTTATTTAGCAACCCAAGGACAATACTGTGTTCACAGAAAAGGTGGGCTTGTATCTTGCTGTCTCAGTCTCATGCCTTCTGTGCAATGACTTAATGACTTATGGAAGTGTTTTGTTTGCTTGCCTATTTTTTTTTTTTTTTTGTATTTTACAAAGGATTTCTTCGAGAATAAAGTCTCTTAACATTCTGGGAAGAAGCAGCTTCTCTAGAAGTGCTTAGGTTTGAAATAAGAGGAAACAGGAGGGTGCTCTGAAGAAAGGAGAGAATCTAGCTAAGATCTGGTGCAAGCAGGGCTGCATCAGCTCTTGCCATCCTCCCTGATGAGAAAGCTTGCACCTGTGTATATACACACACAGGCACATACAGAGATATTGTTCAGGCTAGCAAGAACTGTGATTCCTAATGGAAGTCAATGGAGGACAAGAAGTGCTTGTGAAGCAGCTCTCCACTCTTTTACGTTTGGTCAAAATCAAAGCAACAAAAGCACTCACGCATGCTGTTTTCAGGGCTTGGTTTCCACTCTTCTTCTCCTAACATCTTTTCTGCTTCTAGAAAACATATCACAGCTTCCTACCCTGACTGCCATCACTTTTGTCTACTGAATCCCTTAATTTGATGGTGAATGAACTGTTTGTTTCTTTGTTTACTCCACCAAAATAACAGCACATGCTTTCAGAGGACCAAAAGATATCAGGATCTCTTGCCCACAAATAGGTAAATGCTGGCGATGAGCTATGATTTACTGTAAAAAAATCAATGTATAAATACCTTTAAGCCAGAAAATATGGTATTTTAAAACCATTTGTATAATACAAGCCATAGATTTTTGTGAAGTGTCTCTTATTCCAAACTAATAAATTCTGGTGTCTTTGAACCCCTTCTGTTTAGAAAGACACCAAATACAATCAGAAGACCCCAAGTACATTTCTCTAGGTAGGTTGTTCCAGTGACTTATTCTTAAGTAGATTGAAATCTTTTCCGTTTCTGAGAAATGCTTTTGGTTTACAGGTTTTTATTTTTTAAAAAAGCCCTCTCGGGAAGGCATGGATTTGCCTTGCATTATGGCTCTGTGCAAGCATTGAAAGTTGTCCATCTAGTCCCATTAAAAAGCTTAAATGGACAGAAGACAATATGAGTTGTTTCATTCTGTCATGTTTCAAAACATAAAAGCAAGGTTTCCTCAGCTTTTTTCCTTGATAAGGGCACATTATCAAAAAGACCATCTTTTTCCCCATTAAACATCTATTCTTTTGGTCAGACTTTGCTTTATGTAGTTAATTTCATTTTCTTACACAATTATTTTCAACAGTGTGACAAATGGCAGCATGACATGGAGGTGGAGATTTGAAATAATTAAAGCTCCATACACAAAAAGCTTCAGCAAGATGAGATTTGGTACATAAAATGCTAAGTCCTTCCCTCTAGTCTTCTCCATCCTATCTGAACCCAGTCCCAGGTCCATCAATTTCATATGGTGTAGGTGTAACTCCTGGATGCATGCCAAGCCTGGAGTTAAATTTCAGGGAATGAAATACAGTTTATATATACCCAGGATATGAAGTATGAAACTCATTAGTTAGACCTGTGTCAGAAATGGTGAAAAAGAAAATAAGGTGGGGGAAGAAGGGTCACAGCATAGACTCAATTGCTTTGAAGTCTATACTAGCTTTTGGGTCACTGAAGTTATGTCTACACTGAAAGAATGAGGAAAGCTCAAGACATGTTTAGCTCTGGGATTCTGTATTTTCAGTGCACACAGACATTTGCAGCCTACTGTAAAGTGCACCGTCCAATGCTGGGATAACACAGAGCTGGGCATGGGCTGCTGGAATTAGTTTTGTGCTTTGCTCTAGTGTCCTGCTCTGTCCGGATCACATGAAACAGAGTTTTTGGAGGCACTGAGTATCCTCAAGCTCCTCTCTGCCCAGAGCTTAGCTCGAGTCTGTCCCTGAGGAGTGGTAAGTCTGGAGAGAGGCAGAAGACTTCTTACCCTAATAGCCATGCTAGGAGAGATGGAGAAATAAACTTCACAGCTGCTCTCCACTAGCCAAGAAATCCTAGAGATGATTTTTTTTTTTTTTAATTTTGGTTGTGCTAGGCTACCTCATGCTTTCTGAATTCTAACACAGCTGGGGATACACCTTTGCATCTTCAAAACACCGTGCAAGCCTTATATAATTAATTGTCACAAAACTCTTATGAGGGTTGTATATGAATTGTTCCCTACTAATCATAAAAGAGAGGAGGCTTATAAGAACTAATGTCTTGTACCTATTGATCTTTCTGTGTGAAACCTTTGTTATAATCGTAGTATCTGTATCACTGCATTGCCAAGAAGCTCCAGCCAAGATCTGTGTCCTGTTGTGCTAAGCACAGCCAGATGTAGTACATTTTGTCAGCTTCTTCCAAAAGAGCTTTTAGCCTACAAAGAGGGGTGAGGAGAAAATCAGAGGCAGAAAGCGAAGCTGATATGCCCTAAGCAACAGAGCTGGCTATCAGGAGGGCTGTGGGCTACCAAAGGAACTGTGTTATAGCAGACCATGAGTCTCTTCCAGGGCTGGTTACTTTCTAAGTTATCATTGCTGACAAAATATGACCAGGACATCAAGAGCAACCCCAGCTTGCACCCTGGAAAAGCTAGACTTTTCCTCCAATATTAACATGAAAACATGAGATATAACCTGCAGTCTTTAAACAGTAGCAGAATTAAGTTGTGCGTCATCCTTGAAAATAGGAAAAACTATAAAGCGCAAAACTGCATTTTAAATATTAAAAAGTAAAATATTTTTAAAAGACAGAAAAAATATGAGGGAAAAAGATTTTTGGGTGGATTTTTTTGTTTATTTGGTTTGTTTAGATTAGTTTTGGTTTATTTTACTTTTTATTTTCCAGATTGCAAGTAATTGTTTTATGCAAAGTCACATAAATCAAGTTTCAATGGCTAACAGGCTATTGTTATAATCCTTAATAAACCCTCAGAGGATCCCTGCTCAAGCTCCATTTAGTGTTTTTAGATTTGCATTACTGTTTCATCCTACCTACTATCACAGCACATATCATGCCTGCAATTTCAAGCCTTATTAAAATAATCATTTTTATCCAGAACGAAGAGCTGTTACTTACTTCAGGAAATGTATTATTAGCTCGCCCTAACTAAATCGCTCATTCCTCCCCAGTAGAGGTTAGATGCCTGTCAACATATCAATATTACCTCTAACATTTTGAGACTCTCTGTAATTATGGAGAATTTTGTTGTGGTTGTTTTTTAAGAAATAATAGGTGGAAAATTCTGTTTTGTCTTTTCTGTGTGGGATAGGAAGTCCATAAAGGAATGAGAAAATATATACCAGGATTTATTCAGCAGAATTACTTCTTTTTTTTTTTTTTTTTTTTTTCCTGTGAGACAGAAATATGTGTGAGGTCCTCATATTAATCAGCTTAATTCACCGAAATTACAATGGGTCTCAAATCTTTGAAAGAGGTGCTGTGAAAATCCTTTTGTCCCTGTAGCAAGAAATAAATGCATGCCAGTCTCCATTTATTGCACACAGAGACACTATTCCAAAACAAGTGACAACCTGTTTCAGGAAAAAACATTTAAGAAAAAGTTAAAAACCAAAGAGTTTCCAGTAGAAGATAACGCAGAAGATCCATGGTGGTGAGCAGGTATTTCTCAAGCTGAGGGTTAAGGTAACAAAAGTCATAGAGAAGGGTGTGGCAGTCCAGTCTGACCTCTACAATGGCTGTATTTAACAGGGCTTTTTGATAGAGTTAGTCTTAATGGTTTATTTTATTTTATTTCTATTTTACTGTTTTCTGTTTTTCTCTTTTATTATTATGCCTGACTTCATATTTTCACTCAGCAGTATTTGCATCAGGAAAGTATTGCTCTGTAGTATGGGTTTGTTTCTCACTGGGTGTAGTTTGTGCCTCCATTTGGCTTCCACACAAGTGTGACTCCTGTGACTTCCTGAAAAGGTGCCAGAGGAAGCTTACAATGGCATGACAGGAAGAGAGATGCTGTGTTGTTTAGTCACAGCCATTTCATCCACAGATGCAGTAGGATGTGTGCACCAAGGTAATGCATACCACAGCAGTATGAGATATCTGCATAGAGCACATGACCTGTGCAAGCCTCATACAATTCTGGAGAGAGAGTGACTGGCCAAAGAGGCAGCCCTACACTTTTTAAAACAGCAGTCTATGCCCATACTTAGGCAGCTGAGTCCCACCCAAGGAGCCTTTACAAAATGAAAAAAAAAACAAAACAAACCACTTAATCAAATGCAAAAGAGTGATAGCAAATACACACAGCAAATAGCAAATACATTTCAACATATATACAGATGAAATATGAAAGCACTAGGCCAGATGAATCTAATCTGTGGTTGCTTCACTGTCATAAAACAGCCATAGATCAAGAAGACGAGGTTGTAGGGAAATCTTGCATAGAAAAATTTGAGCATTTTAGCCATTGGCTTTAGCCCTGCAGCTTTCTATCAGCAGTATTTCCTCCATGCAGCAAGATACATAGCCTGCCCTCCATTTTTTAAATCAAGGGCAGACAGTGACAATTGAAGATAGATTTGTAAAGATACTAATAACAAAACAACATGTGAAACAATGAAAAAGAGTGAGTAGGAAAATTACCCATAGTAGGATAGAAGTGTTTCTCCCAAACTGGAGAACAGGAAGCAAAACTAAAGACAGCAGAGCTCGCACTGGGGCCCTCTAAGCCTGGAGGAGCACTAATGGAAAAGGCAGAAAGCAGAGACAGAAACAGTGAAGAAAGTACAATAGACTTTGAGGGAAGAAAGAAGCAGTTAAAGGGAACATAATTTTCAATCAGAAGGAAAAAAAATGCGAAACCAAACCACATCATTGATGACTTTGGGAACCATATGAGAGCCAAAGAAATTGCAAGTAAGGTTGTAATTTGATGGCACACGACTTGACTGGCTCAGGAGCCAGAAGAAAAAGGGTGTTGAGAGAGCGGTGAGAAGAAAGTGCATGAGACAGAAAGCAGTGAAAAGGATTCATGCAGGAGAGAATGGGAAGAAAGGGTGTAACACAAGAGAGAAGTTCAGCCATTTTCTGTCTAGACAAAGGGACAGCCGTAACTTGCAGCAAGACACAACACCTCCCTGGGACGCAATTTCTGTGACTGTGTAACTTTGCAATTACGAACTCAGTCATGATTTCTTTACAAGTGGGGAAATGGCACGGAAGGGAGGCTCTTTACTGCTCTGGGCTTCCTGTGCACCTCAGAACAAAGCACCAGACTGACATCAGTGAAGTAACATTGAAAGTATATAATAAACATGACTATAACCTACCACTGAGATACCTGCCTACCTCACCACCCACACGAGGAACGTACATGCCATTTGAAGTGAAATTCCCCTGATAATTGCAGTTTCTCTTCCAAAAGACAAAGAATATATCTGTTTGCTGATTAAAAGACTTTTTAAAAATCTCAACAAAGACTTTGTTTGTTTTAAATATTTCACAGTGGGGTCTCTAAGGACCAAAAAATACTCCCTCCCCCCCGAAAAAAGAACTAGCCCAGCATGGCATGGTGACAGAAATCACAGAGCAGCAAAGTGTCGTGTCAGGGAGATGGAAGATTTCAAAAGGAAAAACATAAAGGTGCCTCCAGGTTTATCCAAGTCTATTTTTTTCTTGGAGAATTGTAATTACTCAACAGTACAAGATTTCTTCTTGAATGTCTGCAGGGGGTTTTGAGGCTTTTTTTTCCTTCCCCTTCTTGACAGCACCTCCTGCTGACATGAGACCGACAGTCATTATGCCTTCCTCGTAATGTCAATGAAAAACTTACTAAATGTATTTTCACACTGTATAGCTCATCTGGGCTTGAACAGAGAATAGAGAACTCCACAGCCAGCAGAAAGCTCAAGGACTTCACAATGATTATGCAATCTCCTGCTCCATTAAAATAACTGTTTATCTTCAGAAAAGTAAATACTAGACAAGAAAAGCAAATAGTTTAGTCATTCAGCAGACAAAAAGTCAGATAGTAAAGGGCTTGTGGCCAGATGCTGATCTTTCTTGCATTCAGGGTATTCTGGAATTGGGGGATGCCTATTGCCCAACATACTGGTGTGAGAAAATTCGGCACCATACTTGGGTGAGAAAGAAGCTCACTAAACAAGCCGTCAAAAAAGCCATTAAAATCAAAGCAATGGCTTTTAATTTCTTTGGTGGGGTTTAGTTCAGGCTCTTTCAGACCCCTCTGATGTGCAGGGGATCCTTTGTTCAACACTTACTGAGGATGTTACATTATGCCCTCTCGCACTAACTCGTTTGATGTCAAAAAGGCAAAACTTCTCATTTTTAAGTGTCTTCTCACCGCTGCTTTATGGGTTATGCTTTATGATTTGACATCACACATACAGATTATGGCGTTTCATAAAAGGGAGATCTCTAAGAAAAACAGGGCTAGGAATCACTTTTTGATTTAAAATGTTGGTGTCCCTACAGAATGAGATATATAGACAGATGTTTGTATACAGCACTATCTGCCTAACAGGATTATTCCCAGTAAATAGCCTATCATCTACACTTTAAGAAGAGCTTATGAAAACAAAACCAAACAACAAAAAAAAACCAAAACAAAACAAAACAACAACAAAAAAAAAAAAAACAAAAAACAAAACAAACCAACCAAACAAACAAACAAAAACAAAGGGAAAGAAAAATTTAAAAAAAAGGAAAAACAGCTGTGAATATTAGCACAGAATAAAAAAAAAATAATTAATTTGCTCCATGTCCTCTTCATTTGATATTATCTTCTTTTGTACCAGTGTGAGACAAGCTAGCACATGATCCCCACAGATAAACACTCCTGATTTCTGCAGGTAGCTTAAAATGACATGAAACCTTTAGAATTTAGCTTCTGCATTTTATTTTAGCACCACATGACATCAAGCTGATGTAAGTCATCATTAAAATTAGGTGGAGCTACCTACAGTTCCATCAGGGGATGCTCTAACCCAGAAGTAGTTTTCAAAATCGAGGTTCCCAAGGCCAACATGGTATATTCAGGAGGTTTTGGAATTCAATAATTCTAAGAGAAGAGCTCCTTCATAAATCTTAAGTACCAGCAGCATAAACTAGAGTCATGGTATATCACCTAACAAGCACAACATCACAGATTTAATCTTGACCTTTAATTTCTATCACTTCTGAGGTGATAGAAAAGAGAAGGGATTCACCTAAGTATAGCCAGGTATCTGATATTTCATTAAGTACCCTTTTTCCTCCTGACACTGATCAATAATTTAAATCTTAAGAAACACATTTTCTAATTCAGGACCAAAATGATTGTTAAATAGTCCATTCTTTAATTTAAAAAGATTGAAAATCTCCAAAGCTGAAACCAGTAAGTAGTAGTTTTGCTAAAATCACTGATGTGAATTGGTGTTTTTGTGAGATACCTCAATAAGCAACCATCTCAAGTGAATATGTGTCAGCAGATAACTGTATCCACTTAACAAAATGGATGTATCGGTAATGTTAATCCACAGAACGAAACCCCAGTAACATGTTTTCGTGATAAAGGAATTAACCCTCCATCTTCCTAAGCTCTTCATTACTTTTATTTCCTCTTCTTATTGTGACTTTTACACACTGATGTGCTTACAGACTGCTATAATTATCTCTGTAGTGGTTAACCTGCGGTGATATTGTGAAAGCATCTACAAACTTTATAGTGGGATCAGGACTACAGCACATATACATATAGACAAGGAAGAAGTCAGCTGTTTCTCAAAGGCTTATGGTCTATATGAATGCAAAAGTAGATATAAAAAGAAGGAAAGTGTAGGATAATGATTATAGTTGATTGTAGTCACTGTTCAGCCTTTGTCAAGGAGAACCTGATGGACAGAACAAATCATGCTCCTCCCTGATACAACTTCACTAGGTTTGCAATGCTAAGGATATTTATACTGGGGAATAATTTCACTTGTACCACTTACACATTCATATATCCTTGTCTGACAGCCTTGCAAAGCTTTATTAATCAGTGCTTCATGCAAACAGTTAAAAGCAGCGAAGCTGGAATTATGCGATCATTGTCGTAAAGTGAACAGTATATTCCATCTTGTTTATCCATCTGCTGTAATTGCACTATGGGAATTGAGTTGCTTACAATAAATGCAATGGCATATGTGATACTAACACACGTAGAAGGTACGTGTCAATACATACTGCTGATTTCCACATTTTCTTCTTCATATTAGGCAATGCTAAAGGTTTCTACATGACACATCTGAGAGCCTGTGGCCTTCCTATCACTGCAGAGATTCTCTGCTGCCTGGATCTGACTGCAATTATTATCTTAAAGCTTAAGATGAAGAAACAAAGTCAAAGTGTTTATGCCCTGCTTCACTCCCTATTTGGATAAGGTTTGAGTCGTATGCTGTTGTTCCAGATTATTGTCATCCTCTTGAGTTGTTACATTTATGAAACTGATTTACATACTGAAAGAGAGGTAATAGAGGATACAGGTTCCAATTAAGACAATTTGGGCTAACCTCTTGGCTCTGCCACACTCTTTCTCTGTGACTTAATCCTGTCTTTTGACCCTGGATACATCTCTGAGACCTTTGGAAGTGAGTCTGAATCCAGCCTCAAGCTTAAACTCACTCCGTGTTCAAACTGTGTGAATGACAGGTTAAAGCCTGGGGTTTTGGTGAGCTCCGTGGCATGGTTTGCTGCACTGCACCCTTCTTCCTTCAGCCTTGCACACAGCTAAGAAGGCTTCCCTTTGTACGAGCTCAACAAAATCTCTGTGGCACTGTTTCACGCTTTCTACTTGAACCTCAATTGATTCAACATATGTCTAAGAAGTGAACAGAAAGTTGGACTGATTGAGATTTTATCCTCTTCATGGGAGCCTAGGGGGACTTGTTTGCTCTAGTTTAAATCCTGGGCGTAAAAACTCTCACAGTGAGTTTGTTTTTTTCCTTACCTTGGAATTCACAACTTCATCCAAGTATATATAATTATCCTTAGAACAAGCAAAAAAACACAGCCTCTGAGAGTCAGGAAAAAAAAAAATGCATCAAGTAGGATTTTTTATTTTGGCTCAGTTTTGGTAGTAGTTGCTTAAAATCACTAACAAAACTTTTTTTCCTAACTAATGCAAAACACATTGATTGCAAAAGAACCTCTGAATATCCACCCCTCTACAAAGCTACATGATGTTAATATTCTCACGTTGTCAGCAGATCTTTACCGAGTAGGAGGGATTCATTAACTCCAGTGTAATCTGCAATCCAGACTGGCAGAAAGCAGAGGCTTCCTATACCTCAAGCTGGCTCAAGTCAAGAGTAAGATGAGTGTGTCTGACTCAGGCCTACACATTATGGTGTAATCAGCTATCCCTTGTGGAGTTAAAATCACTTTACTTTGAAAAGACAGTGGTAGGTCTACATAGAATTGTTTCATTTTGATGCAAATGCATCCACTTCCTAGAGGAAATAAACATTTTCAGTCAGTAACTATGAAATAAATGGATCTCCTAGTGAGGGCTGAATTTACCTTGTTTGATTTCCTGTTTTACACATATTTCCATGTGTATATGTATCTGCCTGCATATACTTATGCACATGCATATGTCTGTATATATACGTGTATATATATATCTATGTATACAATATAACATATATATAGGGATTTTGTAGTTTAGTCCAGAGTAACTTCCAGCCCAGCAAAGACTTTGTCCAGAAATTTAGTGATACTGTGGTTAAGAAACTTCAATTAATCTGATTTTCTGTTCCATGTCCTTCAATGTCTGCATCAAAAAATATGCCAACAGCAGCCTTAGAAAGGCAGGCTGGTGAAAAAACGTGGACCCAAGACTCCAGTGCCTATGCTGAGAAGTGAGCAACAGGAGTGATCAGGAGCTACTCATTCCTGACAGATCAAACCTAGAAATCCTGATGGCTTTTGAGAGAGAGTATATTCATTTCTTCCTCTTTTTCAGGGGAGTCTAAATTACAGTCTCACCTTCCATTATTCTCAGTTGGCTCCTTCTATATCATAATTGCAGCAAGGTTAGAAGTGACCTTATGATTGCATTAGGTTCCACACAACTTCCTTCTTTTCACTCCTCTCCAACCTGTATCCATAACAGAGATCAGTGAAGGACAGACAGAAAAGTGAAAAGAATGTCTGAATATAGGTTTTCATACCATGCCCAGCTGTTGCTAATAATTTTCTGAGTGCTAGCACTGTATGAACCATTTGTCACAAATGATTTATTTGATGAAATTAGATTACTTTTTCACTCCTTGCAAACTTACTCTGCAAAATTATGGAGATATTCAAATTGCTTGTTATATATATAGACGTAGGCGATTGTTTCTCTCCTCAACCATGAGACTATGGATTAGAGGTATGCTGAGGTGCAAATGTTCAATAGTGCCTCTCCTTATAACTGTCCTGTTTGTACAGACAGATCATGGCACTGATATTCAGCAGGTAAAGGTCCAAATCATTCTGAAAAATTGTTCCTTAAGGGATACCTTGGTTGTTCATGCAAAATCACTAATTGCTTCTGAAAATTTATCCAAATGTCTATTCATTACATGTCATTACTCACATCAGTGACATGGCAGATATTATAATTCCATGACTGAATTTCTACAAAATGAACACTTGATACACACTAATGAATGAAAAATAAAGCTGCCTTCTTTTAGTATGGAAATAGACATTCATACAGAAAACATTGTCTCTCTTGTGACTTTGTGGTTTGAACTGGAATGTCTACAGAACAGAAATTTTTGCTAAAATGCCCCCTCACCTTCTGTAATATCTTTTTCTCTCTAGTTTGCCTTGAAGTTTCTAAGGACTGTAAGGCAGACTCTGGGCTTTGAACTCAGCTGGGACTCATAGTTCTTATTATGGTGTGTTCCCATTAGTTGCCAGCTGTTCTCCAAAGATTACATCCATCCTGTGACATCTTACTGTCCAGGGACCTTTTAGGGGTTTCTTCATTCTCATTTGTGTGGCTTTGAAACAGCAGAAAAAAATTGCATTATTTAGTTTGTGTATGAGTTCTCTCTTCAGGGCTGATTGTGGTTGATCAGATCAGCGGAATGTGTTTTGTATTTATACCAATACCTCATGAAGTCCATCCTTCCATTGGATAATGGTGGACAGCTGGTTCTGGGACAATAAATGTACCAGGATGACACTGCATTTTAACAAGAATACAATATGTCTCAGGGAGGACTATGGCTGGCCTAGTTGAGGTTGACCACTGTGTTTGGTGAGGAAGCAACACAGAGACCAGACCATGGATGGTGTCCTCTGTGACCTCTGTGACTCTGTCCTGAACTGCAGCATACAATGTCACTGATATTACACCAGGGAGAAGTGCGTCCCATATAAGGCCTGTTGAAGTCCATAGGTAATTTGTAGCCATAGCCATTTGTACTATGGCTTAGTCAGGTTATTGATCTTTTAAGTCCAGCAGCTGTATCTGGCTGTGACTGAAACAAGCATCGTAGTCAGACAAGACAATGTTATGAAAGCCATAATACCAGCAGACAGTGGTAAAATAATATAGGGAAAGGCAAGGGGGAGGAAGAGGTGATTTTAATTCTTTGTCTTCCAATAATCACTGCACAGCTTGACATCTGATTTCTCCTACCCTAATCTCAGCATGCATCTCAAAAATGCTACTGGCCATCAGATTATCCCAGCAGATCATTAAATTTTCTTATCCTCTGGACTTATGTATGCTGTGCAACTATCCGAGGATAATGAGCAGCCTGCTGTTGCACTCACCTGGTTGGGGTTCAATGTCTGTTATGAAAGTTCCCCATGTATTCTCTTTAAAGAGTGAGTCCTGTCTTTTTCTAGGGAAGAACTGTAAAGAAAAAAAAAAAAAAAAAAAGGAAAAACAAGACCTGTAGGTTTTTTAGACATGACCTTCAGGTTTTTTGATCAGAAACATTATATTCTTCAGACAAATTCCTAGTTATCAACAGGAAACCGCATGATGTAATCCAAAAGCCATGTACAATAAAGTTTGTGGTAGTATGTAGTCTTCAAAATTCATATACATAACGCTGTTCTCCTTCCCTGAATGCTATATGACTGGGATCAGACATAAAGCTTCCAGCTGCTATTACTCAAACAGCTGGATTTATTGAATTCATAGGCTAAACTGTTATTGCTTCGAGTGGCAAACTCAACACGGGTTATAGCAATACTAATGCTGTTTAGTGACTCTAGGAAAGAAAACTAGTGTATCTGATCACAGATAAACTTACCTCCTCAGATAAACATTTAAATAGAAAAGCTTTCTCCTTCACAAATGAATACCCTTATTTCCCCTGTGGCAGTCAGCTTTTCCTGCTCTTCCCTGTGGTTTCACATCCTTCTGTTGGTCTCCTATTCATATTGTCTCATCTAATTCCCACAAATGGTTCCTTCTGCTCAAATAACAAGGCTCCAGACTGGCAGAACAAACTTGGGTAGAACACCAGGGCTCAAAACTTAAATGCTGAATTTCAGTGATTTGTTGCTTGCACTGTAAAGACAGTAAGATTGGAACAGCTACTGGTCCAATGCTGTTCATGCTCCTCTCCCCATCACGCAGGCCATATACTGCTTATGTCTTGAGCAGCATTAACATGGGCATCCACCTGCCATCAGGGAAAAGGACAATTGGATGCCCATGTCAGGCTTTCTCACCCAGAATTAATTTAGCCCTTTCTATACAGTCCCAGATGACCTAATTTTTATCAACATTGCTTGTGAAATTATAAAGATGCTCATACAATCACCATGACTGCAGACTCTAAGCATGTGTTAGACATGAGGACATTTCTCCTCCTGCCATCTGTATGAGATGAGGTAGTGTGTGTTTGCCTTGTTTAATGGACAGAGAATGAACAACAAGTGACTGGCAAAAGGCTATAAATGAAAGGTGTCAAAGAAGAGGTAGGAATTGAAAGGGAAGATCTCAGGGTCTTCACTGTTAAGGTCAGGTTTGCTTTCAACAAGGAGGAGAAAATGTGCGACAGTGAAGGGGAGAGTTACAAAGGTGTTATCACTGAATTAGAAAGGAGTAGCCACTGTATGCATAATGAAAACCTCACTCATTGCCAAGGCTTGCAATGCTTTCAAGTGGCAACCATTGCAGCCATTTTGAACAGAGTCCAGATACACTAAAACTAAATGAACAACTGGGTTTTCCCAAAACCCACGGTACCCAGATCTGTGGCTGAGGATGAGCCACACTTTTTGTCTGAACAGCTTTAATGGTGATTAATAAATTTACTCTAATAAAAATCTTGCTGGCAAAAAGCCCTTAAACATGACATTATTTACATAATTTCCTGCAAAGAACAGCTGCATAGCCCTCCACTCCAGTCATAACTTCTCAGTTATAGTGCTCCTGCACCTAAACATTCACAAATCTTAAGGAACCTGCCTGGCATTTGTGATGCAAAGTTGCTTACAGAAAAGGTGTGCCTGTGGGAAACCAGCACCTCACAAGTGTCACTTGAACACCAGTGGTGTAACTGGGGTCGAAATCCTGCAGTTAGATCCATATTGGTGACCACTGGGATGCATTGCAGGATTGGGTTCATATTTATTGATGGCTTTTAATTAGTCTACATAGCGCATTTCCACATCTGCTTCCCTATAAACAAGCCACTAATTAGTTCAGTGAGTCAGTTAAAAAGTGTGCCATTGTGCCAGATAGTTTAAAGAGACATTGTAAATATTTGAAACACAGTCCATTTCATTTTAATTATTTCGTAAAAGGAAAGCATGAAAAAAACCCAACAAACCACGTACTTAATCTCCTTCTTCTGAATTCCTCTTGTAAATTCAGAATACATGGTTGCAAAATTGTGATTGTGTCAAAGACTTTCTGATATATTCTACTGTTTAGCTTTACTCTAGTGACAGCTCTGGAAGCCCTGCTAACACTTCTAAAGCTTGATTACTCACCTGAAAAAGTCAAGTTAATAACATAATTTTCTCAATACTCCAACCTCCTGGCCTAATGCAGCAAAGCAATATGTTTCTTAGTTTCTTGGCCAGAGTCTTTTGTACAATCTGTACAACATATGGAGAAGATGTTTCTGACTGGGATCAGAAAACATGAAGGTGAACCCTCTCTCCCCTTCCACTGAGGGAAATGATCAGAGCTCACTTCCTTTCAAAATGGCCCTGCTCAGAGAAGATAGTGTCTGTGCCTTTACACAAACATCTCCTGGGTGATTAGCTGAACAGCTTCTTCAGGGGCCTTTGGAAGGGACAGCAGACACCTCATGTAGATATGTCAGTCTTGGACTGACTCCCACCATTAGTTTCTGAAATCTCACTGGGCTCAGGCATAAGTGAAGCACAAAGCAACTGGGTCAAGTCTTTGTGTGAGCAAAGATGAAACATTGGTGTGTGGAGATGTATTTAAAGCCAAAAACTGAAGAGGTAGACAGTTCGTTAGGCTTTTAAGCTCCTCCTAAGTCTTGGTTTTGTCTGGCTAAATCCTTTATTGACTCTGACTTACAGCCTCAGTGCTAGGCAGCTATCCTTCCTATTTAACCTTGTGCCACCTGTGTCACTTGTAACAACAAAAGGTGAAATACTTAGGTTATTTTTTAAACGTGGACTTTTGCTTTCCAAGCTGATGACTTCTTTAAAGCTAAGATGTCCCCTGACAGCTCTTTTTGATATAGCACCCAATAGCTAAGCACAATGTCTTTCCTTCACCCTCTTTACTTTTTAATTGAGGCTTACAGCAGTTTAAACCTCCACTTTCCATTGACAAGTCAGGATGGTTTTGGTGAACAGTCTGTTTCTTCTGATTATTCCTTGCTATTGTGAGGGATTATGGCTGAGGACCAGGGACTTTACCCCACAAGGACTTTAATGGTCCAAACATACTCTCCGTGCAGATTATAGCAGAATCACTAATGTAATTTTGATCTGACTTTGATATAGCACTCTACTGATGTGGGGTGACGCCGCAACAAAGCAACAAGGTTAGACCTCAGCAGTGATTAAGCTGGGGTTCCTGGAAGGACGTTTGCCTCCCGTGTGTGCAGGCAGGCGGCTGGGCACGGCGCAGGGTGCCAGCTCAGGGCGTGCTCCCGCTGCCTGCACACAGCCCGAGAGGGGAAGGCAAGATGCTTTTTAAACTCTGCTTTCCCGTACCCCTCTTTGGAAGGTAACCTCGACCTGTTCAGCTGCTGAACAGTCGGGTAATCAATCAATTATGAAATTTGATTTTGTCAAGCATTACCTTCCCCAGCCGGGAGCGGTTTGCAGCCTTTGGGTGCGGGGCTGGTCCGATCCGTAGCCCCAGGGGCCGTCTTCTTCTTCGGGCAGGGGGCACTAACGAGAGCTCCCCGCGGCTCTTCTGGGACCCCCGGGACCACCTCCGCTCGCCTTCCGGGAGGTCTAGGCAGTGGGACTCTGGATCAGCCGCGACAGGAGAGCGGATGAAGCACCAGCCCCGCCCGAGGCTCCATCCGCGTTCCCTAGGGGTGAGACTGAGCCCTGAGAACGGGAACATACATGCGTTTTTTATGTATGTATATTTAACATAAATATTTATAAGTATGTATTTGATGTATATGTATCTATATATAAAACATAGATATTTATAAGCAAACAAGCATCTGAGCTGGGGGCCCTTTAAAATCTTCCAGCCACAGCAGTACCAAAGGAGGGGGAACGGAAAAAAAAAAATATTTTTTTTTTTTTCCCCTCCAGGCACCTGATTTACTCCATGACTCTGATGCTTATCAACAACGCGTGAAGATTGCAATAAGGATCCTCCCTGGAAGGCGAGGAGGAGTGACTTCCAGGGGGCTGGGAGGAGGTGGAGTGCAGCGCGGCTCTCGCCTATAAGGAGGTGCCCAGCGCCCGGCTGCTGCTTCCCAGCCGCAGCTCGGGAGGTGAATTTCCGAGGCAGCAGCTGGGGGAGCGGGCTGGGCTCGGGCGCTGCTGCCGGAGCTTGGAGTGGCTCCTCCAAGGGTCGCGGAGGAGGGTCCCTTGGCCGCCCCCCGCCTTCACCCGAAGTCCCTGGATGCTGATGGAGTAAATGAGCGGAGGAAGAGGGAGCGCACAAAGGCTGAGAGGCGCTCGGAGATCGGGACCAGGGGAGAGAGGCAGGCGGCTGGCTTCCCCCTTCGGGGCTGAACATGGATTCCCGGGCCCTCTGGGGCTTCACTCTGCTGCTTTTCAGTTTTTTGCACCTGGGATTAACTGCAACAAATTGTGAGTAGCGGGAGCGCAAGGAGTTGATTGGGGCGGGAAGGGGTAGGAAGAGATGGGGGTGGGGGGAGAAACTCCCCGAAAAGGGTGTTATTACAACATGACCTCTAAGAAAGTTAGCCAGGCTCCGGTGTGCTAATGGATCTTAGAAATGCGAAGTTGCGGCCAGATGGAGGGATTGCTCTCCACCGTCCTGTGGTGTGGACGTGGAAGTGAACGGGAACCGCTGGAGCCTGCAACGAGCCGCTCGCTGGTTTTCCCTCACGGTTTTCTGTCCTTCCGCTGGCCGCATTTTTTCGCGGCCAGTGTCGCTGCTGCTCGCCGTGCCGCCGAGGCCCGCCGCCGGCTGGGACGGGGCCGAAGCTGTAAGCCTCTGTCTGCCCGGCTGGAAGGGCTCGGTCCCTCCCGCAGGAGTCCCGGTGCCAGGATTTTGTAGGGGCAGCCTCGCTCCAGCCTGGAGGAGCAGCGCTGGTGGCACCCGGGTTCGTCTCCCTGTCCAACGGGTGCCGTCGGTTTTCACGGGCGCGGCTGGGTCTTGGGACGTGCTCGCCGTCCTCGCACCCCGCAGCATCCCGTGTGGGAAATAGCTGTTCTCTCCTTCTTCTTCGGGAGATAGGCCCCAGTAAGTTTCCCACCTATCGCTCCTGGCCCGAAGGGCGGTGTCAGCGAGTCTGTCCCTTCAGACAAGAGCCTCCCTCGCCGCTGGGTTTTGCAGTGCCGCGGAGGGCTCTATGGGAGCTTCGGCGAGCTCGATGCAGCCGGGGACCTCTGGCTCTGGCAGGCCTGGGGTAACGGAGATGCTCCATGGCCTGCTGCACCCCGGGACAGCCCGGATAGGTGAGGGGGAGGCGGATAGCACAGGGAGCGGAGCCCCGCCGTGCGTGGCCTCCCCGCGGACGCGGCCCGTCGGGCAGCGCTGGGCGGGCGGGGGCCCGGCCGGGCGCGGCGGACGCTAGAGGGCGCTGTTGCCCCGCCGGCGGCGAGCGGCCGCTGCCCCGTCCCTGCCCGGCTGGGGCGCGCGGCCGGCGCTGCCCCCACCCCCGCTAATTGCTGCCAAATGAGCCACCGCGCTGAAGGCGGGAACTTTCATATTTTCTCCGTTTTTTTTTCCTCTTTTAATTTTCAGTCAATTAAATTACGGTTAATATGTTTTAATAATGTTCACGAATACTAAATGGCAGGCGATTTAAGGCTGAGGCTTGCCATTACTGATGCAGTCATAAAGTTAATTCCTAACACTTAAAAAGAAACTCTGCATTAATGAGTTTTACTATTTCACGGGTGACAGTTTAATTTCCCAGTGCCAATAAACATTTCCGTTGAATACACACTGCTTCCTAAATATTTAGGAGTCAATCTTTTTAAAGCGTAATGATCAATGGTTTTATTATACCGTACAGATTTTACTTATTCATTGAGCAATGAATTAGCATGGAATCAGCTGTAAGTGCTTTCCAAGGAGCTGAGCAAAGGAGCCTGTGAATCTGTAATAGCTACAAGTTCCCTAGAAACCTTGTTAGCTGCACATATGAAGATACCTGTGTGCATACACGGGCCTCAATAATTGCATCTAGCATGAAAATTCATCACCTTCTTAAATCACCTTTGTATGTTGGAGCTCAGGGGAGCTGTGCTTCCTTCCTTGGTTTTGGGCTAAGAAAGCTTAAATATGGGCAAAAATACTAAATGTTATGTGCCTATAAGTCCTGAACTATATTTAAATAGTTACATGAAAGTGCTATTGCTTTTAAGGTTTACTGAGCTCCCAGGTACCCAGTAAACTTTCCAAAAGAAGTCACCAAATTCCCCAAGTTAGGACCTTCAATGCAAGCCACTGTCAGGAGCTGAGGTTCTTTTATTTGAAAGCTAAGGTGCAAATGTAAAACCATTGCTCTGTGCCTTCCCTAATTTGAACAGTTTGGCCAAAGAAATTGCATTCTGGTGCTTATGCTGGTATACTTGCAATGGCTTCAACAGGCTTGTTTCTGACGGGTTTTGCAAACAAGAAGAGAACTTGGGACAGTATTTAATGTGGAAATTGAATATGCTTCTGGGAGGAAGAGTGCAACTTAGTTTTCTTCTGAATATCTAGCAAGGCATTAATCTGATTTTTTTTTTTCCCCTTGTTTCTAAATTAGGAACTCTTAAAATCAGTCTCCTTACATTTATTCAGTTTCTGTAAAGTAAAAATCCTAAGTAAGTCAAAATGGTCACCACAACTAAGATATTTGATTCTAATTTCCTCTTTGGTAATAGTTTAATAGTTTTTAATTAAATGAAGAATTTATAAAGAAACTGCTTTGAAACTCAGCTACAGGCTAGGGGTCAGTAGACATCATTAGAAAGATCAAAATTTCCAAATACTATTATAAGAAATTCCTCCCACTTTGCTTTTTGCACTAAGTTATTTTATTAGGTAACTGGAGTGGCAGTAGAATTTCTCTCTAGGACACTAATTACTAGCAAATTAATAAATAGCCATGTACATAACATTGGAAATGGGTTGCATACAGATATCTGGGCAAACCAAAACTTCTACATTCATCAGGTAAACAAGGAGACACAAAGCCTTGCCTGCTGTATAACAAATTAGTTGCCTTTTAGCAGCTTATTCTGTGATATGGAAACCTTAGTAGCTTTGGGAAGTCTAGATTTCCAGTTCCTGAAAGCAATTTTCTTCAGTTTCTTTTTCCTTTTAAAGTTGGAGAGAGGGATAAAGAGTGAAAACATGAGAAATGAACTTATGTTTTTCCCAACCCCTTTGACATAGCAGCTCAGGGCCAGTCTGCAGCTGCAGAAAAGAATCACTGAAGTGTTCCTGGTTAGTGGCTTTACACCTGGTTTGGTGTCACGTATCTTAGAATTTTTTCCTATTATTTTACACATCATGAGACTTTCAAACCTTTCACTTAAACCTGGTCATAGCTGTCAGCTGAAGCTGCAGAATTTCAATGTGTTGTAGAATCAGATCTCCTATTGAACTACTTATGGAAATATATGGTCAATGTATGGTCCACTGTTGTGCAGTAGATTTAGATGTGGCCTTACAGGAGACTGTCTTACTAAGCCTATTCAGTTAAAAGGCAAGTATTGTGTATTCTAGGTATTTCTATTGTATTCAGGTATTTCTATTTATTTTGAAATAGAAAAAAATTATCTTTCAGCATTTGATTAAAACATGCAATTGCTTGGACAAGGAGATGTTTTATTTTCTAGGCAACAAAGGTGTTTACTGTGATTTTAGTCTTCCTTTACAGTGATCTAAATTAACGATAACTATGCAGGAATCAGACAAGTGTAAGTGAAAACTTACAGGAGGAAATTTGGCTCTGAATACTTCAGGCAATCATGTTCAGCAGAAGTATTCGGGAATTGTAACAACATGAATGAGACCTGTCAGTTCAACAGTGGTAAAAGCAAGAGGTCTGTTAAACAGTGACCTTTCTACCCGTGTGGTCAGAAATACTAAGTTTTGAAGAGATCTGCTGAAATAGGTAGAATATTGATCATCTGATTTCAGCCTGCAGCTCATTTTCTTGCAGGCTGTGTACAGTGCTTCGGACACACATCTATGGCTTTTCCTCTGACTCCAATACTTAAATATTCTTGACAAAAGAACTAGTATTCAGGCATGCTTTCCTCCTTGTAGTTCCATGCAGGAAGAAAAACATCCAAATGTTAGCTTTTTCATCCCTTCAGACAGAAAAATAAAGACATGATTACATAATAACAAGATTTCTTGAGAGAAGGATTCCTGTCGTGGCAAAGTTCAAGGGATCAACTGCTGATCACTGCTTGTCTTGCATGTCTGTCATTATCTAGCATTCAATCAGTTTGACTCCACCAGCACTTATTGGCTCTGAACCAGTCCTAAAGACAGTCTTTCCATGGACTACTATGGTTTTTGGATTCTATATCCACTAGGCAGATGGCATTGCCAGCCCACAGGAATCTCTTCAGGGTTATTATCACTGCAGTATCAAATATATTGTCTGCTTGGTCATTTTTTTTTTTTCTCTTTTTGCTCTTAATAGCATAAGAATGCAGCAGGATGTTTAATATAAATTAACAGCAAGAACAAATTGTTTTCAAATGTGCTTGGTACCTTTGTATGAAGTGTAGACTTCAAGTGAAAAATATGGTGCTTCTGGGTAGAACAACACTCTTGTGAAGCTCTCCTGGCACATGGCAAGTCCAGGCTTCTGCCAGCGTGTCACTGAGTATAGAACTGGTGAATGTTTTTTAATCACTATAATCATTCTTCTACAAATAGGAAAGTGAGGCAGTGTATCACAAGCAAGGCTGGAGATAGTTTCTCAATATGATATGCGTTTAAGTATCTAAAGGAAGTCCTTTGAGGTCAATTGAGTTGGTCCCATATGGTGTGATTATATTCATATTTTCCCTGCTATATATAATAATTTCTAAATCCGTGGATTACTCCTCGTCTCCTTTTCCTCTCCCTTCCCTTTCTCTGCTGCTATTTGAAGTAAGTGAAGTTTGGATAGCTGACTACTGAAATGGATAAGAATCCAAAGGCAGTGGGAGTGTGGGATGGCATTTATTTATTTTTAGTCCTAAAAATGCATTTTCTATAAATGTGACAGGTTTTAGCTCACTTAGCGAACTTGAATTACTCTCTTACCCTACCTGCTCCCAGACAAATGATAATGGGAGAAACACAGAACTGCTGGTATATCTGCTGGCATGACACATGAGAGGATCCCTACACATGTCTGCTTTCCCTTCACCTTCCAGACTCCAGAGTCCTACCAAGTATTCAAGGGTGTGAGTTGTCTATACAGGGCACCAGGTAACCTGCACTGCCTTTTTATCCCTTTATTTATTTTTAATAAAGGACTCTGCTGTGTTCTTCTACCGTCAGGATTAGGGGAAAGATATTCTGGTCCTGTAGCATTCACTTTTTCAGGCTTCAGCTGTTTTGCTGACACAAGGGCCTCTTTGCATCCTGTCCATAGGATGTGGTTCTCACTGGACACATCTCTTCTGCATCTATGCAGAAAGGAAGGATGTGGAAGAGAAAACAAAAGGGGGATCTACATGAACATTTTATTTCTGCTATTGGTAAAGTGTCTTTAAGAGACATGGACTGTTTTTTTTTCAGTCTTAACTAAACTCCCTCTATTCAAACCGAGAAAGAGAGGAAGAGAACAGTATAAGCCTCATGTAATAAAGGTTTAAAATTGCAGACAATTCTTGGAGGCTTTGAATGCATCACATGGCAAAGTGGAAAGCATCTGCAGACCTATTAGCACGTCCCTGTGGAGTCAGAGGAAAACACAAATTTTTTTGTACACAGTGCTGGACTGATATAATTGATAATTAATTTCTTTGTATTAATCTTGTCTCTGAGTTTTCTAATTGCCTTGTGTAGATTCTTGTGGGCTGATAATGCCATCTGTTCACTGGATCAGTGCAACTGATGATGTTTTAAATGACGAAAACTATGCAATATAGAATCTAGAGGAAAAAAAGAGATGCCAAAACATTGATTTATTTATTTTTCATTATCTTCTGTGTTAAGCAGTTAAAAAAAATTGGATGTTTGTAGTTTGTAGCTGCTCTTCAAAATAGATACACAGAAAATGTTAGATTTTAGATGGTATTCAAAAAATAAAGTAACTTGGTTAAAACAAGAGCATTAAGCCATCTGTAAATATCATGAAGGATCTTGCCTGATCTGTATTCTAAGAGAGGAAACCCCATCCTCCTGGCTATGTTTTGCCTCCACATAATACTAGCTGTTTTTCTATATTCTTACAAATATTTGCTGGAACTTTGATAACTTTGTCCATTTCCTACAGGAGTTTGTGCTCTAGACAATATCAACAAAGGTTCTGTATAAAGCAGTGGAAGTTGTATGAACCTACCTATTTACAATACTAAATGGATATTAGCATACTGGTTGGTTCAACTATTATCGTGTTCTGTAACCTGTGAATTAAAAACCTGCAGATTTGATTTTTTTTTTTTTCTTGAATGTACAGTTGTAGCATATTAACTGAAAATAAGATACAGAGCTCAGAGAGACAAAGTGTTCACCTAGGTAATGGTAGCTTTTATTTTATCCAGTGTTCCTCTACCATAATGGAGACCTCACCAGGGTTCAGCTTCTCAGTCTCTAGTGCAATGCCGGAGGGCTCAACCTGCATAGGCACTGAACAACTCCAAATATCAGAATTGTCCTACAGACGGGGCAACAGGATATGATGAGTTGGTGGACATCTGTGATAAAAAAGTTTTTCTTCCGTGACAGAGGTTGTCTGTGGAAATAATTTTGGGAGGGACATGCTTGTTCTACTTTTAGTGTGTGTATATATGTATATGTACTCGCACATGCATATATATGGAGACTGTTTCCTGGTTAAGAAAGTTTTAGTATTAGAAAGAAACGTAAAGAAATGATTCGCATGGCAAAAATGTTACTAGTACCTTGGTCTCCTTCTGTATCAGTGGCAGCATAGCAGTGTAACATTTGTCCTCATCCTATGCAGGTACCAAATCAGAGAGAGGAGTCAGGCTTGGACTCTGATCCCTGTGTGGTGTTGCAAGTAGAAGAAGGTTTCTAGTGAACCAGGGTGCAGGTGGGTTTTTAAGTAAATATAGTAGATTTTTTTTCTGTCTGAGTCTAGTTGAAACTGGCTTTGAATAACAGCAGCTCAATAATTTCTGCTTTGTCATGAATGGTTATTACATAAGTAACTAAATTTAAAGTAACATTCATTGACATCGCCATGATTTGAAATGTGGAGGTTATTTCAGCTCCATGATTGTGTTGATGTGCTTGTATTGGGCAAGGGAAGTTCAGATTCCTGGCCATAGAGGCTGGTTTATCGATGAGCTGGATGTAGGTGATAAAGGTTTGTTGGTCAGAGTCTCTATGACTCCCTCCTGTCATAGTCAACATCAGACATGTTACACCAGTGATTAGTTTATAATATGCCAGTACTGTTTCCAAGCTGGACAACATGACTCTGAATGTGAAGTTAAGGGTTATTCTTAATGACCATCACTGCTATATGGATTCATAAGAGCAACAAGGAAATGCTAACTTTGTAATTGCTCATTCATGCCATTCTAGATTACAAAATGTTTTCAGTGGCCGGTGTTAATGCACTCTTTTCCAAACTGGGATCTCTCTGATCTTTATGGGATAAAAGAGCATAGGGTTACAGTAGGACATTCTGCACTCCTCTCTTTCTGGTACCCAGAAATACTCAAAAGATGTTCAGCAACACCTGCAGCAGTGGAAACTGCAAAGAATAACTATGGTATCATTCTAGGGAACCCTTTTCTTTTGACACTGGTAATTACAGTTTAGCACAGAGCTCCAATGTATGAAACAGAATAGTATTCAATACTAACCCTTGTGGCACAGTAGGAATTGGACTGGAAAGGAAATAAATGCTTTTTCATTCCCTGTTTTATTGTGTGTATTGAGAAGGATTGAGTATTGGCCCTTAGGAATTCTGGAGCATAAATTTTTCTCCTAAAACTGTTCAGTGCACTGTGTTGCCAATATAGTAGTAAATAATAATAATAATTTTCAAATAGGTAGAATCCTCTCTTTGTTCCCAGCTGGGCAATAAGGAGTTGATAAATGCTGTACTGCCTGGATAAGAATTGGCAAGTTCCTTTTACTTCTGCTCTAAATGGTGAGGCATTGTTCCTCAATGACAATGGGTTTTCACTGATGACAGCTTGTCAGCAGTCCAGGAACACAAACAAATACCTTGTGATCTATGTCACTAGTGACATAGTTGCAGTCATTCCCATATTAGTTCAGTGATGCCTCTATATGTTTGGGCCTAAATTGCCTCCACTTCTGATGTAGATGCTATGAGTCATTTCTCTCTGTCCTCTTTCTAGGTTATAAAAACAACCTACTGAGCATTAATAAGGCCATTTTCTTCCTCGTCTCCATACAAATTTATCACTGGAGCAGGAGGGGAAATTACATGTTTTGTTTTGTTTTTTTACTGGACAATATCTGGTGTGCCTATAAAATTATGCATAAGGAGCAGGACACGGAGTCTGTTCTCTGTAGTGGAAGAGCGGAGGTCACAAAGGATCTTTTCCTAGTTTCCCGTTACTAGTGGCAGCTTCCTAATGCATTAAATGAGGAGGTCTGAATTAATGGTCCAAGTGAGCCATCAGTGAACTGTTAGGAGCAACATACTCATTTTTAGTAATGAGGAATGATTTATGAATAGGGCAAAAGGGACTAAAAATGCTATGAAAACGCACACTGAAGATTTTTTCCCCTGATGAATAATTTATCCTCCTCTAGTATCCATGAAAACAAAAACACTGTGCACGTAAGAACCCATTAAAAAGTTAATCCCACAAATGGCTGAACATGGAGAAAATCAGCTTTTGTTTTAAAAGGTAGATTTACTCAAATCTTCTCTAATTTGATTTGCCAGTGGGGTATAATTTAAGTCAAACAAGTGAACAGCATTACTTGCTATATGAAAGTCTAAATATTTAATAGATTATGAGAAATTCCTGCCCCACAGGAGAATGAGTTAGGGAGCACTCATTATCTACTATACAGCTGGCAAGTCAAACCCAACAGAAATAACAAGCAAAGTGGAGAGGGAGCTTCTGTTCACAGGACGTGGTCCTCTAAAGCTGGCCTTGGGAGCATGCATAGTGCACTTGCTATTCTAAGTAATTCTAGGAAAACTACCTCTATGAGTAATGATAGTGGCTTTTAAGTAGCTGTAAAGTTTCATGGTCTTCCCATGGTCTATACCTGTCTGTGAAGACTCCCACAGTGAACCTCTCCTAATCAGAGCACATGCTCTGGAGCATGCAGGATGCTGCATACTTGGACAATCCTGGTGGACATCTGCCTATATCTTTCTGGACAGTCATGTCAGCAGGACAGGGAGCGTCGGCACCTCTGCAGAGGCTGGTGCTTCAGATGAGCTGAAGTGTTTTGTCTAAAGTTACCTAGAAAGTCTCTTAAAAAATAGAATATTAGCTTGGATGGGTTGGCTTCTAGGTGGCACTTCACCTGTAGGCTGCCCTACCCTTGGTGCAGCTGCTCATGTGGACACAAAACAGCAGCAGACAGAGAGAGAATAGAAGCCTTATACAGAAAGAACAGTGCCATTGGATTTCTTATTACCTGCCTTGAAAAATTCAGAGGAATTCATTTGTGTTGTTTTGATACAAAATTTAAAAATAATAAAATAGTTCACATTTTAATTTTAGAGGAAGAACGTCCTTCAAGACCTAGCAAGATTAAACAGCTCTGACATTTTTTACGGAGACTCTTTGTTTGGAAAAGAAAATGAAAGTTTGATTGACTTCAGTCAGATATATCTTGCAGCATTAAAATATTTATAGATTACAAAATTTGTTTTTCAGCTGTTTATTGAGTGTAGAACTTACCTTACATGTAATGTTAATTCTCATTATTCTTGGGTGGTTACTCACTGAATTCTTGTGCAGATTCAGTTCATATAGGACCTGATCTAAACTTCCTGAAAACAAAAGGAATGACTCCTACTTGAATTTCAGGTAATATTTTCCTCAGTAGTCATTTCATCCAGTGTGTAAATCCTTGTTATCATTCTTCTGTGAAGTTTGTTCTCCTTAAAACATGTCTGGCAATGTATGCAATATAAGGTGTTTGTACCTGTCAGTAGGAAGAACTATTCATTTTCCCTCTGGTTGCTGCCGCTTTTGAGTACGTCATGTGAGAGTTCATTGACCTGGTCTTTTGTCATATTCTATGCCAACCTTGTATCAAACTTATTGACAATATAATAAGTTGAAGCTGCACACCCTTTTGCATTCTTCTTTGTGTTTTTTAGCCAACAGTTGTTCTGTTTCCTGGGTCTTGTTCTGTTGAGTCAAGATGAATACTAGCCACTATAACACATAGAATAACATTGTGATAAGGTTTTACAAGCATTACAGAAAACATTTAAATGCTCTGAAGTGCTGACTGGTGGTCTGTCTTCTAGGCAGGTATGAGCTCACATTAATGATGCTCCTTAGCAGACAGATGAAAACTTGCTTTCCAGCCTGGAAAACATATAACTCACTTTTTGTTAGTAACACTAGGTACATGAAGTTGCTCATCACAGTGTATGGAAGTCTGCACACATACATTTAAAAAAAGTAAATCCTACAGTTTTTCCCATCCCTATCCCCCCACTCAGAAGAAGTATATTGAGTTGTTTATTTTGTTTTCTTGCCCAGTTTCCCAGTGGGGAGCTGCTGTATGGTTTCTGTGCTCTAGGAAAGCCATCAAAGAATTGAAGAGTTTGGCTCTGCCATTCACATAAAGCATATATGCTGGAACCAGGTATTATGGGGAGGAAAGAATGAACTGAATCAGGCTGAAAACTAGTACTGTCAGTCATTCCTGAGTTCCAAGCTTCCCTAAAGTCACTAACATTAGACATTTTAACTATAACATTAGATGTGTTGGCAAATTATAAACTCTTTTCTTTTTGAAACCTGCATCTGGTAACTGGTACAGTTCCCTGGGGCCTTCTCCAGTGGGGCCACACATGAATCGAAACAGTCTATTTACTGCATCATTATGAGTCTGGATTACAATCTCATTTACACAACCACATTCATCAGTGAGTGTTTGCAAAAGTCCAAAGTGCTTTTCAGACAAGCAATGGAGATGTGCTTTTCATCTGTACATTTGCTCAGGAGTGGTGGTTGGCTTTGTTGGGCAAGGTCAGCCAATAGAAAGAGGTGGCCTACTTTCTTGAGACCTCAGCAGAATAGATAGAAAAAAGATCTGCTCACTAAATCAGGAGTCATTTTCCACTTTAGCTTGTGGAAGGAGGTATCAACCTCTATGACTCATCTAATTTCACAGCAAATACATGTTATTTCACTTGATGTGACAGGCTTGTCACCCCACCAATTCTGTCATTGGGTCTGGACATGAATGGATTGTGTGAATTAAATAAGGAAGTCCTGATTTGACAGCCTTACTCTGATTACAAGCAGACAGTTAGTTAGAGCTGTAGCAGAACAGATTTTCCTCCTACCCTGTCGAACCTCCCCCCTGCAACCTTAGTAGTGTTTGCTTTATAGTGCCTGGTTTTTTGTAACTTCATCTAATTAGCACAGGCACTGGGGTCAGTATTCTAACACCTGGCAGACTTTACAGGGGAACACCACAATTACAAGTGCAATTATCTGTTTTTCTGTTGCACTGAAAAATGTAGCATATGAAAATTAACATAAAACTTGTAAGTATTAGGATGAAACTGTGGATGTCGGGGGTGAGGCATCATCTTAAAATTTGAAAGGATTAGATTTGATGCTTGACTTTTTGGAAGTTTTCCTGGGCATCATTAGGTGATGTGCTTAATTGCTTTGAGCTTGAGTTTGCCTGGTTTATCTCATTAGGGCTAAATGTTAATCTCTTCTAGTGTATACAGACTTTAACCTAACAACAGGGGTTAGAGGAAGTGGCCCTTATGCTAGGCACTAACTTGATGTAAGTAATAATGCTGTTAGCACACTTCTTTTAAAAGTACTGACTGCATCAACAAGTAATGGAGTCTCTAAACCGTTGTTGATTGTATTGGTTCTCCCTGGTGACTTCCAATTAAATATGACTAGAAAATACTGTCCCGAGATAGCCAAAGGAACTACACAAGAGAAGGGTTATTCCCTTTTATTTTTACGTTAAGGGAAACTATAATCTTAGCTTAGAGGAAATTTAGAGCAAATCTATAAAGTCATGTTCAGGCTAAGCTTTGTAAATTCCGAGACAGGCACTTAATTCACTGCTCAGGCAGGGAGAAAAACAGTTCACAGCTGGAAGTGCCTGTTCTTCTCTTCCACAAGATTCACAGAGAAGGGTAATTGATTCAGACTTCTTCAGGATATGAATGGGTTTTCTGTGTTAGTAAGTGTGAAGCACAAGGTCTTTGTCCTACTGGGAGGATCTCTTCATGCTGGTGATGATAACAGTGAAATCTCTGCTCTGAAGACTACATATGAATGCAAATGCATTTTCTACTTTTTCAGCATATTTGTAAGTATGCCACTGGTTGGTGGCAGTCCTTGATGGCTCTCAGGATATAGCTAGTTTGAGAACAGCTGGACTGTTGTAGTCTGGGACTAGTAAACCAACCATTCAACCTCCAAGGAATGAAAAGCTTTTTTTAAATAGCACTTAACTACGAAATCGGAAACTCACTAAATTGATATTAAAGGTAGCAAAGTTTAGTTCTTCTTAGATTTCCACTATATATATACACACATATATACCTGTAGGCTATTTTTCAACTAGAAAGTATTGGTGATGGAAAAACCCTCCTCCTTCACATGTCCATAAACTACTTTTGAGCATAAATATATAAAAGAAGGTGACAGTCATTGATGATATTTCAAAGCGCTACATTAATCAATAAGTCCATCTATTTCATTGAGGCTATTCTTGTACAAATTAGAGTACCAAAGAGGAAGTCTGAGGCTACTACTAGTGTGTGTAAAGACAAATGCAATCATGTGATTATTGCACTCCCTAAGAGTTTTGTTAGAGTGATTAAAATCTGTTTCCTGTAATATTCTTACATATACTAGCAAAAAAATCTTATGCTCATACTTAGTGTAAGCATTATGAATAAAGAGCACATAACACACAGCCTCACTCCATTCACTGAAGTGACCAAGAAGATCAAAACAAAGTGAAACAGTCCTCAGCTAGGCAAATGAACAAGGCTTAGAGTGAATCTGCCTATGTTAAGTCAGTAATTTGATGGGTTGCTTTTTTGATTCAGCTTCCCTGGAGTAAGGGAAGATTTCATTAAAAATAGATTCAGGGGGAATTCAGAATAAGTCATGTCTGTTTTATCTCCGCTGGAGCCTTGGAAAATTTCTGGCTGCTGATGGAACAGGTTGAGATGCAAACAGGAAAGAATGGGAAATAGGACCACAACCTTCATGAGTTTGGACCTTCCCATATGCACTAAATACTGTTTTCAGTCTTCTCCCTCCTGATAACAAGTCAGAAATGGCTGCTCTTCCCTGCTGCTATTTCCCAGCTTTGTTCTTTATTTGTTTTTCTGGCTAGAGCAATTTCAATTCTACCAACTTTGTCAAAGATCTGAGATCTGGCAGTCTGCAATATCAAGCTACTTTGTTGTTGTGGTATTATTTCAGCTGGAACAAAAGCTGAGTCACTCAAATATTGAAATGTTGGTAGAATGAAGTGTCTGTAAGTAGGGTAATAGAAAAGACCTTTCTGAACACAGAAAAGCACTGGTATTTTACAGGTCAGTAAAGGATTTGTCTCAAATGGATTTCTTATAGATATAGCTGAATAGTTTTCTAAGGTTTTTTGGTCAGTTCAGATGAAAGAGCAAGTGAGAAAGTGCTTCTAGTGCTGTTTCTGAGAATCTTTAGGGAAATCATCTTAATTTTTCAGGTCACATTGTTTCTGTTCCTGATGCTCTGTTTATTTAACATTTAAATATCTGCCTTTGTAGTTTGAAAAGCAAATGGTTACAGAATCTCATTAGGACTACTGAAGTTAGGTTTTACAGTGTAAACAGGTTTCAGTTGAGTCCAGAGGATTTTATTATTATAATATAATTTAGAAAGTGATAGCACACTTAAACAGTGGTAAACAGGATGAACTGAGTGCTATGTGTGCTCACTGAAGTCAAACATTCCAGTAAACAGTATCAAGAGGTCAGAATTGTTCAACTGGAAGAGAAGTATTAATACCTATGAAATCATAGAAAGTTATGGGTTGGAAGCGGACCTTAAAGTCCCGTTCCAGCTTTCTTGTAGGTCCCCTAGAAGGATACTGTAATGTCTCCCTGCAGCTTTCTCAAAACCCCAATTCTCTCAGCCTGTCCTCATAGGAGAGGTGCTCCAGCCCTCTGACTATCTTTGTGACCTTCCTCTGGACTTGCTTCAACAGGCCCATGTCCTTAAGTCAGTTGGGGGCCCCAGAGCTGAACAGAGTACTCCAGGTGAGGTCTGACCAGAGCAGAGTACAGGGGCAGAATCACCTCCCTCAACCTGCTGGCCATGCTTCTTTCGATGCAGCACAGCATAAGGTTGGCTTTCTGGGAGGCAAATCCTCACTGCTGGCTCATGTTGCCCTTCTCATCAACCAACACCCCCAAGTCTTTCTCTTCAGAGCTGCTCTCAATCCATTCTCTGGCTAGCCTTGACCCATGTGCAGGACCTTGCACCTGGCCTTGTTGAACTTCATGAAGTTCACACAGATCCATCTCTTAAGCCTGTTAAAGTCTCTCTGGATGGCATCCCTTCCTTCCAGTGTGTCAACTGCACCACACAGGTGTCATCAGCAAACTGCTTGGACATTGAGCCATTGACCATAACTTTTTGAGTGTGACCATCTAGCTTATTCTGTATCCACCGAGTGGTCCATCTATCAAATCCATGTCTCTCCAATTTAGAGACAAGGATGCTGTATGGGATAGTATCAACTTCTTTGCACAAGTCCAGGTAGACAATGTCAGTCGCCCTTCGCTTATTCACTCATGCCGTAACTCTGTTGTAGAAGGCCACCAAATTTGTCAGGCATGATTTGCCCTTAGTGAAGCCATGTTGGCTGTCACAAGTCACCTCTTTATTTTCCATGTTCCTTAGCATAATTTCCAGGAGAATCTGCTCCATGATCTTGCCAAGCACAGAAGTGAGACTGACTGGCCTGTAGTTCCCTGGGTCTTCCTTTTTACCCTCTTCGAAAATGGGACTTCTGTTTCCATTTTTTCAGTCAGTGGGAACTTCACTGGACTGCCACAGCTTCTCAAATATGACAGAGTGGATGCATCTCATCAAGTCCTATGGATTTCTGTACCTTCAGGTTCCTTAAATGGAACCTGATCTTCTGCTACAGTGGGGCAGTTCTTCATTCTCCCAGTCCCTGCCCTTGCCTTCTGTGACTTGGACAGTCTTGGTAGAGCTCCTCTACCTTGAAATTAGAAAATGCTCAGACCTGATGGTGACATACCAAATCCTCAAAATATGAATCCTGAATTCTGATGACTCTTCAGTTCATTATTTCCTATAACAAACAGAACACTTGAAATTTGATCTTGAACAGGTATGTCTGGATCTTTTAACTGACATTTGTGTGCATTTACCTATATAAGACATTTTAACAGAAAAGTTGTATGTGTGCGTAACTTCAGTTCCTTGTACAGACCATGATATTTTAGTTGTATTTCTGTAAAAGCAACAACATTTCTTTATAGTTACTAAAATAAGAGGTGGCAGAATCAAATGTTTTGCTAATGAAATCAATTCACCTCCATTTTTATATTTTATTATTGTTTTCATTCTATTCTTTTGTTTTGGGGAAGGAATAATTTTCTAAGATTGAGTAGTTTCAATATTCTGTTTAATCAGACATAATTTTTTTGAATTTGAATCATTAGGAATTTGACTCTTGTGTGTAATCCTTTCTAAGAATTTCTCTAATTTGTGACTTTTATTTCTCATTTAATGATTACTAGTAAGCCCCTGATGCTTAACAATACCAAGAAAAAGACATTTTGATGAGCTAAAGAAATCCGCCATGGTTAAACTCTCCCTGTTTATGATGCAATTCATTCATATAAGTTTTTCTGTGGTGTGAGGGGTAGGCTCTTTGTACTGATTACATCCCATTTTAAGAATATCAAAGAAGTTGCCTAGAAAGGGACATCATTAGTTATCCTTATACCTTCTAAGACCTCTGCTCAAGAGCTTGCTGCTGTTTCTGGAAAGAAGAAAGATTTCATCCAGAAGCACATTCATACAGGCCATGTCCTCTGATTTTTGTCTCCATTGTTTGGTTGGTTCTCACTGGCTTTCAGCTTTTCTTCAGTCACACTGCAAGTACTGACTTTTTGCTTGTTTGTTTGCTTTTTTGTTTTTGTTTTTTTTTCCCCTCCCCTCTCCTCCTGTCACTTATTCTGTTCAGCTCTCTGATTCAGTGACTAATTTGTGCCTCAAAGTCAAAGAAACCAAATAGTGAGCTGCTTTTCCTCCCACGATCTCTCTAATTCTCATCACCTTTAAGTGCAGTGTTGCTGTCCTCTGTGTCCTTCAGGCTTAGAGCAGTAGACTCTCCTGGCTTTCCACTGTCCAGCCTGTGTCCAGATCTTCCTGCTTCTTCCTGAAGATTAAATACAGTTTCAACCACTCCATGTCATGCTGATAGAATCCTGACTCTCTTTTATTAGAGGTGGTTGATAAGATGTGAAATGTTTGTTTATGGTGAAAGTCTAAATAAAGCAGAAAGAGAAGGGTGAAACTGAAGATCTTTTGATATAATAATAATGAAAAAAAACAGTAATACTCACCGTTTCAGGAAAGTCACCTTCTAAACAAAGAGACATAGCCCCTATTCAAAGAAGAAAAAGATATAATTTTATCGGAAACTGCAGATCAGATTTGCTTATGCTTAGGCTGAATGAGCAGCTCAGAGGCAGCAGTCTGCTTTATCTACTTCAATCTAGAACCTCTCTACTATATCCATTGATTACTTGGCTCTGGAAACTACTTTCTTCTAAAACATGTGGTCCAAAATCTTGTAGAACCTGGTATTCAAAGTTAATTCCCTTTTCCTCTAGGTGCTTTTATATTTTCACACAGATGTGTGTATATGCATATAAACATATACAGGAAATATAATACTCATTATGCATGTACATATTTATATACAAATATGTACCTACAAATAATTATAGTTTTATAGATATAGATGATGTGGTAACTTTCACATGCTCATGCTCAGAAAAAAAAAAAAGGTTAAAAACCTGTGCAGAGCTAACAATATAATGTGCTTCTCTGGAGACTTTCTTTATGTCTCTTCTACTGCCTCTTTATGAAGCAGAGCCTGAACCTTTCTGTGGGACTTGTTGCATTTACCACCTCATCTGGGAAAAAAAAAAATTAGATACTAAATTTTGAATTCATGGGATTAGAATGTTTTAAAAGATTTTGCAGTTAAATATGAGGCATAAATATATACCGTCTACAGACTTGTCCTCTCTCTGGAAACTATGTGGTTCTTTTATGCAGTAATAGGTATTTTAAAATACTGCAGCTAGTAAGCCAGCTGGACAACAACATCATTGAGACGCAAAGAGATTTTTTTTGTGTGGGCTTGAACAAATTACCAACTTGCTTTATGCCTCAGATCCTGCTGGATCATCCTGCATACTGCTGAGAAGTAAGGAAGAGTGGCTTGGCAGTGTTTCAGTCATGTTTTTCCCCCTCAAAAATGCTGCCTCAGTCAAGCCACATAAGAATTGTCAAGGGATGTTTTGACATAACATTATTCAATATAATGAATTAATATTTTTATGGTTATTTTACCTTCCAATACTCTGTTTCAAAACCTATTTTATTTTGTAAACTGTTTTTATTTCAATTTATGTTCTGTTTTAGAGTGGAGTGGGAGGAGAATGAAATGACAAACAAGCATTTGAGATTAAAATTTTCAATAGATAGGATGACATGGTTTTTTATTTTCTTTAGATGTAACTAGTTTCTTTTATAAAATATTCTGTGTGGGTATTGTTTTTTTTTTTTGAGGAGTTGATTGTAAGAAAAAATATTTAGCGTATCTATAAAAATTAATATATAAATCAGATTTCTGATTATGAAGCACAGTTACAAATATGCAGTTGCCTAGATAACAATTAAGGTTAACTATTAGGGAAAACAAACAGACAGATGTTGTTTGAACCATCACGTTAAAAAGTTCTCATAATATTCCTCCTGCTTGATAGGAAAGTAGTTAGTACAGCAGATGTGAAAATACAGTATGAAACAAGTAGATTCACACGAATATTCATAAGCACACAGGTGCCTACACCAACACGTTGACACACTGTTTGTCAAAGGACAAACAAGATCCCTGAAATAGCAGTCTGGAGGTGCTGTGGCACATTCCCTGTGCCACATTCACATGGATATTGGTTCTAAGTATCCCAGGGCTTACTTTGCTTGTTCTTGTTGTGAAATGATCCACAGCCACCCTCAAGTATTTTCCTGCTTGCTTTTCTGGGTTTATACAGTATCTGATTTTCATCCCTAATCTCATTACCTTGCATTTTCTACAGAGAGCTACAGAAAACTCTCATCTGCCAGTAAGACAAGCACACTTGCACTATTTTGACTTTGATTGTAGCATCTCCTCTAGTAGTTTGTGTGCATGTGTGTCATCAAGAAAAACACCAGCACAGGAGGAACTGGGAAATACTTCTGAATTTGTATCTAAAGTTAGTAATAAATTTTTCCTGTTAAGGTCATCTTTCAAACATGGCTTTTTGTAGCATTTCTAATCAACCTTGCATCTTCTCATCTCCAGTCCCATATTATGTGTCTTGGCAGACTGACCATGCCAGGAATGAATCAGAAGTGTGACATTTGGCCAGTGATGTCTTCTTTTCTTCCATTTCTGGAAACCAAAAAACAGCATGGTGGCAGGATTTCCTAAACTTTTTCTAGCAAGTCAGCTGTCCAAACAGGGATCACAGAGTAGCTCAACTGTTTGCTGTCTGAATTATAGCAGGCAATCAATATTAAAACTGTAATTTTTTTATTTTTTTTTTTGCCTGTGTATACTGTTTAACCTGTTTTCAGTATGAAATGCAGATTAATACTTTAGTATCTCTTGGAGACTGAGGGAAGGAAGCTAACTAATGTTAATATAAACTGTGGAGCTGTAGGTCTGGGAGATGTTACTCTAGAGACAGATCCTGGTTTCATGACTGGAGATGAAGATACCCATAGCATGATGGCTCTCAGAGCAGTATACATCCTGGTAGAAAACTGAAGAGAAGGATGAAGTTTACATGTGAATGTTAAATGTTGCTTGAAAATAAAATGTAGATTTGTGGTGACTCCTTTTTGAGAACTGTCTCAGGCAGAGATAACTGAAGAAAGACACCATTTTAAATCCCCTTTTACCCTTTCATAGGGACATGGACTCCAAAAGCCGTTAAAAGAGGGAATGCATACAGAGAAAAAGCTGCAGAGAAATAATTATTTCTGCAGTGTATGGAGTCCCACTGGAGAAATAGTCTAAGCATGTCTCAAAGTATTCTTATATGAGTGTTTTGATAGTTTGAATAAAAAGATTTGTTACTGAGAAATTAGTTTTGATTTGTTAATAAAAAGGAGGCTTCTCATTTAGTTTTATTATTAGTTCAAAGAAGCAAACAGTCAGGCTTCATCTTCTACCCCCTTTATTTCCTTGCTTTCCCTCCCTTCCCTTTTTCATTTCTTATCTTTGTAATTTTCTTAGAGCTGGAGCACTTTAAAAAGAAAATTAGTCTCTCCATTTGGAGGAAGAGAAAAAGAGAAGCAGGAAGGAAAGCCTTGATCATTGTTTTTTCACTTCAAAACCTGTTTCCATTTTTTAACATTAAAATCAAAATTTCAATTCAAATGGAAATGTACCATTCAAAAACTTGGGAAAATGAGATACATTTTTTTTCCTCCTCTATTCTGTAACATTTATTTTACTGTCTCTGTAATGGATATCATCATGCTAGGAGTCTCTGCCATTTAGCCTGCTAATAGCAGTGGACTCAAACTCTTTCTATCAGATGGTGGATTCAGCTTTGTATCACCAAAGTGGCTGGGGACTTGTCAGCATCAGTTTAGCATGCTGGTTTGATCAGGTGGTGCTGTAGAGATTCCTATTGCTGCTCTACATTGTCTTTCGTGTCTTGTAATTTGTGCTATTCATACAAATTGCTCCCAATGATGGTATTCAAAGCCAAATTTAAACATACCACTAAACCATGGGAACATAGCACATAACAAGCTACAAAGAAATCCAAGAAGTATTGGATCATATGATCACCTCTGGCTCAGAAACACCTAATGAATGGTAAATGCAGTTCAGTTGAGCTAATGTTGAATAATGAGCTCAGAAACAATGCTGAAAGAAAGCTGATCTGATGAAAGGGTGGAAGCACAGTAAGTGAGGAATAAATGTGGGAGTTATTAATGGCATGTCTTCTAAAACTTTGGAGCAACAATTTAAGCTTACTGCAAAGGAACAGCTTAGGCAAAAGAAATATGCAGCCAGTAGAAAGCAAGCTACAGGATAGAAGATGTGTTTACTTCGACTTCTGCAGTTGTCAACTGAGCCAATTTCCCTTCACAGACTGAAAAAACTACTCAAGTGTGAGGCATAGGTTATCTCATATCTTACCTTGCAAATTTTATCTAAATCAATAGGGAGAAAGGGAGCTGTCAGTCAGATTAATGAAGAGTTATAACACTTTCCTTAAGAAGGGAGAGTAGTATCATCATTAGTTGTGGGCTGAGTGGGTCTTAACTCATATCCTTCCAGTTAACACCACCTATGTGCATCATTTGGCATGGAAGGCAGTGGGTCACTGCTCAGTCCTTCCATCCTTGCTAACAGCTCACTATCACTCCGGTTACGCCCCTCTTCCAACTAAGAGTTGCAGGTAATACCTGTGTGTTTCCCATCTTTGGTGCTTGGCCCTCTTCCACTGGAGAGCTTCCATTTCTGCCACCCAGAGCCTCTCAGTCTCAGGTTGCCCCCACCGAAACACAGAAGCGTGCATCCAGGTGGTGGAATGCTGCTGGATCTGAAATCTGAACAGCTTTCCCAGCATACAGAAAACCTCCAACAGGGCAGGGATTGGTCTCTCACTGGTCATATGGCAGCTTAGAAAAGTTGGGTAAAAAAGCTAATGAGCTTCCCAACCTGTTAACAAGAAAAAATGTATTTTGGGCAGGTATTAACATTGAGATGGTTTAATTTAAGAATCTGGTTCAGCCTTATCCAAATGATCTGGACCCAATATACTCCGTGATACTTTGTTCTCTGAATATTGTTTACAGTTCTCATTTCTTATTTCTACCTTTTTCATTCTTTCTCCCCACACAGGGACAAAAAATGATGATTTTTAAATGAGTGAAATGTTTTGATATTTCCATTCGGGATGAGCTATGGCACTCAGTTTTTTAAAATATTTTTTTGATCAAATAGGAGACTTTTAGGATCTTTCTAAGAAAATTTTGTCAAAAATAATATTTTTGTGGAAGGCTTTTTAGCAGTTTTAGATAGTTCAATTACAGCTTTATTCAGTGAAGCATTTTTAGCTGGAGAAATTCTTTTTAATTGTGGTAAAAGTCAGACATGAAATTACAGCTGAATGCACTCTGTTCCATTCAACGCTTTACAGGCTAGATCAGCTGAGAGAATGCAAAACACTAGCGCATCAACATTTGACATTCATTTATTTTCTGGTACCTGCACAGAGAGCTTGCTTGCAGAATAGTACCAAGTCTGCTGATTCTCAGTTTCATATTCGATCTCAAAAATACAGTAGCAGAGAAGGAAAATTAAGATTGCAAATCATAGGCACTGGGAGTTGATGAGGCAGTCCAAATAACGTTGGAAATGGTAGTAGAGAGGACAGAGGTGAAGAATGGAGCATATTTGGGAAAAAAAAAAATCAACATAAGAACCCATCTTTTTATATTTGTCTCCTCCCTTACACTCTGGTGCTGTTATTTGCCTCTATGAAATAATTCTTTATGTAAAACTACATTTGCTATGTGGACTAACTAATGCTACTTCAACACTTGTTTTCTCTGAGGAACATGGGCATCTCTATTTGGTCTGTTAGAGGCTTAAATATATCTTAAATGATGTAGCATGCTCTTGGAAAGAATTAAACCAACACCAGCACAGTAGTGCTCAGTTTGTCAGCCTCAACATGCTCCATAAGCAATTTATTTAGAAGATTTAAACTGAGAAAAATCCAGTTCTATATTAGTGATTCTTTAATTCCCTTTCATTCACTGCAGCCTCTTGCTGGTCTTGTAAGTGAATGAACTGTGAGCAAAAATGCTGTCCACCTAAAATATAATTTGCTCTGCATGGTGCTGAATGAATAATTTATTGAGCTGTTTGAGTACAGCATGTCTAAGCGTTTGATCAGATATCCTTGACTGCTTGGATGGGTGATGGGGAAAACCAAATGAACTTTTGTCCACCAGCTTTTACAGTGATATAAACCTAAAAGTAGTGAAATAGTGAAACCTTTAGACCTCCTAGCTCTACATAGTTTCTCAAGTGAGCTAGGATACCAGTATCTGGTAAAGAATTTATTCAATCAGTTTTTGTTAACTTATATTTTTAAGCTTTTTTTTTTTTTTTTTCCTCCCTTCCTCTGATATACTTAACATTCTTCTCTGCATGTGAGACTGCAGGTAGTTATTGATTTTTTTTTTTTATATATATATATATATATATAAACGTTATGTGGAAAATTCTGACATTATTTGATGTGTTATATTTATCAGTGCTGCGACAGCATTTGTGTCAGTGATGCTATGTATTCTAAAATGCATGGCACACAAAAATTATTGATCCTTTCAAGAAGCCCAAATGATTTTTAGCTTCACCTCAGGCTCTATTAGCAATGTGGAAAATTGAAAAGGGCTCTCAAAAAAACACCTAGCATAAGATCGAAGAGCTGTCAAGTGGAGAAGTATTTATGAATTGTAATGAGCATGATCTAAAGATGACATTACCCTTTAGGAGTTTGCTTAAACCTTGCCTCCTATCACATGACTCACAAAGGTCTCTTAGAACAAACAAAACCAAAATAAGAGCAGTTTTAGGAAATGCATTTAGAGGCAGTGAACATTAAAATAGAAAGGATTACAGTATGATGTGTAGCAGGGACAGGGCTGGAAGAGTACCAGAGGAAAGCTCCAAATTAGTAGGCAGGCACAGGGGTCCAAAGTACCTTCAGCAAAAATTTTTGTAAATGGCTGCAAAAAAATATTATATTTTTTCCATTCACTGGCTTTTTATTTATGTTGGACCTTGCTTCCAAGACATCTTGAGACTTTTCATATTACACTTCTCCATATATTTATATCCATGCAGACATTTAACTCTGATTCTTATTTTTGATGGAGGGAGACACCATTTCTGGCACAGTCTGGCATTAGTTGTATATTGAGGTCTGTGTTGCACGCCATCTGGGTGAAAGGAAACCTATTCCTTTCTGACGGTTTCTCAAACATTTTTCATGGGGCAGCACGTTAAGAAATATGTTAGCATTTTCTGGTAATAATAGTATGAAGGAAAATACTACACTGTGAACTCTACGACTGGAGTAGGGGGCCGTGATTGGTCCACAGGTCACTGCTTCCAGGAACTGGCCATAAATACCACTCAACAGTATTTCAGATGGAGGGAATTATCTTTTATATCAACCTGCAGATATTTTTTTCCAGGTCTTCAACTCTCATATAAATTTTACTTTCCAAAAAATCCCCAAAACCAACCCTAAACCTCGACAGAAGATGGAGAAAGCAGATATTAATTTACCTTGACACCTGGAAGGAATGCGCTCACTTCTGACAAAACAAGTAGATTTTTTTTTTTTTTTTAAATTGCTCCCATGTTGACAGAATGAATGAGAAATATAATGAACAAGAGGTTCAAAAGCATTTATAGGATCACAAGAATGATTCCATCAGAGATATATTTTGGTGTTACTAATACCACTTTCCTGGATATCTTCCAGGTTATATCTGTTTAGGTTTGCTGCCAAAGGAAACTGGTTTTTCTCTTGTCAGCACTGTAGAGACTGTGTGGACGCAGAAAGGCATGCTGGATTTTTCTCAGTTTCCATGCATTTGGGAATATATGTATCCACTAGAAAATTGCTGGCAATGAGGTATGTGAAGCAAGAGAGGTCTAGCCCTTTCCAGATTCAAAATCAACGTGTGAGTAGCCAGTAAGAAAAATCTTAACTTGCTAGTTAACATGCAATTTACTGAGGAAATATAAATGTAAAAAAAGAAGCCTTTACAACAACGTCCCTGAATACATCTCAAATAATGATCCAACTTTCTAACGTAGTTTAGTATTTCTTGTTGAGATTTCCTTCCCTGTACAAACATACACTTCATTCATGAGTAATACATGAACTCATGAAGCACCCATATTTAAAGAGTTATAAATCGAATTAATTGAAATATGATTGATAAAAGCTTGCCCAGATAGATTATATTATCAATTTAACTGTGATGCATTAGAAATACTGCAAATCAGTTTCATTTTATAACATTAAGTATCCTAGTCAGAATGTCCAGTAGTGACTGGTCAGAGTTGAGATTCCTGTATGACATCCATTGACTTTTTTTTATGTGGAAGAGAGACAGGGTCTAACCATGGAGTTTTGCCTGGAAGAAAGACTTGGCAGGGATTTGGCATTTGTTTTTTCTGAGTTATTCAGCACTTGTTTGCCACACGGGGGGCAGCAGGTCCAGAGGGGTGAGTCTGGTGTGGCTGTTGTTGGGCACCCTGACATGCCTTGCCCTTCTCTTGAGGGGACTGAACCTAGTATCTTTCTTTGCACGTATGACCAGAGCAGCCTCACAGAGCTCTCTGTGTGCACTCACAAATATGCAATATTATGAAAATAAACGTTGGGGTCTGAATTTTAGAATCAATGTCCCAGTAGATGTGAAGACTATGAATTGCTTCCTTTTCTGCTTGGTTTGAAGATGGTCATCAAGAAAAGAGCTTGTGTTTGTATCTTTACTGACAGATGTCTGGCTAGCAGTATTTGCTCTGACAAGTTATAATACTGAAGAAATGTGGCTGAGAACTGGCATTTATTTACTTACTAGAACTTAAACAGATAACTTGTTTAAGGTACCTTTTAAAATGACTGAGATAATGAGTGCAGCTTTTTTTTTAAACTTTTGATTATTGTAACTTATTGTATCTATTTTTACATTAAAAGCAAGGTTCCCACAGATTTGATGACAATGTATGTGAGACAGAACCTTTGATTTTCTTGAGATAAGAAGCACTTTTAAAATTCTGCCTGTTTTCAGCAGTGTTTCCCCCTCACATTACTCTTTATCCCCTGATACGGAGTAACTGTAGTGATTCTAAAATACACCATCTCCTTTTTGGAGGGCAACAGGACACCAATCTCTTATTCAGAGAAAAACTCAATAAAGCACCTTCTTTAGACATTATATTCCAAAGTAGGAAATAATCTCAGGCTCAGGGAAAAATGAGGTCTTCTTGCTGGGCTGTATCTTATCACTTGGGAAGCCTTTATCAGGGTAAATGGATAGTGTGGTAATTACATTTCTGAAACCTTTCCCCAATAGAAAATTATTTTTCCCTGATTAAAACTTGGTTCTCTTGATACAGGCTTGGTGTTTGAAAATAATTTTGAAACAGCTGCCAGCAGTGGTATCATTTAATCTTTCATTTTCAGGCCACTTTAAATCATGTGCTTTGTTAGGACTTTTTCAAATCTTACCATGTTGCCTAAAAACAACGAACTTTCAAATCTTGAAGGAGCAATATGGATGATTTTCTCATGATCTGTAAAAGTGTGGCTTGACAGCAGTGTTGAAGGCTACTTGTCCTTGGGAGGAGGAAAGAGAGGGGGTTCATCACTGCAGCACAGCTGAGCCAGCTGGAGCAAAGGGAAGGAGAGGAACAAGCAGGTGGGGAACCTGCTGGGGAAGCACAATCCTGTACATACATACATACAGGAATACATACATACATACAGGAAGTCTACAAATATCACAGGCCACGAGAAGAGCAGTTATCAGATGCACAACTGTGCCCTAATGGGAACCCAGGCTTTTTCTGGGGACCTAGAGAGACTGTGGAAAAAACGTTTGTAACACAGAGGTTGCTAAATTTCTAGTTGTGTTGTACCTCCAACAGACTTGAGGAAACAACCTATCTATTTAGGACACTGTGGAAATATGAGCAGATTTTTTTAGCCACTATGTCTAAGTTTACTTTAAAAAGTCATTTATTCTATTTTATCTGCAAACAAAAAGTTTTTCCACATGGGAATCTCATTTGGGATTGTAGAGGTACTTTAGGCAGAAGAGGCAGGCATGCTGCCAGGTCCACCTCTGGTCTCGCCATGTTGGGATCTTGTTGGAGTAGATTTACCAAGGCTGTGTGTGGAGACTTTGGCCCTCTGTGGATTTAAAAACCTCATGGGCCTATATCATTGCACATGCTTTTTGTAATTCTCCTTTGAATTCCTGTATGTTTTGTCCTGCTGCTACATCTTTTCAGTAGTCAGGGTTGAACTGCTGAAGATGGGCCCTGCCCTTGTCTCTGGAGACTGGTGCAGAGGGGATGGACAAGCAAAGAAAGGAAGGGCAAAGGACATGGGGGTCTGGCCTAGCTGGCAGCTGTCATGCTGCTTCCTGGTAATTTCCTTGTGGAGAAAGTTCAAGCACTGTGAAAATCAGCATTGTCCATGCCCCAGGGACACCCTTGTCAGCTTGGCTGCTCTGCCAAAGTGAAACTTTCTCTTTCCAGTCACAGAATTTATTTCAAGATAAAAACTTTATTTTAAGCAGCTTTGCCTCTAATGGGTGTTGAACACACATACACTGAGGAATGATCAGAGAAGTACAAAGGGGTTTCTTCTGTTGGAATATATACTGGCTTTTATTTTTAGGTACATTCTCCTTGTCTTTACCTCTGTTCATACTTAATTTTCATTCACACATCTCCTTTAGTATGAAGGGAAACAATACAATATTAACATTAGTATGAACTGGTATAGTCAGAGGTACATAGTGTTCCTCAGTATTAAAGGAAAGTTGAAGCACTATTAGAATTTAAAGGAAATTTTAGGTCAGAGTGTGGGCTTTAGGTAGGAGATCAAGGCATTGCTCATGTTGTGATTCAGTGAAATTCACCCAACAAAGTACATAGGGGGGAAAACTCTGGGTTGTTAAGATTTCACAGGTCACACTGTAAGACAATCTCTTACTTCAAGGTCACTTCAATGGCTGATCTTTCTAGTGTCTTGTTTTTAAGGTCAAGAAAGCAGAATTTATTCATTCTGCACCTGATGTCCCCTGTGACATTGTAATTAGTTTGACAGAGGTTAAATTACACACAAAAAATTCTGCAGATTTCTAATGTGAATTAAAAGTTCTGCCCCAGTGTGAACTGCTATCATGGGCAGAAGTTCTTGTTAATATAAAACCCAGTATATTCCTAGACCTGCTCTTAGCCTTTGCTTTTATGGCTATGTGAGAAAATTTATCTTAAAGAATAAATAAAATGCAATGTCAAGAAGATAACTAATGCATAGTTGTAGCTTAATGAGATGTAAAATCTTTGATCCAGTAGTCTTAAAACACAAAGGGATGCTAGAGGACACTGATAACAGATGCCATGCTTTGATGCAGTTGTTCTTGGGACTGTTTTCTCCCATTTTCTCAACATCCTGCATTTCAAAACCTAATGGGAAAATGAAGAGGGAAATTTTTATGTTGAATTTCTGCTAATTTGTAAAGGCCAAAGCCTAACTAATATAGATTTCTCACTACAATGCCTCAGCAAGTTCACGGGGCTGTTCATTTGAAAGGCTCATTAGGGACCTAATCCATCTCTCATGCTGGTTTTGTAATGAAAGTAAGAATTACAAGGACAATGAGATTTTCTTCATTTATGGGAAAGAGGTGCAGAGCCATTAAAACTCTCACCATCCTAATTAAGTTGTGGAAAAAATATAGGTAGAATCTTCATGGCATTTATGTTAATTGCTTTTAGGCTATGGCTACTAATAATGGCTTCATTAATGCAAAAGTAGGTTTGCAGCAATATATAGGCTTCCATTAGATGGAAGGCTGGTGCATTATATTTATTTAGTTATTAGCTGGTTAGCCCTAAAATGAATCGTAGAATGACGGCATATAGACAAAGGTTGACTTTATGCAAGTTCACTGGTATTTTACACAATACAGAATCTGAGTTGAATTTCTTCCTCTTTGTGTGTGTGTGTAAAACAAGACAAAACTTCCCAAATGAAACAATGAGACATATGGGAGTAAAAAGCATCTTTAGCATGATAAAGTTTGTGGTTATATTCCAAAATATGATCAGTTATTTTCTTCCTTCTTCTCAAACTGTATTATGACAGCAGCAAACTTCATGAAAATCTAAGATTCCTGCTTGAATGTATAAAGTTTTGCTTCAGTTTCTGCATTTGAAGGCTTTGTATGCCTGCCTGTAAGAGCTTTTCAAGAATTCATCTGGGTTCTTCTGGACAAATGGGAGTGATTTATGAAGGAAGCTTTAAAATGTTAAATACATATTTCATACATTATAGGTAGGTGTGAGCTGCCTCTTGATGGAGGTGGGAAGCATACTTAGTCTTTATTGCCCATTTGACATATTCACATTACCACACAGATATTAACTAATCACTTCCGTAACTCTAAGATAAATTAATAAATGTTGTTAATCCCATTTTCATACAGTAGGAAATGCATGAATTGCCTTGACCCTTGTGAATGAGAAGGAGCAGAGCTGGGAACATAATCTCAGTTTTTTACTTACACATAACCTCCTATCAGTTTTTTTCAGATCATCATTACCATCTGATGCATGGAACAGACATTAATTAGGTAAACAGCTGTGCCAGCTGGAGACATCAGAACCTTTTTTTTTTTTTTTTTCTTTGAGCCCCTGTGCTGGGTGTTGCCTTTCTCACAGTTGTGATGCTGGAGGGGTTTGGGAGAGCTTGGGACAACTTGCCCAGGTTCACTGGCTGCTCAGAGCAGAACCAGTTGACTTTGTCCAGAGCAGACGACGGGGGAGATGCAAGATTCTTTTTGCCTGGTATGAGAAATGTAATGTCCACATGGCAAGCGGTGATAGGACATGGGGATGAATGACATCTTCACCCAGTGAGGCTTAAAAGTGGTTATTTGTGTATGGCATAGTAAATGCACCTAGTCAGTAAAATGCATAATTCTGGAGAACTTTTTTTTTTTTTTTTTCTTCTCCCCTGCCCCCCTGCAGTTAAACTAGTAGAAGTATTTAATATATCAATGATCGTCTTCTAGTCATATGCTGTAAAAATACATAAAGATTATATACAAAAAAAAGACTATAATTATCACACTGGCCAAATATAATAGGTGTCCTCAGATTATCCTGAGGGATGTGCTCTGAAGCACTGCCCTGGTACCCCTGCACAGGGAATTCCCATTCCCATTTATATGTATTTTGGTGTAGCCAAACAATAAATGTGACCCTGCTTTGGTGAATGTTTGAGTTATTTTGGAGAAACCTGCATATTCAAATTAACTGTAGTTCTTATCTAATGAGTTCTTAAAAACTTCACCTGTAATTAACAAACCTATTAATGGCTACTGTTGTTCCAACATTCAGTCTATTAAGTGCGAAAAGTAGCAATGCACAGAGCATCTGTTTTAATTTCTCTTCCTAGTGACACAGCCTCCCACATTTGCTTCAGTAGGAGCTTGTTTGGATGTAACTGTATAAATGCAAGTTACTGTTCCTAGGAAGAACAGATGGTATATTTTTAAGACAGACTCATGCCAGTTCAGTAGAGGTGAGTTTTAGGAAGATATAGAGATTAACTTCTACTCCAGTTTTATTCATCTTTAAGTCGGAGTAAGCTCACTTAGTTGGAAAGTTGTGGTGATATTTACTGATTTATTTTTTTTTTTTTTGTAAATTTTGCAAATGAGACATTCAATGTGAACACAGTAAAAAGTAGCCATTAGACTTCTGAGTGGCTTTCAGGATAGTCTGTGTATACAGCAATATAATTGTGGAAAACACTGTGTAAATACAAAGTACATTAACTACATGTTCAGACAACAGTGGGATAGTATCTATTCTGCAAGCCTCTAGAGAGCTCTCTCCTTAGATTGGTTATATACTTACTGATACAGAGGACCTTTGAGGGTCTTACCATCTGTTGTTAATAATCTCATGGGTTTTGCTTTTGTTGTACCATCAAAGGCAAGGAGAGATCAAACAGTGCCAAACATTTCTCACTTGTTATTTGGGTCTTTTATATCTGTAATTACATCTCCTCAGACGTTTTGATGTTATGGAGTAGGTGTCTGAAGAAGGTGCAATTATGTCTGGAATTGACAACAAATTGTTCATTGAAGAAACATCCATGCAAGATGTCCCAAATCCCTTCTCTCATGCTGTTCTAACTGTAAATAGACAAGTACATTCCAGGGCTTCTGTATTTGCTTTTGTATTTCACTGTAGACATGGAACTGCAAACCCAGTTCAACAGGACACAGAACTATTTGCTTTGGGATGCTTTTCTTCCCTTTGTATTTTCTTAGATGTTTTCTGGTGCTCCTGTGCAGTTCATATCTTTTTCTTACAAATATAGAAAAAGACAACAAGTTGATCCTACCAATATTATTTATAAGGAAATAAAACAGTCAGAAAATGGGAGGAAGTATCTTAAGAAACACAGATCTCCTCTTCACTTGAATAATTACCTTTTAGATATTTGTGTTTTTTAAAGATCCCCAAACTCCCTATTTCTGCTGTTCATATCTTGAGAGAGGCTGTGCTGTGGAGATTTCCAAAGACACTGGTGGTTTGAGCAATCCCAGGGAGATTCTCTTTCAGAGTAATTCTCAGCTTTGACCTGTGTTTCCTCCTTTGCTAAAATCTCATCATTAATACATCCTATGCATCATTTCAGGGTTTTTTGGGTCATGCACACTTCAGTCAATTGTATGTGTAACTTTGATATAGAAGGAAGACTGGCCACAAGTGCTTCTAGTGTGGGAGTTTCCTTTCTCCCCCTAATCTCATTTCCTTTTTCCTGAATGCAGTTATTCAAGCTGCATGGTAAGGATTAAATTTATCCTTTTGATATTTTCATGTCCTACAGCAACATAATTAAGATGGTATTGCTATATTCCTGGTTTGTTCAGTGGAAAATCCACCATGATCTTCAACAGTATGTGTGGGTTGACTTCATTCAGGGAATTCAAATTGGATCCATTTCATATAACTGCATATGGCAAATAATTCAATGTAAAAATAAACATCTTGTCCATGTAAATACCACTCATTTCAACTGACTATTATTTTCATGTTTCCTTAGAGCAATAACTGCCTGTCAAGTTGTTGTATATATATTTTTCCTGCTGTCTTGAGAAAAAAACAAAACAAAACAGTGTATTTCTGAGCTTTAATTTCCATTACACCTTTAGCAGGGAAGACATTTTCTATGTTATAGTTACATATTAAGACTACCAATCAAATGAGAATACATTTTTTAATTTCAGATTTATTATCAAAGTCAGATTAATTAGCAATATGCAGAGCTCATTTGAAAAACTGGGAAGTTTTGAAGTTTAATTGGGAGTTATTAGCCAGTATTCTTCCTTCTTTAAAATATCAGGGGGAGGAAAAGTACAAAATGCACACCAGGAAAATAATTGCACAGAGTCCATGTGAATGACTATATGCTATGAAAATTATTAGTATGAAGCAGTCATCTGGGGCTTATTAGTAGAAATAGTGCCAAAAATCAAGACTGTGGTGAAGGTGCAATTTCTGAACCAAGCAAAAACAGCACAACAATCTGAAATTGCCGCATCTTCTTCTTATAGCAGTTTTGCCACTGACTAACTACTAGTGAGCTTCCTGGGCTATAAATACTGGAATTCCCTTTTGAAGCTGTAATTGCTCTGATCTATACAATGAACCCCAGATGATCCAGCAGTGCCACATATGTGCTTTCAGCTCTGTTCTTGCTGTGTATCAAAAGGGTATTCACTTTTTTTTTTGTTCCCCAAAAAAAGTTATGTAGTTTTGTCTTAGTGTATGTCACAACTGAGAAATAATCCAGCATGGCTATGTTTCTTCTGTATTTTTGATGGAAAAGACCCTCTGTGCATTAAGAAAATGTATATTTTTTTTGAGTGAAGTAACTAACTTAAAATTTCTTTATTCCTTATGCTGTGTTACATCTCTTTACAGTGATATCTTTGACCTACCAGCTGTCACACATAAAATCAGTTTGAGCTACTGCCATAAGTACAGAGGAAGGGAAACAGCTGGAGTAAGGATATCCACAAAATTCAAAATTACATACTGAGGGAGAAACAGCCAGGAAGATTATTTTCTGTGCTATCAAAAAAGTAATTTACAAGAGTTAAAGGCCATATGATAATTTCCATTATCTCTAGATGATTAGGTACACATTCTAACATATTATGAAAGCATTTATCAGTGTCACCAAGAAGAATATAATATATTCTTACAGTAAAATGTATAGCTGGTCATGCATTGACTTCAGTGGAGCTGAAGGAAGAAACTCATGTCTGGAATATGATAATTTTCCTCTATTAATAACAATATACCATGTTCCGAAGTCAAAATGTATCACAAAATTTCTTTCCCTATAAATATAAATGCACTTATGTTACAGGAACATTACTCAAAGGATTAGGACAGCTTATGGCACTACAAGAATCTGTAGCTCAACCTAACAAAGCACATCTGAGCAATATATTTTTATGGAAGTATCTGCTGAGGATGACTTAATTCATGTGCAGACCACATGGTTGCTTGTATTAGGAAGAGGAGGAAAGTAAGAGGGAAAGGGTGGAAAATCCTGAACTTTATCAGGAATAAGTGCAAACAAAAGAAGAATAAAGTTCTAACCTTTAAAAAATTCCTAACATCTCCAGCCAATGGCAGTCTCCTCAACAAGCTCTTAGTTGTAGGGAAATTGTAGTGAAGAGAGTGAGAAAGTGGAGGGGATAGGAACCTACAGAATGCTAAGGCATGGAGTGAATAATTACAGATGGGAAATTTCCTTATGAAAAGTGGTTTGGGCCATCTGAAGCTGCAAATGTCTTTTCCCTTTGCCTCTATTCTGTCTCATAAATATCAGATATAATATTTGGGAGCCAAACAAACTTAGAAGTACATGTATGAGCATGTACATGTGTACGTGGTGTTAATCAACATATACATTTCTGTATTAATTGACTAAAAATAACATGGAAAAAAAGGCTTATAGCACATATGTAAAACAAGCTGGAAGCAACCAAACTTACCACAAATGAAATTCATTCATCATATACTTGCTGTAGCCTGTTGACAAAAGCATCTCAGCCTTTGTGATTCTTTGAATCCACTAAAAATTAATCCACTTAATTTTTCTTTCACCCCATTCTCATTATTTTAAGATTGAATGAATTTTTTTAATATTCTGTGCTGTTTTTTATGTTCTGTATATTCAAAGTGTTTTCAGACTGAAATATCCTTGTCTGAGATTTTTCTTTAAAATTTTCTGGAAGCTCAGCTTTATAATTTTCTTTCTGCAGGAACACTAAGTGAAACATTTTGTTCAAAATACTTTACATATATTAAATACTCAGGATATACTTCGGTGCATCACAAACTTGGATTTTTCATGTTCTTAGTGTGTGTATTCTAATACTTGAATGGGGATTTCTGGCTCAGTTATGTCCCTCATGGCGTACCACTGTCTCACTCCTTTCTGATCCTACCACAGAGCATCATGAAAGATGAACTCTGAACAAGGTCTTTGGCTCTAAGAAGAACAGGGACAAAAATAATCTCACAGCGAGTCAGAGTGCTATAGTTTGATGCAGAGGAGAGAAAACAAGCCAGCATTTCTGCATTTCTCTAAGTGTGATGTCTTCTGTCAAAAAGCTTGGGTTTTGACTGTTGTATTGTATTCATTTGGAATGGAATAACAAAATTTTAAAATTTCAAGAAGGAATTAAGTTTTCTTTTTGCTCCAAAATTTCATAAAATAAGTAGGAAAGAGACAGGAATTTGCTGGACAGCTGGACTTCTGAAAAATTAGATGTATGCTCTGTTTCACTGACTACAGTAGGGCCACTTGTGTCCTTCACGTTTCAAGTATGCTTAAATGTGGTTTTGGATTCAATCCAGGGGCAAATGTCCTTTATCAAATCTTATAAATCATAATGCAGAAATAAGGAAAGTCTAGTAAAATGGATTATGGCTGGATGGGGAAAAATGAAGGCAGTACAATAGTTGTAAAATCTCACTGAGTATGCAGAGACACAGAGACCAAGGACAAACCTTCACCTGAAAGATTTCATGTTATTGCATGACCAAAATTTCTATGATCTCTTCCTGTGACAGAGTAGTTTCTGGAGGCGTTTGCTATTCTATGTTCAGGGTTTAAGTTTGCTGTTCAGATGTTGGCTTGTAGATAGGAAGGACACTGCAAAGTAGGTACAGACTGCTGCTCTCTACTGCTGCATTGTAGTCCAAAGCACAGGAGCTTATTTTGCATAATGCATGATGGAATCTGATAGAACATAAGGGAAATCAGCCTTGTTAATACTGTCGTTATCCAATGCTTTAGCAAGCTAGACTGCTAAAAAGTTTCTTCACTCATTTACTGGAGGAACAGAGAAATGAAAGCGCTTGCAAACTCCATGGCAAAATTTAGAAATCTTGCTTTATAACTATAAAAACACTCTCACCCTTTGTGGTCTGGCCATTATTGACAGGATTGCAAAAGTGACACAGTTACCCCTGCTCAGCTGTGACTGGGTAGCCATTTACACCTGGGCATGGCCAGCAGAGACCCAGATCTACAAAGTGGTTTCACCTGCTGGGGTGGTATAGGTTTCAGAGGAGTTTTGGAGGAAGCAGCCTTGGAGAAGCTGCTGCTGAGATGCAGAAGTGAGACACAGATTGATAAACCAGTGAAGAAAATGAAATAATCTGCTGATGAAGAGTTTCAGGAGGAGGCTTAAAGCAGTACAAGGTCAGTGTTGTGCTGCTTTCCTTCTGAGTGAGGCTATCTCATGGGAAAGGTGGTGGTTTTCTGAAGAAAAAAGCCCTAGATGACAGTAACCACTGGTGGGGAAGTGTTTTAAGTCTTAGTGCAGTCCTGTGATAACCTGCAGCATCTTGGAAATGCCCTGTTATCCTGGGATGATTTGGCCCTGAAGTCTGATAGCTGTAAGATGGCACAAGTGGCAGATGTTTTAGTCAAAAAGTTCTATGGGGTGGTGTTTGGGGTGTCCTTCAATAGCTGGCTACTTACTCAGAGTCTCTAATTCTTCTGGAAAATTAACTTTGAACTGCTTAAATCTGACTTGGGTCTGGAGGCACATTAAGTGTGTGCAGCTTGTGCAGCTGCTGCTAATTGTTGGTGTCTGAATAATAACATATAGTAACAGTGTGGCTTTGGAGGGATCTGTCAAGGAAATAAAGTTCATGTAAGTATGTGTATCTTATTAACACATCCTGCATGTGCTGCAACTTTTAATGGGATCTGTGGGTATACAATAGCTAACGACATTCTAGTGCTCATAAAGCAGTGGGGAAAGCTGTTAATTTCCATGTTCTTGTCTTCAGCCTCAAATATGTTACTGGCCTTAATTTACAAAAGAATAAAAGGTCAAAGAATGCTAGAGTTTTAAAAGCTTTTTTTTTTTTTCAGGGGAAGGAAAAGAAATTGGACACTTCCATGGGGTGTAAGGGAAAGTAGTTTTGAAATTAAGTAATTTGAAAATGATAGTCCTTATTAAATGATAGGTATGAGACTGAGCTGAATCTGCAAAGAGCTCTGGGGGCAGATACACTTCCCCTCAAGTGTGGAAGTCAAAGCAGGGCTGACCTCAGTGATGACTGACCAAAACATGCTCTGCAGGCTCACAGCTGGAGGTGGGAGCCTGAACACAGCCTAGGGGGGAGCTGAAATAACCAAAATGTGTTAGCGTTCCGTGTTTGCTCTTTTTTTGTTGTAAATGTAAGTCAAAGCAAGAGTGAATCACCTTTATCTCTGCCCACTTTTTGCCCTTGTTGTTCTGAATTTTGAGAACAGTGCCACCATATCAGCTCTAAAGGAGTAATGCGCAGTCTCAATAACACACGTGTTCCAAGGCACAAATTGATCTGTCCTGGTGCTGTAGCTTTGTGCACTCATTGGAAGATTATGTTCTTTAGTCATAAAATTGCAACTGAAGTTTGTGTGTAAATTAATCTCTTCAGGAATGAAGGAGGCTAGACGCTCGTCTGTGTCTGCCCTGCCCTCCATTTTTTCTTCTCCTATTTTATCTCCAAGAAATTCAACCAAAAACCAACCAAAAAACACCACCACCACACAAAACCCAAAACAAACAAACCCGAACCAAAACAAACTCCCTGCCTTTTCTCCAGAGCTAATATATTAGTAACACGGTCACTCAAGATGATGTTGAGGTGGGGATGAGGCATTTGCATATTTTGTACAATGGTGCAAAATTACTAGCTGATCACTGAGTTTGAACTGAATGGTACGTTTTTAGACACTGGCAGTGAATTTGTGATGGCTACCAAACAGGGCATTCATAATCTGTGACCAAAGCTTTGTTCTAGAAACCTGTTCTTAAGGTTAACATGAGGCACTTTCCCTCTTTGTGCTGCAGGGTTTGTAAATTTATGTTTTACCAAATACAGGGAAATCCTATTTCTTTTTGACAGCATACCATGTATGTGGCATTCTGATTGTACCTCAATTTTGTCTGCTGCAGAGATTCTGTGTTTCTTTTATGTAATGTTTAAATAATAAAATACATCTTTAATATTTAAATTGTTCAAGATGCCTTTCTTAATTACTCACGGGCTGGGGCTTTTTGAATGTTTTGGACAAGTTGGACAAACAGCAGGTATTTCTTTGCCCATGTGTCTACTTTTTTTTTTAATCAGTTTTTCAGAGATTGCAGTGCAGGTACGACAGCCCAAAGAGGCTTCAAATTCATAGTGCTACAAACAAAACCAGCAGGAGCAGAGACTTGCCGAGTTTATGCTACTGAATAAGATGGGTGTCAAAAATAATGAGGCAAGCTAAGACAATATTTTGTTTGCTGCCCCAAGAAAAGGGGAAATTATGTCTATTATTAGCAAAAGGAACTGAGAGTGGAAATGAAGTGAATTGTGGAAGCTTCAGATGTAATGAAAGTCAGTAAGGCAATAAGTGAGCTGCATCAGTAGAGACAGAACTAGCACACAATTTTTGTGGTATTTATTAGTAAAAGGGAAGTCATAAAGATTAAAAGATAAATTACTAGTTTGGGAAGAAAGGAGTATCTGAATTTTTTTGTCGCAGTAGAAACTCATTGAATAATGAAAAAACAGAAGTGATGTTCCAAAAAGAAGTTGCTTGAGTGGTGTGGTGTTTGGTTTTGCTGTTGTTTTCCTCTTATTCTTTCAGCTGAAATGTTAGAGTGTAACTAGGTTAGTTTTTTTTTTTTTTTTTTCTGAGAAGTCAGAATAATGACTGAGTTATTTAGTTGTTGCTGCATTTGGAACCTAAACTAAGTGCATGTTAGGAACAGTCCTTGCCAGCTAATTTGCCAGTTGAATATAGTCATGTTGTGGTGAACATGTAGAAAAATATCTCCCTGGCTTCTAAAGCTGTTTAATTAGGTAAATGTAAAATCAGGTAGATACTAATAATCCTTCCCTCCCTTTATTTTTCACTTAAATCATTGTTATTCTAGATGTAACTTCTTTAGCTTCAGTAGGATTGCTCATTGATTGGTGCCCCAAAATAAGATGTTTCTGAAGGACCATGTGTGATGTTTGGAGGAGGTATGTGTAGAGCTTCCAGCAATACAGATCAATGCCTGGGTCGCAGATGCACCATCACTGGATCTTGTAGTATTTCATTTATGTCTTTGACCTCTTGCAGCTATAGTTTGGTCCCAAAGAATGCAGACAAGCTAGTGGATGGAAAGTTGTATGTGATGGCATTGAAACATGGTTTATTAAGCAGTGAATGAAAAGAATTCTGACTATGAAGTCAGAACAAGACCTTTCACCTTTAGTGAGGAAGTTTAAAGAACTCATTTTATTCTTCTGTAGAAGGTGGGCAGGGAAATATCAGGAAACGTTTTGAAAGGGATAGATCTGTGATGTTTACTGTGTCCAACACAACTGCTCACTTAAGTATTTATTGTTTCTGAACCTTTTGCTTTAAACAATTTGCCGGCCTTTTACTACTTGCTTGTCAAGAAAGGCCACTGGTTACTGTGTTTATCTGTTTTTTGTGGTTGGTTTGTTTGTTTGTTTGTTCTTGCTAGACCAGAATGCTTGTTCTAGTCAAAAAGTCTGTTTCTTCATGTGAATTCATCCAGGATGCATGGGGCAAGAAAAGCACAAGCTAATCTTCCAAACTAATAGATAGCATGTGGTACAGCACCTTCTTCATGCTGCAGTGGAGGTTGTGTGCTTTTTTTTAATTTTAGATGTCACAGTACAAGTTGCATTTATTACTTCTGTATTGAGTCATTGTACTAAGCTAGGTCCTTAGCACAGGAAATTGTTGAGTATATCTTATTGGTATTTCATGTATTTAATTTCCTTCAGTCTCAAAGCCTGTTGATGGGATAAGATGTACTATAAAGCCTTGCTCCATTTGTGATTTACTGAGAATATTCTATTCTAAGAAAACTTGAGGACAACCATCAAAAGATCTACAGAGAATATAATCAGGTGCTGCTTTGTCTGAGAAAGGGTAAGATGGGATCAAAACCCATCTTGCTGATAAGGAATTATGTCACAAAATGAAAGGAGATGCAAAGAGGGAAATCAATTGTGAAATTCTCAAAGCACAATGGACTATTATTCTAAACTATTGTAGTTAGTATCTCGACGCCATGGTGTAAGATACTCTGGAAATAATGAGGGTGCAACATAGGACTTGCAAAAAATATTAAGTGAATTTTATTGGTGGTCATTTTTAAGCATTTTAAATCATAGTAGCTGACTCTCAGTAGATTTTTATGTTCCTTAAATTATACTGAGTTTTTATTGCGAAGCATCTGAACATGTATCACTTTTGTAACACTTCTTTTCCTTGATGAAACATGGTTATCACTGTATCTTTGCATTATGCTGTTGTCTTTTAGCAGGATAGTGCCTGAAGATCAAATGCAAAATTTTAATATGCTTTAAAAAATAGCTACTGTCTCCCTCTACTATGAAAGAGAAATCACTCCTTTTTAGTGTGTTGAGCTATCTCAACAGAAGCTGTTACAGGTGTTATCTTATTGTGTTTCAAAGTTATTACTTTTAAAGTGTTTTTTGAACCAGTTTTAATTTTTGCCTGAATTGGTGACAGCACAGTCAAAATGTTTTGGTTTGTAGTTTGGAGTGTTGTGTGTGGTTTTTTTTTTTTTTTTTTTTTCTTTCCTCAACTGTACATAAGAGAGGTTATTTTTGTTTGTTTGTATAAATTAAATGCATTATAATAATTAGGGAATTTCTAGTGAGGGTAAAAATTTGGTTTCCTAATATGTCAATAACAACTTCTGCCAGTATTACACAAATGGGTTGCATATCTTGAAAAAATTGCATTAAATCTTTTTGAGAACACTTCTTTCTTGGTCATATACCAGCACTGAGAAAACAACTTCTGCCAAACTTTGAAGATTCCAGTATCCTGTTTGTCATTAAGTCTTCTATTTTATTGTGTGCAAACTTCAACTAAAACTAAGCTTCTCCTAAACAGGATGTTTTATTAAGGAACTGCCTGTGCATCTTCTCCACTTTGCAGCCCTGAGTGATGTCTCTTTGCAGTTTCTTTCTCAAAGGCTTGGGTACTTGTGGAGAGGAAATTGTTCTGCCAGTCTGGAGCTTTTAGGGTTGGAGGGATAAAGTTGTTTCCTGTTTTTACTTGCTCCTTATTGTCCTCTGTTTACCAAAGGAGGCTGAGGTGCTCCAGAAGCTGGGAGTCAAGTGGTGAAGGAAAGCTTAGATTACTTGTGGCAGAGTTCAGTGCATGCAAGTGTCAAGGGTGAAAAGTGTGTTTGAGGGGAAACCACAAAGAATATTTCTTTCATTTCTGTTTTCTGTTTGTGTATTTTTAACAGAAAATAGATGCTTTCTGAATGATATAGTAGAAAATCTGCTGTGTTGGATGTTCATGTTCTTACACTGAGTGTAACAATAGTGGTTGTGGTTCTGTAATACAGTTGCTCAATATTTGCAGAAGAAGTCAAGCATGTTTCCAAGGAGCTTAGCTTTTCTCTTCAATAGTAATCAGCTGCTGATGCAAATAATAAACATTCATGCAGGCTCCCTTTTTAATTTCTGACAGCTGTAGGCACCTACATTCCTGGACTGTTTAACTACATTGTGGCCTGTTCATTTAGTCTTAAATCATGCAAAATGGACATCAAGTTTATTTGGAGTTGTGTAAAGTGCAATACAGTGTGCCTGGGGATATCCACAGATATGCCACCCAAACGCAGTAGGTTTGCTACGATTTTTTCCCATGCCAGGTTTTGTTTTTTTCCCATGCAAGGTTTTTTTTTTTTTTTTAAGGGAAATCTGAAAACATTGAGCCAGCTCAAAGATGGGTGTACAGCTCAAAGAGAAGGGTGTACAGGGTGAGTCAACTCAAGAACATCTCTCTTGATGTCTCTAAACACTGGAAAGAACATTGAGTGGAAGTGGGACTTCATTAATGGAATAAAGACAGCTTGCGCTACATCCACCATCCCCAACCCAGATGCACTTGGGGAGTTTGTAGGAGTTTTTAGTGGCAGGTTGCTTAGCTGGGTTGAGGCTAGTTGCTCAAGAACTTTGTGGTCCTGAGGTGGGTAAGCCGGTGGCTTTCTACCCCCAGTTCCCTGTAGAGACCCATCTTTGAGGATATCACCTTGGAAGGCTCTGTATTCCTTGGGAAAGAAGGGTAGAATGGTTGAAAAGCCTTTCTTGAATTTCACCTATTTTGGACTGTAAAGAATTGTTCTTTCTTCTTACTACTTCTAGTTTTAGACATACTAGAGCTATAAAATTAAAAGGATATAAGGAAGCTTTTATCAGTGTAATTTTTTTAATATTAAAAAAACTTCAAAATTTCCATATTTCATCTGATAGTTAAGCTGGGAAGGAAATATCAGTCATTCCTCCTATGTATTTTTGGGGATAGGCTTTTTTATTTTTGCCCTTCTTAACTTTTTAATTTTGTTTCAGATGAAATAGGATAGATATATCATAAGCCCTACTAAAATAATCTTCTACCATGAAAAGAGGTTTGTCATGTAATAATCTGAAAATGCAGAGGGGGGGAAGGATTTTGAGAACTTGGCTACTTAATCTTCCTGTGATTAAACAGACATTTATTTATTAATAAATGCCAGTGAGGGGTGGTTGGTGTGTTTGTTGGTGTGTTGTGTGTTTTTGTTGTTTTTTTTTTTGTAATAAAATATCCTCTTGATGCCATTTTCAAGTGAGGGCCTTGCTGAAGGGGACTCTAGGTTCAAGCTTGAACATATGGGTTATGTAGAAAGGAAGCATCAACAAACACTGTCAAGGTTTGCAGCCTTGCTTGTCTTTTCAAATGGCCAGGGCTGAAAGGACTGTGTTCTGCATGCATGGCTCTTCTGGGAGCTCTTGGCAAGGTTTGTGTGGTGTTGGTTTTTGTGTTTGTTTTGTTTTTTGTGTTGTTTGTGTTGTTTTTCTGTTGTTGTTTCTTGTTGTTGTTTGTTTGTTTGGGGGGTTTTGTTGTTTTTTTTTTGATTGTTTGTGTTTGTTTTTGTTTTTTTCTTTCCCTGGATCCAAATATTATCTTTGAAAATAACTCATACTTTATCTGCACCTCCAGCATCCATTTTTTTCTAGAAAACATGGCAGCTTAGGTCTGTGCCTCAGGAAAGCCTGCCTTGGTTTGTACTTGTTCGAAGCCCCCTGAGTCTATAGAAATCACTGATAGATTGTGCCAGCTTGGTCTGTTCAGTGGCACGATGTTTATCTTCAACAGCCGCTCTCTTAGGAGCAGGGTTTCATTGTGTTTCGTGCTTAGACTTTGCACTATAGGGCTCTGTACTTTGCAAAAACTGTTTGCCAGAGGATGATATTAGCAGTAGGAAGTAAAACTGTACCTGGACCATGTGAAATGAGTGCCTTTCTTTATCATTTTGAACCATTACCTGTGAAATGACTGTCAGGAACTGGTTTCAGACTTGTGCAGTAGTATAGAAAAATATAAGCTTTCTTGGAACTTTACCTGTGGGATGAAAAGTAAACTTATTTAGAAATGACTGGTCTTTATGAAGAGCTTCAGCTAATAGAGTTCATATTAGGCCAGTGATTTATGTGCTCCCAAGTTAACATAGATACAGGAAATAACGCTAGGACTGTAAATGTTGTCCTCATTGTAGAAGTACAAAAAATCAAGAGAAGAGTTGAATGGCGCCCTTATGACTTCATTTCAGGGTTCAGAAAAGGAGTTGATGCCATAATAGATGTATCAAGCAGCTCTGTTATTGGCTTATTATTTATCTATGTCAGGCACAAGTACGAACTAGTCCAACACATTAGTAGCTGTTGAACTGTACATAGGGTATGGATTACATTACACGCCCTATTGTTCAGTTTAGAATTAACATGCCATAATCCTCATTAAAACATCATATGTGATATTTCATTGTGGTTATTATACTGTTCTCATTAAGGCAAATTGTATTACTGAGTTACATTTAATAATGCAGTGCACTGTAACAATTGCATATATTTCAATTAGAAATAAGATTATGCCTGTAGGAAAACTTAGCATTTTGTTTCAGTCTGTATAAGAAGTTAAAATTTCATAGAGACAAGGCTTGTGTGGCTTTTTTGTTTGTTTCTTTTCAATAGTTGTGGATTAGCTGATGTTTTTATCCTTTTTCACACATCTTTGCCACCTCATTCACAGTCTCTCAGCTTTGAGAATGAACATCTAGGTGAAGGTGGAAATAACGTCATCAGGACAAGCTCTGCAAGGGGAAAATTAGTCCGGCTCTAACTACCTTTTATCTCTTTCTCTAAGTATACAGAGAAATTAATTTTCACTGCAGCCAATCTCTCTCCTTCTAGCTTTCAATTTACCATAGCCCTAGAAATTTAAATTTAGTGGGTCATATTCTTATCTTAGAGGAACTTGGGGCTTCTTTTTGCTGAGGAAGTGGCTTGATGATGTAGTTGTCATCATCCCCCCTTCTGAGTATCACCTGGGATTTGATTAATAACAATTTTCCTCATTGCTGCTGTCATCAAATGTTGCTATGTAAAAGATCTGGCAGGTTCAGTTCTGGCCTTGATGCTGTTTTCAGTGTTCATCCTCAGCCCAGCACCGTCGTGCATTTCAATGTGAATCTGCCACAAAACCCTGTATGTGAGTCATCCATACAGTTTATATGTCTGCATGTTATACATGAACAATAACACTGCATAAAATAGGATGCAGATACATGCTTATGGGTTCAGGTGCTTTCACTTTTTTGTGCTATTATGGAAGTGCCTTTGTTCTACAGAATAGCATAATAAAAGCTGAAATTAATTCTGGTTATGGAGACTGGAGCAAAGCATGTGTGGGCTTGCATTACAGTTGAGATGCAAGTGAATAGTAGCTGCTTTTAAATGTGTTCTTGCTACAGATGCTACAGTTCTGCTAGCATTCAAATTACAGACCTGTGAGATAAGTGTTGAATAATGTAAGTGAATTGAAGTTGTATTCATAAATACCTTGTGTAAAAAAAAAAAAAAAAAAAAAAAAAAAAAAAAAAAAAAATCCGTGGTAATTACAAGAATGAAAAAGAACTTTATCTCTATACACTCTATACACTTTGTGCAGCTGTGCCTACGTGTTGAATATGTTTATATCCAAGAACTATTTGTGTCTTCTCTCCTTTTCACAACAAGATACTTCCTTGACTAATGCAGACCTAATTATTTCACCAAATGTTTTCTACTTCTAAAGTATTGAAAATATGATGTTCTTAAAGATGATGTATAACTCTCATGGGGCCATAATGCTCTAAGGGACAATGTCAACATCTCAATATAAAAGGGCATACTTTACTTGTGCTCATTTACACAAAAGTCCAGTGGCAATTTTGAAAAAACCCAGCTGAAGGCTCTGACCAGTACTTCTGCTGTGTTTAATAAGTGTATTTATGGGGAAAAATTAACAAGCTCATCTGGAAAGAAAAGGGCTCTTGATATAATCTCAAATCCTATAATTGCAAACAAGAGGTCATGTCCTTTAGTCCTTACTTATTCAGTTTATACTGAAATATCTCAGTGCAAACTGAGTAGAAAATAAGACCCAGTTTAGTTCTCTAAGTTTTGAATTTAATCTACTGAGTGAGACAACATGGGCAAAAGAATTGGCTTGGGTTTAAATGACACAGTCAGATTTCACTTTCGTTTTTGATCTGAAAAAAAAACATTCTCCATGGAAGACTGAGATTCTTTAGAAAATGTTTTTGATAAGCATGAAATGGTGACAGAAATTTTCCAGACAGCTCTAGAAATGTAGAAAGCTCATCTTAACTTGCATTTACTAGCATTATACCCTTAAGGGAATCAGATACAAAGAAGAAAAAAAAATCTATGGTATTATCAATTTGAAGTGTTGTACGGAACTTAATGATGTGTTTGCAATAACCTCTAGTATCTCATTCATAGTTCAGGACTTGTCCTTGTCTGCTTGGTGAACATTAAATAAAAAATAAATCCTTGCTAAATATGTCATGTCAGTCTTTTGGCTGAAGTTATTGGCATGAGGATGGAAATATGTCAGGCTCCATTCCCAGCAACACAGTTTGTCTTTGAAGGAGAGGTGGAAAAATACTGATACTTGTATGTGATCCTCACTTATTAGGAACAACGGCATTATTCTTTAAAATTTGTTAAAGACATGTATTCAGAAGAAGTAACTATATGCTTGACTGTATACTCTTGCTCATTTCTAGCTTTGTCCAGCTTGGATGATTCAAAGTTCTGGTCGAAATTGGAAATAAAATACAATATAATTATTGTACAATAACATGGCAGAATGTCTTCCTTGTATAGTGTGAGCTAAGACCAGAAGCTACAGATGTCTAATTTGTTTATCTCTGCGTAGTTTATCACTTAACAGAAGAAATTAAAAGCCTCAAGTCATATTTGTCACTGCAGAGGTGAATTGCAATCTGGAAGAAAGTGCAACCATGTTTATGATGAATGCGATAAATATTTATTAGTCTTCATTTACAAGCCTGATACTGATTTAAAGTAATCTTTTAAAGCTAGCACAGAATTTTATTAATATGAAAAATATAAAATCGGTTGACTTTCAGGTGTTCTTCTGCCTAAAATACTTTTTCTAAAACATCACTTTCTTTGTGCCTTGAGAGTGAGGGGCAACAGAAGATACTATTTTGAATCTGATAATCAAAGACTAACTAAGCAAAGAAGAAGATTTGTCTGAAGGCAGGGGTACTCCAATTTCCTTTCACTAACAGCCTCTTAAAGTCTTCATGGCTTTTGGAGGATTAACAGAACTTTACTGCAACTTTGATAAATTTGCCTTATAGTTTTCAACAGCTGGTACTTTACCTCAGACTGTGCTCATCATTCCTCCCTGCAGACATGCATGCTACAGAATATTCATTTTAAGATCCTTATCCAGGTCAGGTGAATCACAGTGGAGAAATGAAAATGTAATCTTTTTATTGTTGTTGTTCGTAGCATGATTTTTAGAGAACATATGCCTTGAGCTGTTACGTTGGACATTTTCTGCTGCAATTGATTTATTGTATCCAAAGCTACATTTAAAAATAAAGGAATCAATAACAGTAATAATATCCTGTTATTTCTCTTATCCAATCTATGCTTTAAATGGATTAATAACTTAATGCCTTGTACACAAGAGACTGAAAATAGGGATAAATCAGAGTTGACACTGGTCAGTATCCCACCTTCACCATGGGAAGGCCCCAAGTAGTTAATTAAGCCATCTCTCTGTTTACTTTGCCCAACAGTTGGATGAGAAGAACTCCAGCGTGGTGAAGACACTTGTGAAGTGTTTTCAGAACTGAGCCATTAAAGCCTGGATCTTGCTGTAACTTACACTGATACTCACAAGCAAATGTTTATCTAATATGATGTTACTTCAGATTTGTTCAGTGAACCGGTGACAGCATGGGAGGCTGGTCAGTGGAGAGTGAGAGGGCGAGAATAGAAACTACTTATTCATGCTCTGAATTGAGGAACCCTTTGCTGACCAGCAGGTACATGAAGATCAGCCCTCTCAAATAAACCCCTGTGCTTGCTCAACTTGGTGCTAAGCCTCACTCTGCAGGGAGCAGGCAAATTTGTGTAAGCTTTAACCCTTCCATGTAGCAGTACCTGTTAGAAACTGTCTTGCTACTTTTCCAGCCACCTATAAGACCTCCTAGGCAAAGGTGGGGGTTGAAACTGCCTGTTTCTTCTATTTTATACTGTATGCGTTACATATTTTCTAACATGAACAAAGACAAGTGGATCTGTAGAAAAAACGTGAAGATGATGGTCCTTTGTATCTTTCATCCTATGGAATTTATTACATAGGCTTTATGTCCTGTGTGCTGAGTGACATAGGAGCTCCACTGTAGCTAGTGATCCTGGGGCTGTGTTGTGAATGACTTCAGAGGACCCAACCAGCATTTTGAAAACATCATTCATTCTGGCACTTCTGGGACTTTGGGACCTTTTGTTTATTAAAAAAAAAAAAAAAATGCACTAACTGTTGATTATAACACCTTTAAATGGCTCTAAATGTGTTCCCAAATTTACTTACTTCTCTATAGCAATGAATCGCTTGAAAGTGCTCTCCAGTGAAATAGCTCACTGCTTGTAGTCCATGTGTGCTTTGATTGCTATCATTATCTGTGTGAAGCGCCACTTCGCCACTCAGTGTTCACTATGGAAATATTCACTGCTGTGTTGACAGTGATTAAGTACGTTTAATTCCAGCTCGGACCTAATAGGGCTTTTGTTTCATGCAAGGAGCTCTCTTTAAAAGATAGCAAATGAGGTAACTACCTCAGTGTGCAAATCTAAATCAACTGCTATGTTGCTTTCCCATCCCCTCCATTTCCCACCCCATAACTCCTTGTTTATTTTTAGCTTAAGCTAGAACAAGTTTTACAATAGCAGAGATCCCTGTTACTTTTTAGCAGAAGTGTGTGTGGCAGTGAATACATTTTAAGCTCAATGGAGTTACAGAGAGGACACAATTTCCTGCATGTGTGATAACTTTCAGTACTATCAAAAGACAGTTTCTTCTTTTATAGGTAATATTTGGTGGTCAGAAGTAAATCAACAAAGGCAGCCTCCATTATGACAAGCTGATTGCCAAGGTAGGCAGGTGAATTTTATGAAGATGGAGGTTTCTATCTGTTGCTTCATTGTGAATAAGTGCTTTCAATGAGGAAATTTGGTTTCTTGTTCTCTTACATAGTACCTGAATAAATTAAAGCAGTGCACAAGCAAAAGCTACACTGGAATTCACCCCAGAGATATATTGGGACCAAGAGGTGTTACTCTGTACTGTAAGAAGAGACATTCCCAAAAAAAGACATTGTGCACAGCCCTGTAGAGGAATTTTCTGATGTAAATGCAGTCTCTTCAATATATAACATGTAAAAGTGCTGCTTCTAGTGAGGTTATCACCCAGTCATGTGACTTCAAGAATAGAGGCTTTCAGAAAAATGTTAACCAGGGTAACTGCCCTTTGAAACATCTGTTTCTAAAGGTGGGTAAAAATAGTAATGGAAGGAAGAAGTGAAGCTAAAGCAAAACATTTTATCTTATGCTCTTAGGGGTGTTTTTCCTCCCCACCCCTCATTTTGGGATATACTGGATCTTTTTCCATCACATTTCAGCTTAAAATTAAATATTGCTGAGGTGGTAAGTCTGACCTCCTAATGGAAGAAGACCTAATAAAAATGTAGATTTTTATAGGTTTAGTCATAGGGCAATGAAAACCAGAAGGCCACTTTTTGAGGCCTCTTATGAGAGCAAGTCAGGCTGATTATAACCTGTAGAGCTTGTAGTCAAAGCTCACCTTGTCATGGTGTGCTCAATAGTGAGACTGAAGATAAGAAGACTTGTTTTACTGAGTGATCAAGTTAAGTTAGCACGTGCTAGTTACTAATGCTTGGCTTTTCTGTGGAACTTTTGTCTAGTGAGCTTGTCCTTGAACATGAATCACATCCTTCACCATAACATGCTTGCTCAGCCTCAAGAAACTGAAAGAAGTTTGAATGGCGGAAGAGAGGTGTATTTTTCTCTCAAGAGCTGTATTCATCGGGACTTCAACACCCTCGTGGTTTTCCTGGTAGTAGCTGTATAGTTTCACCCAGTATAGTGTGTGGCTTCTATTGACAGTTTTACAGGACTTGCATAACACTTGGGACTATGTGCAATTTGCTGGGAGTGATGGATGGTTTATTTTTGTGCTAAGAAATGGTTGCATTTGTATGTTTGAGTTCAAAAGTCCAGAATTAGGTACATGGAAAGATAACGCTATGATGAAGAGCTTCATTTTATTTCATATTATGCAAAATGTGTCTAACTAGTAATTAGTTCCTGGCCTGTGCTTTTTTACCTTTTTCTTCTAAAGTCATTTCAATTCTCTGTGAAGGGTACTAAAAGCAAGAAATTGCTACCTTCTCCTACATCTTGCTATTTCAGTGTGTAGAAGCATCACATCTCTGTTTTAAATAGTCAAGAAGAAAGAAATAAGAAATATTAATGACACAGAGTATTTGTTGGTTATATTTGTAGTGTCTGGTTTTGTCAGGTGAATAGGTATTTTCAACTTGTTGACCTTGACTCAAGGGGTAAAACAGACTTTTCAGTTGTTTGAAATATTCTAAATGTGGTTCCTTTCTTGTTTCTGTTGCTGTGTCAGGTTGTGTGTTGTGTGTGTGTTGTTTTTTTTTTCCTTTCAACTGCTGAGCAACTTAAGTTCTCAATAGACTCAGATTTAAGTCTTTTTCTGATTTGGTTTCTTTATTTCCTTTCTCAGTCATATTCCTCACAGAAAAGTGAGATGTGTGTGCAGTTGGAGGAATAAATACTTCTCAAGAAAAGCAGATAATCTATGCACTTTACACTGCAAAAGAACTTTTTTTTAAGTGAAAGTTTTTTTTTTTTTTAACACATTATTTGGGAGTGGGAAAATAAGGTAGACATTGTTGCATTTCTGGTGCGGTTATCCAACCATTTTGATGGCCATAAAATTCTGCATATTGCAGTCCTGTCTATGAAGTGCTGAGAGACCACTGCTTAATTTTCACTTGTCACTGGCCTCCCCATGTGCCGTTGTCTGATCTGTTCTATGCCCTGTGGAAGCAATTCTGAAGGAAGCAAGTTGCTTTGTGGAAGGCTGTTTCTCTGTGTCACTAACACTTTACTGCTTGTTCTCTGGTCTGTGAGACTTGGAGAGAAACAATGCTCTGTGGGTTAATTTGTCCGATAATGCTCTGAAAAAGTACTAGCCTGGTGTGTTGCAGTCAAAATAGAGTCTCATACCTTTGAAGACTGGACTCAAGCCAGAGGTCATTCATCTTTTCAAAACAAAACCAAGCCAACCTTCAGCTGGAGTCCATTTTTTCATTGTGTTCCACTCCTTCCTTGCCTTTTTATTGACGATGGTGAACAGCACCGCTGTCCACACTTGGTTCTAGACCTCCTCATTGCAGAGCTGCATGATATTCAGGAACAAAGCCTTGCTGGCTTGGGTAGGGAGAACTGACTTGACTTACTGATGTTTTAAGCTTTGTGTGGCAGCAGCACAAAGCTTTTTGTTTCTATTTTTTTTCTTCCCTCCCTAAAAGAGCAACCACATGTAATATCAGCTTAATTTTAATGTTAAAAATCTTTAACTTAATCCATCTCTTCATGTCTCCTTTTCCTGGTGTTTTATCAACAGTAGTCCTGAGTGCACAGTGCAACATAGGAGAACCAGTGTTTGGAGATCTTGAATGATATGGATTGTATCAGAGGTGTAATGAGGTTCATATGGATGTGCATTTGCTCTTCCCATTAAAAATGTAAAGGGCTGAATCATGAACAGGAGCCTGTGTGGTAACTTTTTTTTTTTCTTTTTTCTTGTCATCTTACCAGCACAGCTTTGCTTTTGTTCATTTACATAGCAAAGCCATTCGGTGGCTTGGAAGGATCTTTAAGTAACACCTTTGTTGAGGTTCTTATGCAGGAAAAGCGCAGGAAGGAACACTTTCAGAATTGCCTTTGGGGAGCTGGATATAGTCAGTGCTGACCCTGCAAATATTCAGAGATGAAAATAATGGTTGGATTACAGCAATTCACAGTGCAGGAAGGAAGCACAAGATTGCACATACACACAAAAAAGAAGTTCCTCATGCATTTAAAAAACATACTATCAGTTTTCTTGTATCTTTTTTGTAATTTACTCTTCTATTTAAAAAAGAGTTTTCTCAATACTCAGTCTGTTGAATTATAGAGAGATAAGTACAGCTTAGTTTACATGCCAAGTTGATAGAAAAGTGTATCAGTATTTGAGTGTGGTTTGTTTTGTTTTGGTTGGTTTTTTTGTTTGTTTGTTTTTTTAAAAAGTGAATGTTACTGAGATTGCATGTAAAAAAAGTTATATATATATATATATATGGAATACATTGGGAAACAATGACTGATTTGTAAGGTAGGAAATGAACTCTTTTTCGATATAAAAGCAGCTCAAAAGTTATAGGACTTTTCTACTTGTCCGAATTATGTATATTTTTATGGAGTATTTGTTGAGCTATGGCATGTTACTTTGTTAAAGGAATAAATTAAAGCCAAAACTGTTTGATAGTGGATAAAAAATAATAGAGAATATGAAAGCAGGATTTGGAGACCTAGGCCCTACTTGTGTAATCAAAAAGCACTTTTCCTTTCTCAGGTTTCTGTTATTAAGAGAAATGTTATGATAGTAAACATTGCCAGAAATCCTTTTGGACTACACAAGGTGTGAAAAGCTTAATTATGAATGAGTAAGTATACTCTGGTTGGTGTGGAAGTACAGAATCTAATTTTGGACCTGTCAATTTTCACGCTGCAGTTGCTTGGCTTATTAGCCATTACTTTTCCAGTAGCTCCAAAATCCAACCTACTCCCTATATGCTTTCAAAAATAAAAAAAATGTTATGCTTCTGGTATGGGACATTGCGCAAATGCTTCCTTATGGGAAGTGGGCGTGCATGCAAAACTTTGTGCCTTCTTTCTGAAAAATATACCTTGTTTGAACACAGGTAACTCACCTTTTGACTTCTAGCCTCAGCCCAATGAAACTGAAGGCTTCCAGATGACCTAATTCAGAGGGCTGGAAAGTGAACAGACTGCCCAAAGTACTCTGAATTTGGTTTTGCATACCGGGTGTTCTGAAGTGCTGTCTCTGCTCCAACTCCAGCTCATGAGTCCTGGCCTGTGTGATTTTAATGGAGAAACTATTTTTCAGAGTAGACTTGATTTGCACTCATCAGGATGGCCCTGTGTAGAATGAGTGGCTTGGGCATGTGGAGTACACGGTGCGATCTAAGTCATAAATAAATCCGGCCATAGACTGCAAGTCTACTTCTCCGTTGGGTACAAGTTTGCAGAGGGAAAGACCAGATGCCTCTTCGAATTGGAAAAAAAATAATGTTTTGGCTTCATAATATACAATAAGAGGCAATTCCTTCTTTGGACATGAACTCTCAGGTAGATAGGCATTTTTGAGACATATCCAACCACCTATAGCTTTGACAGGTGGAACTAATCCAATTGATGTCTCAGATGCTGTTAAAGCTTACAAAAGATTTCATTTTCAGGACTTAATTACATGTCTGCCTTGTTTTGCTACATTAACTGGTATAAGTCAAGTTTCTAAAGGTTGCCAGTGACACGAATTACTACAAAGCTGAGAGCGTGTGCAGTAGCAATTTGTATTGAAAAGAAAAAAAAAGGCATTTTCCAAGAAATGAAAGTAAAGCATCTTTGACTTACATGCAAATGTCATAAATTTATGGATGTTTTGAAACAAAGAATCTTAATGAGCAGCTTTGTTTTTTAAACAGTAAAAATCATTCGAAGTATGAAAGTTGTGCTGTATTGTATATGTACTGTGTAGTGATGAAACTTTCCAGTGCAACTTGAGCTTCTCAGCATGTGAGAACATGCTTTTCTCTAATATTTGTTGGATTTGTTATTTGGGGAGGGGGCAGGGAGCCAGCAGATTGGGCCAGTGGTAGGGGACTTGACACCAAATAACAAGATTCTGTTGAATAACTTGCCATATGGCTTAGTGCATCTCCACAAAGTCTTATTTGAGTCAGTAAAGCTATGTGATAGCACAACTTGGGTGTTGTGATTATTCTTACAGGATTAATGTTGTAGATCTGCATTCAAAGTGCTTTGCAGATACCCATATGTGTCTTGTGTGTACTGCTTGGTAGGCAGGTCTACTGGTGGGGAAAGGCAGTGCTATTTAATACAGTTTTCCCCTGTGGGTTTTCTTGATTCTACAATCTGTTAATAAAATTAAAAAGGGTATTTTCAAGCTAATTGTCATTAAATCTTTCAAATTTCAGAGAGGAGGCTCTGAGTCTTCAGCAGATGGTTGGAAATGAAATGCACATTGGGGGGAACAGAGGCTCTGCCAAATCTGGACCTTGAACAGAACTAGTCAAATAAACAGAAGTGAGACACAGCAGGGATGGTTTGGAATAGGTTTTATTATAGCCAGAAAGCCTCAGGCTCTGAATGACCTAATCAACCTAAGCTCCAGTCATGTACCTAAATTAGCTTCTACTCTACCATTCTTGTAGCATGCCGTTTTGCTTCATTCAAATACTACACTAACACGTCTGAGCTCTTTTAAAAGTGGAAGGTTAAAACTCTTTTGGCTTGTCCTCTTCTCATTATATATGTCCTATTCAACTCTTAAAATGCTTTCTCCTTTAGTTCCCCTGTCCTTTCCCAAACTCAATTCTTGCACTTTTCCTGCATTTGATGAGTTTCAAATAACTTTTCTTGTGGTTCTATGAGGACAAGAAAAAGGGTAATGGGAATAGAAGTGCCTGGTGTTAGGGGCACTCTGGACAGCAGTTCTGTTCCTGCTTATTCCAAAGGATTTTTGTGTGACCTTGTTTAAGTCTCCTGCCTCATTTCCATGTTTGCAACACGGAGACAGTGACATGACCCACCAGAGAAAGAGAAGGCATGTGTTATGTTATATAAAGCACCATTCCAAAGTGGTCTTTTGCTGTATGCATTTCCTACCCTGCATGGTCCCTACTTCGGTCAGGACTGCTGTATGTCACTGGAATAATAAACAAGCCTGCACTTGCCTCTGTTCATTTAACTAGGCTTGGCATGATTTCATATGTGCTGCACACAGACACTACTGTGCGTAGTCCTGCTAGGACAACGATCTGCAGAGACTATTTGTGAATGACACAGGGCGGTGTGCTTGTTCTGAAAACACTTGCACAGACAAAAATGAAATAATGTGACTCTGGTCATATTTAAACACCAGCCAGGGCAGTGACAAAATGCTATGTGCATCTTCCAGTCAATAACTAAATAAATAGCATCACGTTGGTGACCAGTGTTTAAAGAAAAGTTCAGTTTGAAGTTCTGTATGGTAACAGCTTTTCTGTTGCTGTGCTGTGAATTTTGTTAGCCAACTGGCCTAGCTGTACTTAAAAAATAAGATCAAAAATAGACATATAAACCTTTCTCATTTTACTTTTTTTAATCATTAAAAATATGGTGTCATGACCTTTGAATTGGTCTCTGCTTTTTATGAATAGCCATGAACTTTCAAAATCTTTCTGTGAAAAGCAGATTACCTTTGAGAGTGAGAGAAAGGCTATTTGGGGAGGCTGATGTGAGTACATAAAATGTCACTTGGATTTAGGAGGAATTATTGCTCTGGAATTGAAGGGAACATGAATTAATCTGGTTGACTAGGTGCTGGTTCACATTGCCTGAGGTGGTGTTCCCAGGTTCTGGGACAATGTTATCACAGTTTTGGCATGAACCCAGTGAGTCACACAGTGATATGCAAGGGATTATGAAGTTTCCCTTAGTCTTTCTGTTTTCAAATGTCCATAGTTTGAATGATTTACTGGGATTTTCATTCCCTTTATAATTAGTAGGCATGCGTGAGCCAATGGGTTTTATGAAGAGCCTATTGAAACTAATGGAGGGGAAAAATAATGCCTTCGACCTAACTCGGCATTGGCTCAAGTCCATTGTGGCTGAAGCTGATGGCTTCATCAAAACCCACTTAACCTTCCATAGGCTGATCAGGTCATTCTGGAGCTTCATGGGTTTGCTGAGAAGAGCTTGAGCACTTCCCTCTATTATTCTCTTTATTATCAGTCTAGGTGAAAGGAGTAAATTGAAAAATAGCAAAAGCTGATATGATATGTTGTATGCTCTCCAACAATGTGTCTTTTGGGTTATATGATGCCTCCCCTACTGTTATTCAGGCGTATTCCTGAATCTTTCCATATTTGAGATGTATCTCCAAAGGACAAACCTATCCAAAATATGCCTGAGTTATATAGCAAGCTGATTTGAAACCCATTCATTTTTTTCAAGAAAATAGGAAAAGAAATCAGAATAGTACAGATGAAGAAAGTTATCTATCCTCCTTAACTCTACCCAAAAGACAGGTGATATTCCATATCATCATCTCTTTGGCCTAATGCTCTGCATTCTTATTCTTTTTTTCTTTTTTTTTTTTTTTTTTTTTTCTTTCTTTCTTCCTGAAGAATTACTTTAACTGAAGCTTTCCCACTTCCATGCAGCTTAGGACACAGGAGATGGATTTACATAGAGATTCTCCAAGTTACAGCCCATCAGGACACTGAAAGACCTTCCTTATTCCTGAATGGCACGTTCTATTGAAAGATAGGACAGATTTAAGGAATCTACAAAGTGGACCTTGCTTCCCTGCCCCTGAGGGTTAGCAAAAAGACTTACCAGAATCAACACAAGTCTGAACATGGTCCTGGACAATTTGCTGTAGGAGACCTTGCTTGAGCAGGAGAATTAGACAAGATGACCTCTGGGCGTCCCTCCCAATCTTAACCATTCTGTGATTCTGAGTTTCATGAGTTGATTCTGTTCAATTACAAGAAAAGGAGTAAAAGCTGGTTGGTGACTCCTCCAGAGCAAAATTGAAGGGAACAGATACTTCACACCTTTTCATTGGCCTGATATAGTGAGTTAGGATGCTGCAAATAACCACTTGAGACAACTGGGCTCTGTTTTTTGGGTTGGAGGCCTTGAGCATAGATCTTCTGATGTTATATTCCTGGTCTCTTTGATTAGTGCTAGTAGCTAATTCCACCATTGCAGAGTATGTTTTCAAAGCAATGTGCAGGGCTTTGGTGTGTGACACCATTAAATGTTAACATGTATTTTCAAACAAGGAGCCTCAAGGCTAGAGGTAACTCTTTGATCTTTAAAAAGCTTGCCACATAGGGGAGTGAGTTTGAATGTATATTTACGTATGTGAACACTTGCAGGTAATTATATTTTAGTTTCAGGGCTGCAGGAATTTGCAGAAATTATTCAGATTTCAAAAAGCTCAAAATAAACATCAATTTCTATTTATCTCAAGGGATTTAGAGGGGCATAAAATAAACCTTTAATGGCTTGAGCCATGCTTTATTAATTGCTTTGTTGAAGAGATAAAACCTGTGGGAGTTTTTATATTAAAATGGGATGTGAACCAGCAGAAATCTAAGCAGGATCTGAATTTGTTTTAAAGAGAGTAAGAAAATACACAGCTGAGCTTTCCTCTGTGTTTAAAAGATTATTACCCTAATATATACAGTTTCTTTGTTTTTAAGGAGGCATGCTTGTATTGAACCATAATTATATGTGAAAGCATTTGAGCTAGTCATTCAATTTTGAAGGAGCAGGATCTGCCTAAACAAAGTGACAAGCAATTAGGGAGCCTGAGGGAGTTGTCTGTTTGTCATATCTGAAAATCAAGTTATCAAATTATTACCCAAATTGTACCATGTCTGACAGTTGTATCTACAAAGGCTCCTGACAGTAACTTTGCAAAGATGGCTCTGTTTTGTGTACTGTTTTTGACAAGGGAGCATAGATTTCTGTGTGTGATGTGGTTTGTTTTTTTGTGTGTTCGTTGTTGTGGGGTTTTTTTTGTTTGGTTTTGTTTGGGTTTTTTTTTTTTTTTTTTTTTTTTTTTTAATCAGGACTTTCTTATTTTCCACGTGTGAAGTTTGTCACAAGTAGGACTACTGATGAACCTTATTCCTTGTTGGTTGAAAAATAGCCTTTTTAGACAAAATAAAAGGCAGCTGACTGCGAGAGTTCTACTGGCTTTTAAAGCGGTGCATTAATCAATACTTTAAATCACAACTTCCATCTTTTTTTTTTTTTGTTGACTGAATTTTCACTGTGGTTTTTAAAATGAAGAATGCCTTGCTTATTTAATCCCATGTGAAATAAATACCGCACTGCAATACTTAGTGTATTTTACCTCTTAAATCTGTTTTTCATGTTTGTGAGCTTGTTGCAGAACAAATTTTGCAAAACCCTAATGTGAATAGTCCTGCTATGTTCTGGTTGTGTTTTCTATTCTTTTTCCTTTATATTGTGCTTGCATAGGCTATGAGAGTCCTGTTTTTCTTCCCCACCTTCCAGTCATCCTGTATTCTGTGTTAAATCCAGGAGAGCTACTGGTGATCTGCCTCTTTGAAAATGTCTTTGATGTAGGAAACACTAGGTGGGATAAAATTATCATCGTAATTAGCAAATATGTTTCTATTAAGTCTGTATCTTTTATCTTAAAACTTCTAGTTGATTTTGAACAGGATTGAGAAATGAGCCACCAATCAGGCATGACAAGCATGGCCTTGACACCACCATTCTTGCTGGCTTCTGAAATTTCCACAAGGGAAAAAAACTCATTCTTTGGGATTGTCAAAGGTATTCCAGGGTGCATATAGGTCTTGCTAGATACTGAATTGAAAAGCATCATCGATGTGGATGAAGAGAACATGTGTGCTGAATCTATTAATAACAGATAATATAAATATTACCCATTTTTAATGTGTCTTTTGGGACATATCTGTTCTCTAAAGCATCTTCAGTATGGACTGAGAAGGATAGTTTTTCTGCATGAAGATAAAGTTCAGGTTTTGGTAGTGCCTGTGGGTCCGGAGTAGCTCTGTGTTTTCATACACCATCCTCAGCTCTCTGTTTTCATCTACATTCTTCAGCTTGTCCTCTGTACCCTCAAGCAGCTGAAAGCTCTCACCTTTGCTTGCTGTGAGAGTGAGAAAAGACTTTTGCTCAAACTGCTGCTCTCCTGACCAATGACAGCAGGAAATAATACATTTGAAAAGCTGATCTCAGCAAGGCTCAAACCCTGAATGAGTCAGTGACTGAACTGGCAAAGAAAAATATCTTTACCAGTTCAGTATCTAGACCACAAGCTTATCTTTCCCAAAAGCTCTAGTATTGTATTTATGAATGATGGATAGGGTATCACTTGGAAGAATGATGCTGCCGTCACCCTCATGGTGTCCCCCCATTTTCTGACTGCTTTCTGGGGAGTCCTGTGTCCTTGAATTTCCTAACATCTTCCAGTATACTACATAATGTTAGTCAGTGGAGAAAGTTTCTCAGAAGGTCATCTAATACCTTCCACTAACAAGAAAATGCGATGACAGAGATGCTGAAGTGAATCTGAAGTAACGGACCAGAACTGTAGCAATGTGAAGACTGAGGACCGTGATAATTTAGTGCCATGGATCTTGCCAACAGTGTGGGATTAGAGCCTAATGTAGCACAAGATTGTAGCAAAGACTATAGCATAGGAGTCTCAATATTGATTCACAAAAGAATTGTCAGTAGTTGGAGAAAAAAAATCAAAATTTGTGTATAGACTCTCTTGCATATTTGACAATATGTTCTAAGAGGCTTTTTTTCTCCTGTGGCACTAGAAATGCCACTGTGACTGATGAAGAGATAACATGCTGCCCTAAGAAGTTCCTGACAGAAAATTTTCGTCTTTAAACTGATATCAAACTGCATTCACCTTGCTTAAAAATGGGAATTTGTAACTTTTTTTCAATTTAGTTCCTTATATGAGTCATTAACTTGCATAGAGGAGTCTTAAAAATTGGTGGTTTGGGGCTAAATAAGGCATTTTTGTTTGAGGTTACTGAGACATGAAATGATTACTTACCATCCCTTGAAATGACATTACATTTAAATGCAATGGTACATGGGCACTTAGTACTACCTTCATCTCTGTCAATCCTAGCTCACATCCTACAAATTGAACATTCAGCCTTATGGAATGCACTGAAATTCTCAGTTATGATAGCTTTTCAGTATGCAATCCTGCATGTTACACAACTTGAAGAGGTTCTCTTCCAAACAAAACATATTTAATGAACCCCATACTGTGTATTTTTTTTTTCCTTTAATCAGTTTTATTCATGAGTTCATCAAAGATTCAAAGGAGAAATAAAAATTGAATTAACTTCACTACGATTGATTTGAAAATTCAAGGGACAGCATCTTGGTTATTGATGTCTTTTAAATTGCTGTGCATTGTTACCTGGGTATGCCTGTGAAATTCATCAACATCCCACACCTCTCTAGCTGCTACTGTTGTTTGGTTAGAGATAGCAGCTGTCCACAGAATAACCTTACCAGACAATGTTATGGCATTGCCTGGAAGTCTTTGCAGTGACTGCCTGTACCCCTGCTAACACTGTGTACCTCCAGAAAGGCAGAGTAAAATAAGAGAAGTTCTCACTTAAGGGCCTCAGCTTGTATGTCTGTGGTCACAGGTTTGATGGTGATAAGCAATTGGTGTGGAGTTGCTTCACTGATTTTTGCAGTAGCACTGCTGCAAGCATGCTGAATTTGAAGGTCACTAAAGGTGTGGCAAACAGCACAGATGTCCATCTGTATAAAAGTCTCCTGCAGTTTGGAGAAGAAGTCAGAGATATATTTCTGTCTCACTGGGCTGAATGTTAGGTGGTAGGAGGTAGCATGGCTTTACTTAAATTGCTGAAGCTCTTCTGTTTCTTCTCTTTCCCCTATAATGTTAGTTACCTGAGATGGTAAAATCCCCTCACACCTGCAAATAAAGCACTAGGGCTATGAAGATGATGAGGGGTCTGGAGCATCTTTCTTATGAGGACAGACAGAGAGAGCTGGGTCTGTTCAGCCTGGAGAAGAGAAGGGTGAGAGGGGGATCTTATCAATGCTTACAAATACCTTAGGGGTGGATATCAAGAGGATGGGACCAGACTCTTTTCAGTGGTGCCCAACGGTAAGATGAGGGGCAATGGGCATAGACTGAAGAATAGGAGGTTCCATCTGAACATGATGAGAAACTACTTTGAGGGTGACAGAGCACTGGAACCGGCTACCCAGAGCGGTTGTGGAGGAGACATTCAAAACTCACCTGGATGTTTTTCTGTGAGATCTGCTCTAGGTGTATTGTCTTTAGCAGGTGGATTGGACTAGGTGATCTCCAGAGGTCCTGTCCAACCCCAACCATTCTATGATTCTGTGTTTCCCAAATTGGCATTTACGTTCTAGTCTTCATGATAACCCATTTGCTGCTGCTGTTCTGAAGAAAGCTTTTCTTTATTTCTCTTATGTGTTGGTTGGTTTGGTTTTTTTTTTTTTGATATTTTTTCTTCAATAAACCTTATTCTCATTGAAACAGGTATTTACGTTCCCATTAAAAACAACTTGGAAAAACTGTTTCACCAATGAATTCTTGAACGATCTTAACACTGAGTAACATCAGCAGAAAATATGCTTTATCCTTTCTGCATTTTAATTTTGTATTGCTGAATGCCTATACTGAACTCAGTCCAGCTGCCTCTGTTCATTCTTATGTTTTTCTTCTAGTAATGAGCCTAGCAGCCTTGCTGATGGATGCAGATACATTAACCTTTTTTTTTTTTTTCTGCAAATTCAGTGTTGTTTTAATTGTATGTATTATGATATTTTAAGGCAGATGCTGTTCTGTTTCTTGGAATCCATGGTTTAATTGATGGTGCTCTGAACTGCTCCTTGGGTGATGGCTCCTGGTGAACAGGGCATTCTCATAGCAAAGTCTGATGCTTTTGAAGAACATCAAATTTATGTTTCTGTGAGCGCTGCTATTAATAAAACTTCTTAAACTCTAAAAGATAGTCTTGATCTTTAGAATATATCAACTACTTGCTTTGAATTGCCCAAGTGACGAGTTTTATGTAGACCAAGATAAAAAGAATGCTCATGATGCTGCGTGGCCATAGCAAAGGGCCTCTCTGTTCTTGGATTATATTTTTCATAATGTAGCCAAAAATGCCCCGTGCTGACAAAATCACTTGCCTTTGTTTTCCCGTACAGAAAAGCAATCTCTGGTTATATTGCCCTATCATGGTTTTAAGGGATTTTTATACTGTCTGTCTGCTGAAGTGTGTTACATGTCAAAAGGGCAAACTTCAAACAGAAAATTTCCATCCTCTGGGTCAGCTTTGTAGCTTTCTGATCTCAGGGCAAAGATCAGGGAACTTTTAAATTAACAGGATCTCACAAATGTGGGAGGAAAAGGCAAATAATCTTTGTATTCTGAGTAGAAGGTAGGAAGCACCCCAAACAACTGCTATTACACCTACTAAGAATAAATCACAGCTTTGGACAGTCACATGTTTTTGCAGGTTTGTTCATTGGAATAGAAATGTTGACAAGCTGAGCCACCACATCCTTTTTATGTGATCTGTTTTATTTTCCATATAGAAATAGCAATTATTTAAGCAATCATTGAGATCTCAGACTACCATCTTTTTCAGTGGAGTTCTGTGACAGATTTGCTGACAGCTCATTCCTGTCCTAAAATCAAAAGTCTGTGATCTAATGAAAAGCATATAGTGTAAGGTAAAGTGATGGGTACCTTCATTTTATAGATACAGACATGACTCACCTAAATGGCATGGGCTATGACAGAGACAGTCTGAGAACAACCATTCCTTATACTTAAGACTATTTTTCTTTAACTGACTTTTATTGGTAATTGGCTTTACCAGATGTTCTTTGACTCTCTTGAAACAAGTATTGATTCTCTCTATTAGTTTACTGGAGCTGCATTGACAGTTATTCGAAATTCACCTTTCAGCTTCATGAGCCCAAGTGTGATGTGATTGCTCTCCTTCTCAGACTGACTCCTCCTTCATTATCATGACTAGGACTTACCCATCAGACATACTTGTTTCAGTAAAATAAGACCTACTATGGAATCAGGGTTTTTTGAGAGCTGCTTACATTTTTCAAAATCAAACTTGACCACTTTTTGTGAGACAAGGCTACATGTGCAGACTGTATCATGAAAGGATGTTCTATAAATGTACAGATTGAACAATAATTTTATGTCAAGGTTTACAGGCATATGAAAGAACACTTATATAATTTATAGTAGTTTAGGAAGAGTTCATGATTAGCTTAAATACTGATGTTTACTTGTGGTATAGCTATGACAGAAAAAGGAACATTGTTGCATTGTTAAGTACTTTCTGTAGTCTCTTATATTTCAAAAAAATGTGCCATGCCTTTCATCTAGCAGACAGAATTCACAGCTGTGCATGTGAGGGTAGCCAGGCTCTAGGAATTTAAAAAAAAAAAAAAAAAAAGGGGAAAAAAAAAAAAGAATTTATCTTTATAGGAAAACTTTTTTTTATTATTTTATTTTAAGAATTCCTTACTAAGCTATTCATGGTAATAGAACCTAGTAGTATGTGATAGTCCTGGTGAGATGCTTTGTGTAGGGACTTTTGATATAGAAATAATCTCTCAATCTCTTCTAAATCTGTGGTCACATTCAAAGTTAATGCATTTCCTGGGGGTTTTTTTGTGTATTTTTTTTTTTCTCACAGAAGCTCCTTCTGTCTCTTTTGTGTGTGTATTCTTTTTTCCCCATAGAAGCTCCTCCTCCCGTACACATACAGCTCATTTGACTATGAAGTGGAAGGTTAATTTCCATTGCAAGTCCAAATATTTATTTATTGTCTTTGTAAAGGAGAATTGTAGGTACAGAAGGCAGGAAGAAAACAGATAAAGTGGAAGACATCAGTTGCCACTTCTGAGCACTCTTAAAGGCATGGTACAAAATGCATGGTTTACGTCTTTAAAACAAAGTATGCCATTAAGTTGGTAATGCTAAGAGGAATTTTATGTAGCCCATAAATACCAGTGAATCTTTTCAACTTTAAATCCCAGTACAGAGACAATTTACAGTTGCAATCAAAATGATGCACACAATTTAACTTCAGTACCATCTGTAACTCTGCTGGTAGTTTAATAATGAATAAAATTATATCTTGGCAACAAAAGTCCCACTTAAATAAAATACAAGGCCTCTGATTTGCCCTGAAATCTCCTTCATGTTTACTATAAAATAAATACCAATGTGTGGACAAAAGGCCTGTGTGATTCTGTGAAGCTTTTGTTAAACGACCTCTGAAGCTCAGGGATTGTGGTGCAGACAAGGGTTTGCACAGCTGGTCACAAGCACTCCTGCTTTCAATGCACAGCTTGTATTTGGTTCAGCAGATGTGTATGAGCAAGGTCTAATCTAGGAGCTTTTTGCTGGTGTGCCAGGCCCTGTACATTTGAAGAAGAGCACCTAAAGGAGGCAGTTATCTTCTCTTAAAAGCCTTTTGTTACTGTGGGATGATGCAGGATGCATCTCACTTATCCTCTTCTGAATTTGTCTTTTGGACTTCATTGTGAGACCTACCCACACCAGTTTCTGGTTTATAATTTTCTCCTTCATCTTCCACAGTTTGTGTATTTTGCTAGGAGGAGGCAATTTATGCTCTGTTGATAGTCTGTATGCTGGGTCCTGTTCCTTAACCTTCCTTCAGTTGCATTGTTGAACATTACTAGTCCCATGTTCCCTACTGTGGGTACTGCTGTCTTGTGGTATTTATGACTATTTCATCATGTTTGTGGTTGCTAATAGAGAAGCTGCACCATGGACCACATTCTTACTGTAGCTTGTCAAATGCTTTACGTTTACAGTGATATGAGATCGTTGGTGTAACTATGGTACTAGTTATCATACCGAAAAAAATCCTAACAATATACTACCAAGTAGAAGTAATGTGAGCTCTGCAGTGTAAGATTTTCTGCACATTTATCTCTGAGAATACAGCAGTACTAAAAGCAGTTCAGATCTGTTGTATGGGAAATCTATGGAGCTCAGGGATTGGTGATTTTTCACTCATCGTGTCCTCTTCATCAAAGCTTTCATTAAGGAAACATTAGTGACCTTACTGGATGACCTTCGTAAGTGGAAATCAATGTGTCTTGTCCTACTGACTCTTCAAGTGGACAAGAGAAACAGCAGCAGGACAGGTTTGTTAACATGTCTCAGTCATGGATGGTAACAACCCTTCCCATGTTCCAGGGATTCATACTCTTCAAAGGACAAGGTGAAAGAAACGTTGATATGATCATGACAGGTTTTGGAGGTTTATGGCTTTCTAAATATTCTTGGTTTCTACTAAGGAGAAATCTTCTAGATTTGTATGTGTTGCTGCCACTGAATATTATTTCAAGCTTAAAGAAATTTATAAACTGTATCATGCCATGCCTACTAACACTGGCATGAAAAACATGTGAGAAGAATTAGTGAAGTTGGGCTGAATCTCTGATTTCTATGTGTGGGGGACTATGGTGGGTCCGTGAATTCCCTGACGGAAGGCACGGGAACAGAAATTAGCCTTGAAGATATTAAGGCCTACCCGTGAGAAAGATGGGAGTAAAGGAGTATCTGGAGATATTAAGGTGTACCCTTGAGAGAGAAGGGAGTAGAAGAGCAACATCGATGACAGCAAAATGAGATGTTACTGCTGTAACTTCTAACCAATAGTGAAGAGACACATGAATTGGTAAAACTGTGTAAAAATGCACTTGTGGCAATAAATGGCATCTACTACTTTCATCCTGGACCAATTTGGTCTATGTCGTTTGTCTGTCTCAATCATGACATCTATGCAAACTCAGTTTTGGTAATATGTTAGCTGTGCTTCAGAAGCCTGCTGTGCTTCAGAAGCATTTATAATCCTTTTTCTTTAGGACTTGAATACATTTTTCTCAGTTATTTTTTGCAGACTTGTCACAGGTGTTGAAGGCCTTCACAAAACACAGCGATTAATCTGATATTTGGGCAAAAGGCCTTTTCTGGCTTTCACTATTTTATGGACTGTTAGCAAAAACTGGCATTATCTGGTATGTTTCAGAGGAGCCTGTGAGTTCTAGTGTCTAAATCTCACTTGGATACTTTTGAACTGATAATATTTATATTTGTGTTTTAAAAGAAAATGTTTTGGACAAAGTTAAAATACACAGGGGAAAGTGAAAGAGAAGATTTCCTTGATTTTACTTGGAGGGCAATTAAAGCTACAAGAAAGGAATCAAAACCAATAAACTAAACTTTATAATAGGTTGGTGAGTTTCTCATTTGTTTTTTTTTGTTAATTTATCATTATTTTCTAAAAATCAAAAGTGAATAAAACCCAGAAAAGTCAAGTAGATATGGATATTTTTCTTAATTTCAGAAGCCAGATTTCTGATGATAGTTCTGATAATGTGCATGACACTGTAAGTGCTATCCATAATTGCCTGTTTCCCAGAAGTCAGCATAGTCAAGGTCAGCACCCATTTCTCAAGTGGAAGTCAACATCTGTATTGCTATGTGGCTTGCATGAAGAGGATGGGTTTTAGGTAGAGTTAGAACATAATTATCTGCTTGGCAAGGAAACACAGGAGAAAGCAACTTACCAGTAAATGCTTTTCTTTGTGAGTGTCCAGATGTTTTAAATGGCTCTGTAGTGTATATTTTTCTTTGTTAAAATCAACATTTTTAATAGACATATAATGAAGTTGACTCAAAGAAGCAAAGTTCTTGTTCTGACAGGGAAGCTGCCAAACCAAAAGGAATAGAGAAACTAGAAATCTGGGAGCAGCTGGAATAAAGGCTTGTTTCTGTCACACCAAGTAAGGGACATGATCTCTCATTGAAATGTGGGTGCTGGGGTTGTATGGTAGCAATCAGGTTACACTGGCTTTGCTTTTGGTTCTGAACATGGGTCTTCTCTGACCTTGCATAAGCACAGAATGTTTCTACTCTTTCTTGTCTTTACCTATCAAAAAGCAAAATATGATAATAACATCCTTTCTTAGAGCACTTTGTAATCTTAAGATGTGTGTGTGTGTGGAAGGGAATGTGTGTGGTTTTTGTTTGTTTGTTTTTTGTTCTTCTCCAATTCTGCCTTCTCGTGGAAGCAAGGCCTATGGGATAACCCTCACTGTATGTGCACATCGTACATTTTTGAACCCTGTGGCCTGATTCAGCTGAGTTTTACAAAGAAATATCAATCTTGATCTGTACACTTCACATGTGTAGTGTCTCTGACAAAGGATGCATCGGAGTTGCTTTCCATATGTTATGACCCTGGATTCCAAAGTCAATCAGTTATTACTCCCTTATCTACTGGAAGGTGGACTGTATTGGTCCTGCTGCTCCTAGAACTGTCTTCAAATTGTTAATGCTGTCCTAAATCCTGAAGCCTTATAATTACATGTTTTTATAGTTGGATATGAATTCAGGGAAAGGTTCCTGGGATTAGTGGGATTTTTTGCAGAGGAAAACCAAATGTGGATCCCAGAAGTTGGTGTGAAAATGATGTTGAAATACTGTAGCAGCAGAGATCCTGGTGAGTGTGTCTGGGGACAGAGGAAAGGATGTGGAAATGCAGACAAAGCATCTGGTAGTCAGAAGAGCTAATTGTCACTTTGTAGGCTGGACCCTCCAGAGATCCCATTGCTCTAAAATGATTTACACTTGCTGCTGTGTGGGGTCACTTGGTGTCCCGTAGGTATCTAGTCATACCCTCAGGGAACAGTGAAAGCCCAGAGATTGTAACTGTGACTCTTGTCGTGGACAACTTGTGGATCACAGGCTGATGTGCTGAGTTGTCTTGTGATTCAGAAGCAACCACAGAGAACTGAAGAAAATCAGCAGTCGAGACACTTTTTAAATTGAAATCTCTCTGCATTCAGTTATTTTCAACTTCAGTTTTTAAGTGATGCTGAACAGTGGTAGATCTATTGCAAAGACCTTGAACATCCTTTTGAGAGATTCCCAACCCCTCCACTGGATTTTGTAGAACACAGAAGTTTGGTGAGGTTGGTGCCCTGATGTACTTAGCATTTGAGATCTTTGTTTAAATCACTGTTCAGGTCACAAGCAACAGAGAATTTAAGAGCCTCATTTTAATTTACAGAGGTTTTTGAAGTCCAGACAGAGCAATTATGGCCTGAACTTATGCTGTACCAGGGGTATAACACTCCACAGACCTTTCTGCATTGATGTCAGAAGTCGTCTTTGAGACTCAAAGTCTGTAAATGATAGAGTATCTGCTCAGGATCTTGGTAATTTGTTTTGTTGGCTAATTATCCTTATGGTCAGAACATCAGTGGTATATTTGTCTTTAATTTGTCTAACTCGCAGATATTGTTAGGACATTTTACTGATGATAACCAAAGAACTGGAAAGATTCTGTAATAAGTTTGCTTTTTTGAGGTCCATCAGTCAATGCACTGATCTGAATTATATTGATCACATTGGTTTTTCGTATAGAGGTGTATTTTGATTATGAAATTATCTGGGCTTTCCTAGGGAGTCATTGTAGAAGGAAATGAGAAATATTCTAATGTAATCTGGTTCATTATGGGAAAGGTATCACACAGTTTTGGAACAGTCTAAATTTTGTCATAACTATAAAGTAGCTTTTGCATATATTCCTTGTCATTTGTAGTCCTGAAATATCATTAATGCATTACTTCCTCTCCACACACCCCCCTGCATCCTTGCAAATTGTATATTTATTCTGTGAGTGCAAGAACACTACGGTGCCTGAGATCCTGCTAACCTGCAGGACTTTTCCAGTAATTAGATCCATGTTTGCTCCATGGGAGATTCAATTAAAAATGAGAGGGTTTTATTATTTTGATTATTCCCTACTGAAACCCTGCACTATGTTCTTGAGTGTGTACGTGACAGCATTGTAATGAGCAAACTTACTTTACCTAATTCCCTCCTTATTCAAATGTTATGGGCTCAAAAATTCAAGTTGAGTGTTAGGCTAGCCCATCTGTCCTCAGATGAGGATTGACAGTAAGACGAGAGAGACATAACAGGCTATTCATTTAAGTGAACACCACTAATTTGGCTGTGTACATGTGCGTGAGCTTGGGGAAGAAATTAAGGAAATGTTCAGGTTTTGAAATAGCAGTGCAGCACAGGGCTCTTGTAAAGCATGGGACAAGCTTTTACATGTTGCAAAAGGCCAGGTGGCACATCCTTGTGTGTTGCTTCTATGCAGAAATATGAAGTTGTAACTCCTACATTAGGTGTCTGCACTGTGAAGAAACTTTACTGAACCCAGTACCTGGGGTGCTCTCTGAAGTCTGCCAGAGCATCACGACATTCTTCCAGTGGCTTTTGCAACAGGAGTCATTACACACTTTAACTGCAGGGTAGATCATCAACTTCATTCTCTGAAAGGGAAACATTTTGAAGTGTTCAATGTCTTAACAACAGCTCCCATCCAGATGTCATCCCACCAGACTCATTCTGGAGGGTAAATTTCAGTCTTGCATGTGGATTCAAGCACAATCACAGAATGTGTGCTCTTTCTCCAGTCTCTGTCTACTAAGTTAAAAAATCCACGACCTTGAGATAGCACAAGTTGGCACGTTTATTGCTCATGTGATGACCTCTGTGTGTTTTGTTTTTTGCTTTTTTTTAGATAATTGTGATGATGCATTGGTATCTCCCTTACCTTCATCAGCCCTTACCAGTTCCTCTGAGCTCTTCAGTACCCACAGTCCCAGCTTTGCAAAGCTCAACAGGCGAGATGGTAAGGTTGCAGAATGAAATGCCTAAACTATTATTTTTTCATTACATTTACAAGTTATATTTTTTATACTGTTTGTATGCAATGCATTCAGAGACAAGTTGAACAGAGATGGTAATTTATGTTTCTGTGAAAGCTCTATTTAGAAGCAATTCATTCCTTTGTTATAGAAAACTTCTATTAAATGTGAAACTCTTCACTTTTCTTGTAGAAACATCCTGAAGGAAGTCCAGATGGTCTTTTTGCTTTTGAAGAGAGCTTCCATAATCTTTAGAACTTGAAGGTCATTAGGCTTCAGACCCTGTTCTCAAATACTGGTAGCAACTAGATGTTAGAGGGTCAGTGGAGTTCAATGATTATACAACTTTGCAGAAATAATGAAAATTAATTAAGAAAACTTTGCAGGCATTTTCAGTGAAGAAAGTTTGAGGCCTGGATGATGAGTTCACACACAGGGTAAAACTATTAGGATCAAACTTGGTATGAAAAAAGAGAAGCTGTCCATACCTAGGACATCACTTGACACTGTCGCAAATTTGCGTTGCTGGCTCCCATCTTATTCCCAAGTTAGAGCCTCAGAAAGAGGAACGCCCTGTATTATCATGTTACATACGATTTTCGTTGTAAGAAGCACTAAAAAGTACACTACTACAAAGTAAATCAGAATTCTACTTAAACTTAATCTTTGTAACAGCTGTTTTAATCAAACATAATTTGATAAGTCTACAGAAAGACAGTAAAAGGCTCTCTCTCAGATGCTTGGCACTAATTATAAGGAGTTCCTAGATCATTAGAGAAATTTTAGATGTGAGTTGCTGTATCATATTTAACCTCTTGAACCAGGCTTCCTCAGCATGTGAAAGGTGGTATGGTAAACATCGAGCATAATATTTTAATTCACCCTACCTTTGTCTCCAAGTGCTAGCAGGGACAGTGAATATATGTGCATACCTGATTTTGCAAATAGCTTTAATGACTAATTTTATCTGCAGAAAAGAGGAAGTCAACATTGTTTGAAGCTGAGCTTTGGCTGCATTGTATTTTAAAGTGATATTAACAACATCTAAAATAAATTGACAATGATTGCAATTTAAGGGCAGAAAATTAAATAAGTCTTATTTAGTAGTGCTGCGGTAGTTTTACCATGTAGTGAGGTGTAAGGTATTCTAGGGGTTTTTTTTAAATATACAGTATTGCACCGGTAAGGTCCGTGCCATATTTGAGCACAAGTCATGGGAACAAGAAGGTAGAGTATTGAAACTGAGCCTTAAACAGGGAAACTGTTTCTGCAGCTTTTATTTCATATTTTTAAGGTTTACATGAAAACTGATGAGCTAAGCCCAACAATGACTTAAAAGCTAAATTGTACCTTGTTTAATTCTTTGTTGCACAGACTTCTGTAGCAATGCACAGATGTAGTCATGGAATTCATCTGGGTAATTCATCTTGGGTTGGAGGAGCAAGCAGTGCTAGATGGTAGCTGCAAGAATGCTGGCTGGCACTTGGATGCAAAGAGTAGACATCTTTATAAGAAATAATACTATCAAGGACTGTGACATGGCTTTCTAACAGTGTTGGAGTGTTTTGATGTGTTGGCTTAGCTTTGTTTGTAATTGATAAGACAGTGCTACAAGTAACAGTGCCTTAAGGTAGAAGACAGATGAATGTATTTATAAATATGAATGCAACAGGTGAAGATGAATTTATAAAACACAGTCCAGACCTACATCAATACAAAGTTCTAATTCATCAAGTTGATTAAGTAACATATAACAATAGCTAAAAGGCTGTTTCCTAAAAAAAAAAAAAGGCCTGCAGCAGTGAAATGTGCCATTAAAAAAACCCACACAAGCTACACGTGACCAACGCTTTGTATGAACTGCTGAAAGTGTTCAATTAAAATGCTGATAAATCTGTACTGTTAATAATAAGGCAGTTAGGATAATTCTGATAAATATGATTCTGAGGTACAAAATATATTACTTACCCATAAGAGGGATTAATCAGCGTTTTTGTTTACAGAAAATAAATAATGAAAAAGAATAAGAAAATAGCTACAATCTGACTGTATCAACTGAGCTTATTCAGTTTTCTATTAGCTCGCAGCCTGAGTAGTCAGTACAGGCAATTATGTATGGGAATATAAAACATATATAATGTCAAAAGGAATTTGTTATATGGCCAGGAAGCATTTGATCTGGGCATTAAAGTAAAATTCTGCAGCAGGGAAGCACTTAGTTGCAGCAGGAAGTCCAAGAGTTTGTAGCATAATATAAAGCTAGTTGAGCTGTTTGTAAGGCACTGTAGGGTGGAAACAAGTATTTCCTTTGCTTTGTATTAATAAACTACAAATAAGTATGGACATCCTGAGCAGCCCTGTGGAACATCAAGGAGCATGGACTGTATAACACTGGGCTTAAGTGCAATTTTTAGAATAATTATGGCCAAATGTACAAATGGTTTGAAAAAGTAAAAAAGGATTTCTTAGTCATATGGGTCTCCAACTGTGAAACCATCTGATCTTTGTTCTCTTCACATTTCTAACATTACGATTTGTTGCCATGGTAGATATGAGGCGTGTATCAGGTTCCTGTGGTACTGTTTCTCCCCTAGCACATTTTCTCCAGACCATGTTCAATCTCTCCCCTGAAGTGATCTACAGAAAATGTGAAATGTGTGAACTATGAGGAATGATGACGTAACCTTTTCACAACGTGCAGACTCCTATCAATGCCAATGGGAATCTGCTGGGCAGAATCAGGAAATCAGGAAATGGTCCTCAGACATGATGTTGTAAAGTGCCAAGCATATGTTGACTTTGTTGAACATCCTCTCTCTCCTGTTTTCTTGTGAGAGAGTCAATGTTGCATCATCATACCTCAGTCTTTTCCAGATTACTTAAAAGCAAAGGTATTGATCCAATGGGTATAATCAGAGCCACATTTTGTCTGTTCTATGTTTATGCCACACTATTAATAAAAGATTTACAGTCCTCTTCAATTTCCTTGTTCTCAGGAAAAAGGTGTCAGGGTTATGCTTGTACCTGCTCAAAGGAGTTGATGTCCTGTAACTATTATGTCTTTGGTAGCCTTTGCTGTTGCTTTTTAGAGCCTTTGCAATCTAAGTTCTTGTCTCTTGTCCTCGACCTGCCCTGATGAACATTTCCCAGGGTGAACACTACTGGTGGATAGAGGAACAAAAGGCTTTAAAAGAGTTGCTATACTTCAGATGTGCTTTTTTGCTACTTACTAAAAAAAGTATGGGATGGGGTGTGACACACTATAAGGTATGATATGCATAAAAGAAATGTGCAGACACAGGTTGCACTGGAAAAATATGCCAGTATTTTTTTTTTTTTTGGCACTCACAGCAGTATTTGGTGAGGATTTGGGATACTGACAAAAGTAAGCAGAAGATACATGTTTGCATAATCCTTTACTAGGAAAAAGTGAGAGTGGTTCAGTGGGAAAAGCTTCAGTTGTACTCTCCATCACTCAGCCAACACAGCTTTGCTGTTGCAGGAATTTTACCTGCCTTGCTTACAAGTTAGCAGAGTTACTGTCCATCTGTGGAAATGGTAATGGTGGAAGGTTTGGGAAAAGGAAACACTGAGGGGTTTTTTCCCGTGGGAAGGTGTATGAAGCAGCTGCTGTTCTGTAAAGATGTGGTTTGTAACCAATAACATCTCTATTGCAAGACCAGGTTCTGGAGAGGTAATGCTATGAGCAGCTATCACTGCTGTGTCATGCAGTGTTTACATCTAAAGAGTGACATCCCCAATAGACAAATGTGCTCATGTGAAAAGATATGCCTTGTAATCTGCAATTTGAGAGCTCAAGCTCACCACCTATCTTCCAAACTTCCATTCAGCGTGTGTTTGATTTTGAAAATACGAACCTGTTGTGCCATGCTCAAACTGGAAAAGAGCAGTACACAGTAAAGCAAATTAATTTTGTGGAAAGCATATCACCCTTTTTGCATAAACTACATAGTGTAGATGCTAGTTATGATGTCTAACCAACTCTACTAAAAAGTACCTGTGGTAATGAGCTTGACTTAAGGACTTATATATAACTTGAACAGAGAAAGCAATTTTTGTGTTTTTTTTTTTTTAATGGAAAACTCATCAAACAAATTACTTAAGTGATTTTCCTCCATCTAGTCAGTGCTAGAAGAGACAATGGAGGAAAGATTAAAGTGCCCATCTTTTAATATTTACTGAAAACTTCCAGAATTAGCTCTCTGGAGTGTTGAAGGGAACAACAATGTGCCACAGACCTTCCAGAAGTTTTGAACTGAATTTGTATGTCCTGCCAGTTCCTGGAATAAAACTGTTGTTGTGTTCAGGGTCTACTTCAGGTATTGCATATTACAAGTCAAAGGAAGGTTTCCTTTGGCTCCCGTGTACATTAGTCACTATTCCATGCAGGTGAAACATGCTGCTTGTTGTCTTTGAACACAGGTATATAGTTTGTATCTTGAAAGCCAGACAGAAATATTCTTTACATGGCATTTAAAATTTGAAAAGAAAAAAGGTGAGGGGGAGGGAGAAGAAACATTTTTAGGATTTTTAACAGGAAGTGCTTTAGTCTAATATAAGCTACATATGGGTATGGAGTTAAAAGAGAAATATGAAGTTGTCAGACAAGAACTGAGTGATGAAGTTCCTAATATTCTCATTAGATTTTTCATGACATGCTCATAGGGGAGAACATTCGATTTCAGGCAGGTAAAATAATTACAATGACGAAGACTTCTATTGTGATTGAAAAATATAAAATGGCATTAGCTAGCAGTATATATTAGTTTGTTTACAAACTGTTTTCCCCCGGAGAGTTCTGGTAGAGAAGTGAAGACTGATTCATCTAGGGGAGATGGGCTGATACTTAATCCTGAACATAGAATAAACACACTTCTGTTTCAGGGATTGGGATTAAATCCCATCTTAATGAACTATAAATAATAATGAAAATTGTAATGCCTATTTTTAGACAAAGGAATTTCACTTCTGAGTCATAAAATATGATGTGGTCCAGGAAAATCAAGAAAATTTTTAAGGGGCAAAGTTATTGAAATTGAGTTCTTTGACATAAACCACATTTATTGATCTTTCAATTCAGTTCACTTCAATAAACTCTTCATGAAGCAGCTTTGAGAGAGATCAGTTAATAAAATTAAAATATTAAGGTAAATCCAGCTATTTGTAACCAAAGTTTAGTGATTTTTTTTTCTTTGGAAATGCATGTTTGGAATTATTCTTGTAGTTTTAATGAGGAATTTTTAATGCTTTACTCTCAACTCTGTATTTCCTCCTTTCCTTCCCAATGTGATTGTGTTCACTGTAATCACACAGAAGTGCTTCTGTAAACGTCACTGATAATGGCAAAACAAACAAGATGATGAGTTGCAGAAACAGTGACAGCCTGAAAATTCACTGCTTTGGATACTTTGTCAATGGTTTATGTGTTTGTTTTTTTTTCTTCATGGCTGCATTTTTCGTTTGTTGGTAAGGCTGAAGTGAATGCTTGGGTGTATTTGGAGAATGTGTGTAAGTAGAAAGAAGTTAAAAGAAAATAAACATAGCCTGTAATTCAAGTGTGTAAATGAAAACGAGGTAATGTAAAATAATTTATCCCAGTCTGGAAGAATTTGCTTTTTAACCATACGCTCACATTTATTGTAGAGTAAAGCGGTGGAAGTCAAGCAGTGGTTGCACTTCTATGTTTCATTGGCCTGGTGTTACCACGAGCCTGTTTAACCTCTAAAAGGATTCAAGGGACAATAAATATCTTTACTTTTAAAGGACAAAACTCTAGTTACAACCTATCAGCTTCCGTGTGATCGTGACTTCTGAACTCTCCATTCTTGAATGGACAAGTGAATCCTGGAAGTGTATAATTTGCAACTAGATTTTTTTTATTATGAAAATCTCATTTGTTCTTTTGTTTAAGATTAAAAACATGTTCACTTAAGAAGCATCTTGTGTAAAGAAGAGACTACTTTCCAGGGTGAAGGCAGTTCTTTTACTTGTTCAATTAAACGGTCTCTTGCTTTACAACATACTATTTGAAGAGTATTTACAACCTGTAATTAAACTGTTCTTTCAAATGCTTAATAGGGCGCAAATCAAGATAACTAGCGTTTTTGCATGTCTTTCAAAACATAACAAAAAAAAAAAAAAGAAAATGTCAAAGCAAATTAGAGGTTAGAAATGAGCTTTCTCAGATTTGCACAAGGCTGAGAGGAGGGGATAGATAAAAATATATTTTTTTTTTTTTTTTGGTGACTGAGGATGTACCAACCTCACTGACATTTATCCATCTAACAAATGCTAGATTTCCTTAAAATTTCTTAGAAATTCAAAATTCCTTATGAACTTTAGGCTACCTAAAAACCTTACGGAAGCACATACCATGTAGCATGTTTCTGAATACAAAATATGAACAATCATCTGTATGTTGAAGAAGAAGTAGACTGCTTTGTGAAGACCTGAAATAATAACTTAGTTCTTTTTTAAGTATAAATTTGTTATTATTTACTTTATCCAATCTCTTCTAGGAGCTGGTGGCTGGTCCCCATTGGACTCAAATGAGCAGCAGTGGCTGCAGGTTGATCTGGGAGACCGAGTGGAGATTGTCGCAGTCGCTACCCAGGGCAGGTATGGGAGCTCAGACTGGGTGACCAGCTACACGCTGATGTTCAGCGATACCGGCCGCAACTGGAGACAGTACAGACAAGATGACACGGTCTGGGTAGGTCTGAATTGCAGATGCCTTTGGCCCCAGATCTTTCTGGTTTGGGATCATTTTGGTATTTGGAGAAATGGCTTCATTTTCAGATTGGAAGAGTACTGTTGTGGTGAGAGGGCAGACCTAAGTGACTGTACAGGGTGTTCTGATCTAAATGGGTTATGTCACTGTCTGTGTAATACAAGATTAGGCCCTCAGGACTATATTGTTTTTTGGACTATGAGGATGCTTGGGGCACTCAAAATGACCTGCACACTTCTGTGCCAGGTTGGCTTTGATTCAGGCACACCAGGGTAAATGGGGCTAATCACCTACATACTTCCTCCAGAAAACACAGAAATTAGCTCTGCGTGTTATCCATGCTTGCTGGCCAGGACAACAAAGCTCATGCTGGGGAAGGTGGGTGGTTAATTGCTTCTGGGCTGAAGAAGGCTGGAGCTGCAGCATGAGGTGTGGGGTGATTTAGCAGATACACTAAAAGTGCTCAAGGTTTTTCCTAAAATTTTAATGCAGACTCGATACTTGCTGTGTCATAAGTTCAAAGTGTGGCAATGCCAGGTGCTGTGGGCAGGATTATACATGGTAGCATGCCACTTTAGGGGTGGATGGAGACGTTTTAAAGTCTTCCTTTCATATGGCAAATGTGAATTGTTAGTGAATTGTTAACAAGCAGTAGCACCCTCTCTGTTCAATATTCTCTAGTTTGGAGGATCGATAGCCCTGGTAGCACGACAGTATGTGGTGGTAAATGAAACATAATCTTTATGAAAATAGAAGGGAATGTTTTAAGGGTGACCTAGCAGACACCTAGGTTAAATTCTGTATTGAAAAAAGAGATTTTGCTTCCAGAGCATAATGACTACAAATGAGGGGAGTTGTGGTGAAGCAAGAAGAGGGGGAGAAGGGCTGCTTAATTTTTTTCCTGAGCATGTTGCAAGCAGTGGGGATGCATATACAGGGAAGTTAACTCCTGTGGTTTTAAGATCCGTTGTTAACTGCCACTGTCTTTGTTTTACTGTGGTTTGATTTAGGGAAAGCTAATGAAATTCTTCTTCCTTTAGAAAGGCAACTTTGGCCCAAAGATGGTCATAAAGCTGTCAAGTGGGACTCTGATTCACTTGTCACTTATAAAGTTATATTAGTCTGTCTTTACTCCAGATATTTTATTTTATTTATTTTTTTTTTTTCTTTCCCCTCCCTTTTATGTTTAAAATGAGTGGAATTTCATTCTAGGCTGAACATAGTGATCGTTTAACCTGGCTCTCGACTTCTACCCTTGGGACTCAGAAATCCAGAACTGAGATGTTTTTACAGATTTGGTGTAATTAAGTGCTTCCTTCCCTGGAAATATTATTGTGCCTTGTTCAAACTTTATATTAAGATAAATTAATTTTTAGTTACATATCTAACTTTTCGGTCCTTTCCTTTTAGGAAATCCATGTTGTGTTTTTTTTTTTTCCCTTTTGTAAATTTTTCTTCTTAAGGTGAATTTTGAAAAGACAACATGTATATTTTACTATAGCAAATCTTCATGCCCTAAGGATATAATTTTTTGAGTTTCTGATCTGGCATCTAACATTGTGCACAAGAATAAGAACAAGCCTAGCAGGTGTTTACCAGGGAATTAGGATTCATGAAGAACCTGGACTGTCATGCTTTACTAAGTGATCAGGCATGAAGGCGATTCAGAGCAGACCCTGACACAAGTTCTAAAGCTTCAGTAGATGTAGGAGCTTCCTCCCCAAGAGGTAATTTTTGTATGCTTTTCTAATGGAAACTGCCATAGGCTGCAAAGTATGGGTTTGTGTTTAATGTGTTTAATGAAGGAAAAATGAAGTAGAATTTGGATTAGGAAAAGATAACACTGGGGGAAGAATTTGGATATTTTTCCCCTCACATTAGTTTCTATAAGTCACACTACCTATGCAAGCCAGTCCAGAAGAACAATTTGCTCCACATCCCCAGGCAGAAGGCTTGAAGAGATTGTTAGGATGCATCGCCAAACTTTGCTGTTGGAAGTATCTGACAGTGAAAATCTGAAGTGGACTCATTTATGTTTCATTAGGCTCTGCAGTCCACCCAAACTGGCAAATCTCATTAACACATAGGAGCTTGTATGCCTGCCCATGGAATTAATGAAGATCAAGAATTCCTTCTGTACAATTTTTTATTCTAACTAAAGAGAAAGTTGATTCTTTTTTTTTTTTTTTTTTTTTTCCTGGCACTTTTGGATTTGTTGCACTGAATTAAATTAGATCTTGAGAGCCATTCAGAGCACAAATCAGAATGCCAAAGAGGCTTTCAGAAGCATGTATAGAATTATAATTTCAAATTTTGCAGTGTTTCTGTTTTATTGGCAGTAGTCTTTTCCTTAGGCTTTTTTTCTACCTAAGAAGAAAAACAGAAGTGTGCTGTTCAGCTGTATGTTGAAAGTTTCTCTATACAAGGCACGAAATGGAGAGAAGCACACCATGCTGCTTGTCCTAAACATCTGGGCTGTTCACTGGCTGTAAGGGGAGTTCTGCATTGCACATGTCTCAGGAAGAATTGTTGTCCTTGGCTTAAGGGAGTGCAGTGGAGTGGACCATTTCAGAGGGAAAAGAAACTGGCACCCTAGGGTAGCCTCCACTGTCACAATCTGTGACAGTGTACACTGTACCAATCTGTCACAAGATCGGTAATTTCAACCTTAGAAATCTGTATCCCTTTTTTTTACTGGGGAGTGGGAGTAAGGGGGGTAGGATGGTCTGTCAAATGAGGATTCAAGGTAGGAGTCTTCTATGCCAAAAGGTGGCAAGTTGCCAGGTTACCTCTCATCCACAGGGAGTGGAGGTATTACAATCTAGGTTTATTGTGGAAAATATACCTCTTATGGTTGAATGGGAAATGTGTCCTCGCCCCCCCAAACTCCCCCCCCCCCCCCCCCCCCCCCCCCGGCTTTGACTTGTAAGCTTTTAGCTTTTTTCCTATGTCTTTAGGATAGGGTTTTACTACTCTCTATGTCCCTCAGGACTTTGATCTTTTTAAATCTCCTTTTTAAATTTCTGTGTATAGCTAGAAGCCTACCTACTTTATTGCTTTTTCTTTCAGAAAGCTGTGCTGTTCCTAACTGAAGAGGTGGTCAACACTGACTCACAGCTCAGATGGGGCTGCAAAATCTAAATCATTACCTGGAGATCATTGGCTGGCATCTGCTGTATCAGTATAAAATATTGATATGCACTGGACCTGTCAGGTTCACTGATATATCTCCTACTTTAGTAAAACTAACTGGAAGTTTGTGCTTTGATTTATGGGTATCACTGAATGTCTTGAACCAGTTGTTCATTGATGACAACTTATCAGTCATTTACAGCTATTGAAAGGGGAGATTACATATCATTATAAGGGACCTAGGTAGTCTGGTGAATTTCTTTGTTTGTTTTCCAAAGGCAAGATAACTGTGTGCAGAACCATTTGACAGAATGATGATAAACTGAATTGCTGAAAAGAGGGGTGTAAGGAATGCCTGTGTTTCAAGTCAAGCATTTGATTTCAGGTAGAAATTTGAGGTTTCCAGCAAAGGAAAACAAAGTCTTAAAATTACTTCTCCAATATGTCTGTTAAACTAAAACTGGCAGAAATCCCCAATCTCTATTCAACCAAAGTCAGATTTGAACTGCAATTTCTCACAGCCTTTCCTTGCTGCCTGTCGTGGTCCATTGGACACATTTGGTGGAGACAGCAGGAGGGCAGTAGCTCCTTTCATAGTCCCTCAGTAAGTCTGCCCGGATGAAACTTTTCCTAGTCATGTCTTCACAAGTGTCTGCTCCGTATTGCAAGTGGTTCTCCTGAGGAGCTGTTTCCAGTTATCTAGGTACAGGTTTTGTCCATCTATCTGGCATGTGTCCGTCAGTGCATCAGAGACCTAGGTACATAAATTCTTTATGGGGCTGCTGATAAGATTTATGTTTGCACACCAATATATATGACATATCACTAGTAAAAATCCCTTTCTCTTTATAGAGATTATGGGGCTTATTATCCTCCTCTCATGGCATGTATACAGCTCCCATCAACTTCACCGTTAATGAGGACTGCATAGACAGATCACAAGGAGAATCGGAAAACCTCTTACATTTTCACTCAGCCTGTGTTTACGATGTTAGTAAATTCTGCAGCTGGTGTTGAAGGCAAGACAGATTAGCCATTTAAAACCAATTTTCCAAGCCCATTTGTATTTAAATAATCTTGTTACAAAAGGATGCTGTGGTTCAGAGCAAACTAGACTTATATTTTCAGTATGGATAAATCAGTTGTGTGTGGACATACTAGCTATTGATTGGGAGACATAAAACATAAATCTTATTACTTGTAACAAGTGAATGATTTTTCAGTGTTTTTAAGTGTTGAATAATTCAGAATTTACTTTACCTGCATACATACCACAGAGTGTGTGTTACTGGTACAAAAGTGTGGGCTGTGATACAATGCTATTTCATTTTAGACAGCAAATTCTATGCTATCTGTACTAGAAAAATACTTTACAAAGCTGAAAAATACACTTATGCAGGAAGACACAAAGGAAAGGGGAGGGAGCAGGTATAGATATACGCAGCAAAAGGAGAAAAAAAAGTGTTTTTTAGGCAAAGTTTTGAAAGGAGAAGGGGAAGTTGTGGAAATGGAGATAAAAGGAAGACTGATCTGGCAGTGGCAGAGAAAGGTCTTACATTAGAACAATAAATATGTGAAGAAAGGCAATGAAGGGGAAAAATGACATAAACAGCAAGGAGACACTTCATAATTGCAAACACATGAACATAGTTTCACAAGTTAAGTTTGGAGCTGACTGTTACTTGGTGAAGCTTCTTGCACATCTGCTGTCAACTGCATACGGAAGGCAGAAGATAATTTCACATGGAAGGGGGACTGTGAGCCCTAACCCCAAAGCTGGATCACATGATAGGAAGCACATCTCTGGTGTTGGACCATGACATCTGGGTCACGCAAGGTACAGAGCAGAGTTGGCCCCACGGACAAGTTGTGCCACTATGTCAGTGTCACTTTGTGCAGGTGTCAGGGTGCTGTGTGAGGGCTGGAGAGGTGACAGGAGGCTAAGTATGCATGAGGAATACACAATTCTCAGGGAAGTAGGAAAAGTATTTAATAGAGGTGATAAAGATCACTTGCATCCTCTTTCCTCAGGAAAATTCTTGTTTGCATGTGTGAGCTTTGCTGAACCAGAAGTTTTTCTAATGAAATCTAGAGGAGGGTCACTCTTAATTGGCTTATAAATCTATAGGAGTGCTGTAAACTTTCCCATTTCCACTCTAGCTGGATAATGATTGTGGAACAGTTTTGGTGAGTTAATTATAGTGAACATAGTTAGAATATTAATCTTCTTGTCAGATTTATAGTTGTGCTAATTTATTCTAAAGCATCTTTTAGCTCATATTCCTAATGCCCTCCAAGCAAGGCCAGAGCAAAATTCCACCTGTAGCGATAAGAACTCCTGCATTGTTTGTGTGGATTAGAGAATGAGTTTCTGCTTGTCTTGTTACAATGCTTCCCACTGTACTAGTATTCAGATCTATTTAATCTTCTTTGTGCACAGTAATTATTGCCAGGCAAATAGGTGTTAAACAGTAAGTATCTATGGATTATTTTTTCCTATCAGCTTTGCTCTGAAAAAAAAAAAAAAAAAAAAAAGCCAATTGCTACTTTCTAGTAGGAGTGAAGGAACCTATTGAGTCTTGCTGCAGGGAAACAAGGTTTTTCAGGTGGTTTTATTGCTTTTCCTGTAAAAGCTATATTATTACAGGTTTTGAAGAGGTAACCATTACCCATTTGTAGTATTTAAGACTGTTCTGATTTAAGACTGCCTGATTCCAAGATGTTGTTTAGGTTCTAATAATTTGCTTCTAATTCTGGTTTAGCTTACTGAGCTGGCTGTGAACCTGAGTGTGTTCTCAGGAAATCTGTCTTTCTTTATGTGGCCAGGGCAGCTGTCCCACGGGGAGGACAATTCAAAGTCGCCGTATATCTGTTTTTGTTAAGTGCAGTTCGTATGGATTTATGCCTGAATAAAATGGATGTACTTGGATTGCAAATTACCCTTTAGTGTTGAGATACTTGAGTTAGCCTTAAGCTAACTGAATTTTGTATAAATTCTTTGACCTTACAATGTGGTTTTATAGTTGGTTAACTGTAAAGTGATATTAAGGTAGAGTCCAGAGAATTTAATGTTGACATTAACATGATATCCATCACTAATATCTTCAGTAATTCTCCATGCCTGGTATTTGGCAGCAATTCACCCTGACCCAGGAAACTGGGAAGAAACATGGTTATCTGCAGTCTGTGCCATAGTCATTGACCTCTTAGTTTTATTCCTTTGCACATTGTCTGAAATTTAACTTTTGTGTAGTTGCACAGGAAGGCTGTGAAATGTTCTTTGATTTCTCATTCCTACATCCCAGATGTAGGAGATCTTGTACCATCTTATCTCTCTAATGCTTCATGTCACCTATGGAGGTTAAAGGGTATAACTCTGTACTTAATGGACTGAAGTGCAGAGTGGTTGGCATGGTTCTGTTTCGTGAAGTTTGTCCCTAAAACATAACGTCTTCCAACTATCTCCAGCAGATTTGTCTGCTACAGCCAGAACGTTATTGCTTTCCCTTCCAGGCATCTACTAAGAGAGTAAATGTTAGTGGCTGAATGCTAAGATGGCTGATGTGGAAAACAGTGGACATTTTCTCTCAGATAGAGGATTTTAGCCAGAAACTCCTTTATATCAGTATCATCTTTCATTATTCTTGTTTGTAAATCGTGTTCTATGGTATGTGAAGATATAAATAGGTGCCTTTACAAATTATAAATAAATATGGAACAAATAGGGCTTTAATCTATTTGTGGTTTCACCTCTGGTGAGCAAATGATCATTTGCAAATGGACTAAAATGAGAAAGCGGTGTAGAGCAAAGAACAAATGTTAAAGCTGTTTTGCTAAAGGAAAAATGCATCATTAATTTGTTCGTAGCAAACAATTTACTAAGATTAGCAAAATAAAAATGTCTCAGGGATAAGCACTAAAGCTGATCCACCCACAACTGAAAACCATTCTGAAACAATAATAGTTAGATTGACTGTGGTGCTGAAGAGGGAAGTTTCCTGACTCCTGAATTTGCTTCCACATCTACAGATACTGAAACAAGAAAGAGTCTTTACAGAATGCAATATGCAAATATTTTTCTTCCACAGTTTTCTAGTGAAGCCTGTACTAATTTCCATAGTCCTTCTGGGTCATATTAATCAGGATTGAGTGGCTTCTGGGGTTGGTAATGAGATCTGGAGTTTTTATCATCTTAAAAAGCCTGTTCAAATTGAATGATTCTAACATAAACAGCTCATTTGTATTTTGTGCTGCCGAGCATCCTGGTAGCAGCCAGATCAATGGCTAAATGCACAAGAAGAAACATGCAATATCCTTGGGACTTGTTTGTGCAGGGTCCTTACTAGAAGATGATGGGGAGCTTTTGAGGCATTTGCTCATGCAGTATGTGGGGACAAGAATGTTGCTTTCCATGCAAGAGACGGAACCTGACACGCTAATGTGATGTTCACAGATTTCAACTTTATTGTCCAACTGAGTTAGCTTTATACCAGAAGCTGCCCTGTCCATGTGCCTTGCAACAATATGATTGGTTACAGCACATGCTATACAATAACGTGATTAGCTGCATGCACTGTCCACACACTCTGCACACGCGTGTTGGCGATTGCTCATTGGCTGGTACCTTCTTATAGGATTCCTTTTGTCTCTTTTTTTCTCTGGCTTCACCTTCTAGCCAGGCTGGCGACAACCCCATCCCCCCACGATGAGCCCTGTCACTACACAGGAAGATCAAAACAAAAACCAAACCAAACCAACAACAAAAACTGGAACAACTGAGAATGGCTCTAGTTGACTTAACATCCAATTCTTTTGTTGAACTGGCTTAAAAAGACTACTATCACATAAGATAAAATAAGACAGGGTGTTCTGCTTCTGAAGAGTGTGTTGCTTCTATGAATCCATTATTGGATTAGATAAATCCAAATAAATAACTAGATTATCAGATCTGCTGGTTTGACTTGGAGTACTCAGGTCTTCAGTAACTGTTGTAAAGCTGTACTTATTTTTCCCTGAGCCCTTTCTAAATTTTGGATTATTCCTGTAGTGAGAGTTTAATGAACAGAGAAGTAGAAACCTGTTATTTGTGGCTAGTGGAAATGGCATATAAGAAAAAGAGGTAAGACATAAACCACTGCAAACCAGCCTAGAATTGGGATTTTATTAAGGTATTAAACACTGAAGCTAAGCAAAGGAGTGTGATGTTATATAGACACCAGATTTAGTGATAAGGCATTGAAAAAGGCTGCTTAGGGAAGTGGTGGAGTCACCATCCCTGGATACATTCAAAAGGCATGCAGACATGGTTCTCAAGGACATGGTTTAGTGTTAGTGTTAGGTTATGGTTGGACTCGATGATCCTGAGGATCTCTTCCAAATGAAATTATTTTATGATGTGCTAGTAAAGTGGTGAGCACCTTGGAAAGAGAAGAGAAGAAAGGAGAGAATTACCCTGATACCTGAAATAGAGATGAGGAGACAGAGGAGGAGAGAGACAGACAAAACCATAGTTAATGACCAGATTGTCAATACCCAAGATAGAAATAAGGACCATGTTCATTACATCTTCAGTCAGCATCAGCAGAAACCAGCGTTCTCTTATTTCAGCTCATCCTCTTCTTGTCTCCTTGGTTAGCAGATTTGTATCTGCAAAGAGGCTCCTACGAACAACTTTCGAGATATTTTCTTGAAAAAGGTTGTGTTCACAAAAGTTTTCTTCAACATTGAAATTGGATCTTTTCACAGTGACAACACAGGAGTGGGGAGATGGAAAATCAAGTATTGCACAATGGGCTGGATGATTTAAAGCAAGGACCCCGGTGTATTAAAACTTTAATTTTCTTAGTCTTTTTGTTAAAGATCACACATTTTGTGAATCTCTTCAGTTATGTGGGTATTTTGCTGCATTTCTCCTTTATGGTCTGATTTGGAGCCTATTTTTGTCACTGGGCTCCTTCATCTTCAGGGATCCCAGAACTGTAAGTATAAAGAAATGTACTGGCTAAAAGTCTACCCCACAATTCTTCCTTGGATTAACATTTTCTCACTTCATGTACTGAACTGATGTACAAAATAGAAACTGATGTCACTACTTAAATTAGGTGACTTTGTTATATAGTGATAAAAAAATAAAATACTACAGACATCCACCCAATTACAATTGTCTGATAAGTAGTATTTTCTTGCCTTTTTTACTAAACCAGAAATGTAGTGACATCATCTTTAGTATTAGAATTATGTTCTCTGTAGATTTCCCTCCTTCCCAACCCACCAGTAATTTCAGCATAATATGGAGGGCTTTTTTTTAACCTTTAGATTTTTTTATTTTCTTTTTTTCATTCTCATTAAGAAGTTTTATCAGATTTTTTAAAATTTATTTTATCTTCCGGTGCTTTGAATATTTCAAGTCTGGAAATATTTTTTTTTTTTTTAATTCCTAATATAGAAAAAAGTATAAATATTTGGTATATTTTATTAGACACATTGCCTAATTTAAAAAGGGAGATTACTGGTATTTTTAAAAATGAATACAAGTGTTATTCATTGTATGGAAGACCTATCTTAACACATTGCCCTTTGAAATGTGTGGTGTATATTTTATGTTCTTTCAGTGGCTTCCAAGCTTTATTGTATGAAAATTTTAAAAAACAGTTATATCATTATTAATCTTGAAGATCATTATACCAGTTGTACTTTTGATTCTCAAAGCTGTTTCTCAAGGATATGGGGAAGGATAGAAATCCTCAGAAGATCCCTTGAGGTACAGAAAAAGGAAGAACAAAAATTGGTATCTGTGAAATGAATTAACCTGTCCATGTTCCTTTGAAATTCAACTTAACAGTGAAACTTTTAATACGCGTCTGTCACTTTTGGGGAGCTGCATACACCTGTTCTGCAGGACTCAGCTTCTGTTTGTGGAGTTAATAATCAAAGATAAAATAACATGTGAGCAAACCAAGATAGAGAGTAAATCCTGAAGTAGTATTACCCAAAGAACTTTCAGCCTTCAGGGAATTTGGTATTCATGAGCTTGGGGTAGAAATGCAGTCTTGGAAACAGGATAAAAGGTTCCATATATATAGCTTTACAGTTTGAAGAGATGAGATTTGACTCAAATAAAAACTAGTCAAGCTGTTGTACTCAGGGAACGTTTAATGTGAATCTCTGATTTTTATTTTAAATATGCAGACTCCCATACCAATGACAAGAATGGACAAATCTCTTGCTTTCCTGAGATGAGGTTTGGTAGACTTTAGAGCATATATATATATAGAAAGACTGATTGCCTTGGAGTATTTCATGTTTAGCTTCAGCTCTCAAAAATAATGATTTCATTTACAGTAGCTTCCATTTGGAAATTAGAGCTATCAGTTTAAAATACTTGTCATGATTGTCTCAGGAGGGTCCTATGTCTTGATAGAAAGCCAAGGAAGCATCTAAACTTGTGCCGGTTAATTTAGAAAGCTGATCCAAAAGAACTACACCTTCTGCTTGGGATTTGTTTTGAAGACTAACGCAATTCTGGCAATGCCTGGTGATTATAGATAATCTCATTCAATAAAATCCCCACAAATCTGAGAGCTGCAGTTCCTTTTGGTACTGGAATGACAGATACATTTTCAAATCTTTTATTTGGGTGCTATTGGGAGAGAATTGAGATTATTGAGATTGTGGGCCAGGAATTTTATAGCAGTATCAAAAGAAAAATGCAGTCTGAGTTTTCTAATTCTATTTTACAGTTTGAGGTCATTGGGAGACATCCTAAAGCTCTAAAATATGTCCTACATTCTCTGTGTCAGACCCAAACCTCTCTCTTCCTGGTATTTTATGGGCACAGATGCTCCAGCTGCATTACAGAGCTGGTTCAGAGTATGCCAGTCATAATACACGTGTGTCTTATTAATAAAATCTTTCCATTAGCAGTATCTATTAATGGTAATGCTTGCAAGTTGTGTATGCTCAGCAGATGCTTCTTGGTGTCTTCTTGCGTGGACTTCAGTTAAAAAAAAAAAAAAAAAAAACTAAATAGGAGAAGGAAAGAAAAAATATTGAAAAAATGCCTCCTGAAAAACCTTCCATGTTCTATTATTTAGTAAATAAATATAGTTGGTATCAGGTCGCCTGACAAGTTCTGAGATTCATCCTCTTGGAAGAAAATCTTTCAGATATTGCATTCTTAGATCAGCTGGTGCTTCAGGGAAAAGATTTTTCTCTCCAAGGAAAGAGGGTAGACTTCAGTATTTCCCAAAAAGCAGTCTCTGGGAAAAATAAATAAATAAATTAGAAATTAGAAAAATTTCCACCTCATGCCTTCAAAGTTGTATTACAATGAGATTGTTGTTCAAGCATCTGTTACTATGTTCATTACATGACTTTGCAATAGGTAGTTTTACTTGTTTTTGTGTCCCAGATGCATATATTCAGGCTTTTATGTGCAACCAATATTTAGTCCTTTATAAGCACTCTCTAATTTCTTTAAACCTTCTAATTTCAGGTTATTTCTCATTAGAAGATCACAACCACACAAACAAAACCATAAAGGATTTACACTGAAGAAGATTTGGAGCTAATGCACTGATATACGTAGCCCTTTCTTCCTTTTGTTTTCTCTGTAAGGAAGACCAAAACTTTCTTCTTTTTTGTGTTGAGAACAGCTCTGTGATGTCTAAGCACAGATCCTTTCCCAAGTTTGTCAGTCCTTTACGTCAGTGTAGACAGCTGAAGTGTGCAGCTGACTTCTGGAAAGAGCACATTGTGTTAACAAATTGCACCCAACAAACCATAACAACGTTCAGTCAGCCAAAGCAAAAGCTATCCCTGTAGAATGATTTCAAAAATTTCAAGTAGTTGTGATTTGTACAGCAGTCACGTAGTTCATGATTGACACATTTACAGGTAGCAACCTCTTGTTGCCAGTAAATCTCAAGATTAGGTACGATAGTAAGGAGAAAGCATTCAGATGTGTTCTCCTATCCTGTTGTCTGCAGAATCTGTGTGACTCTTAAAAATATGCACAAGGAAGGATAGTCACCCTTAGAGACACAGATTATTTGAAATCTGATGGCGATGGAGGTCATGTCTAGTAGCTTCTGGATGTGTTCCTGAATTTCCTTGTAGGAGAAGGGAATTTTGTGTACTGCAGGAACACAAAAGGCATGTTCACATCTTCTCTTTCTTATGCTGTTTTTCCCCTTTTTTCCTTCTTCCTCTCATTTTATTTTCTCCCTTAACAACTCATAGATTCCATTAGACTGGGATATCTTAGACACATTAGACATTAGATTGCTTTTGTTTTGATTGCTTTTCCAACTTTGGGTATATGTTATAGTGAAGAAGATAGCAAAGATTAAAATCTATATAGCCTTTAGTTTCCTATAGAATTCAGAGGGATGCTTAATTTCTCTGTAGAAGTTATCAAGAGGAAAAGGATCTAAAGAGAGTTATTAGGGTTTTGGAAGTTCTTAATATCTCCTTTTCAGCAGGGTCACTTTCTGTTACCTCCACATAAAGCAAGTAGTAACTGATTTTGAACAATGCTTTCTAAAATCTGTGGGGTTTTTCAGTTACAAGTAGCTACTCACCTGAATGAGGATTTTAGCCTGTGACCTGTCAAACATATGGACACTTGTACATTTACGTTTGCAGAATGAGACATGAAGTATAACAATTTAGAAATGAAGAAATCTGAAATGTCGATTCTGAATCTCTCTAACAAAATTTCCAGTGGTGCCAGGATTTCGTCCCATGCCTGTAATTAGGTACTGAACATATTTTAGAGTAGGTGCTATACAATTACATACTTTCTGAACTTGAAATTTACTTACTTAGTGTTTATCACTTACTGTGAAGTTTGTTTTCCTTTTCCCTTTTTTTTTTTTTTTCCCCCTTGGGAAACTGTTTCTCTGCCTGTTTGTTCTTCTTCAGGGGCTTTCTTTTTGCCTACATTTTGTGGCTGACTCAATTCGTTAGAAGCAACTGCATATCTGCAGTCTGATTTTGTTTGTTTGTTTGTTTTTAACAAGCTATAGTCAGCACATTGCTGTGAAATAAGGCCTCGACTTCTCACTACCCTTTATCTAACTTTGTTCTTTTCCCTCCACTAAGCTGGAGGTCAGCTTTTAGTGCTTAGCCTTAGGATTTGAAGGCTCATAATGGTACCTATGCTTATAATCCATGGACATTATTTGGTTGTAAAATATGTGTGCTATTTCAACCTGAGAAATATGTGCACCTGGTAGTGCATACATCATCATTAAGGTTAACAGAAATGGTGATCTGTGAGGAACACTCTTTTGAAATTAAAGATTCAGAGATATTTAAGGCAGGTTTGAAGAATTATTGGCAAACATGCAGAGCAGTTGTGTGTGTACATAAAAATAAACTCAATTCATAGGACAACGGAGAAGCAAATCTGAGACAGAGGGGGAAGGCAGAGTTTCAGGTGCCATTCACCCAGCCATATCTGTAAGAATGCAATGATGATGATTTATAATTACTGTGATGAAAATAACAGTGATTTTGCTGCCATGTTTTTGCCATAGCCCCAGGAGTATAAGTAATTATGTGATGATCAGTTGATTTTACATATTCACAGATTTAGCTATTTGTCGTAACTGGTTTAGTCCCTTGAACTTAGTCCAGACTCTTATTTCATATATTTGGTTGTAAAAGGGAAGTGGAAGGAACAAATTTCCTCTATCTGCACACACACAAAAAAATCAGTTCTATACTAATGGAATCCTTTTTATCAATTGCAATGCTTGTTTATTCTTCCATGCTCAAAAAAAGCAACGAACAAACAGCAACAAGAAAAAAAAAAACTCTCACACAGAAGACATCTACATTTCTTCTGTGGAGATACTTTCAGTGGGTATCTAAAAATAAGCCCATGCATGCTTCAGAGCAACCCTTTCTGCATTTTATCTGCATGAAATCTACACATTCATTGATCAAATCAGACTGAATTTGGGGGCTTCAGGTTTCATGTTTGATTTCATAACCACCAAAGCCTTTGCCTGATAGTTTCTATCCCAATATTGTTATTTAAGGAAAACTCTTGCTGATTTCATGGCCTCCAAAGCCCTGTTTAATTACAAAGCCATTTTATCCTAGACTGCACTTTTGATAGATTTGTAGCTGCCAGAAAATATTTTGTCCCAACCCTTCTCCAGCCTCTACAAAAAGACCCCACCATAACTGAAAACAATGTTGGCTTTAAGGTGTGAAAAGGAAGAGACATTCTGAAGGGTAGCTGGTAGATGTCCAAGTACACAGTCAAATCTTGGACATTACCAACTAAGTGCACACTAAGTTGTATACTGATTTTTTTGCTTCTGTTTTCTGTGACATTATAAAGTAACTAGAACACTCTTCCTGCCTATTAGGGACACTTATGCATTCAGGCACAAAACCTAATGTTGCACTGAATGGTCCCAGAGGCTTTCTTTGTCTGGGCAGCAGCAGGCACAGTGATAAACAAAATATCCCAGTGCCACAGGTGAAATAGTAGTGCTGTCAGCCCTAGATGTATAGCAGCCCTAGATGTCTAGCAGCCTTAGACAGTAAGCCGTGGCCTTTTACCAATTTGTCTTAAGTCCCCCAATTAGACCTGTTTCTTTGTCATATGTTAATCACTTCCTTACTGCCCCAATTATACCTGCTAGCTTTCAAGCACGTGGTCATATAAATGCACTGTAATGCAGATTCGGCAAACAGGCTGAAGTTTTTCCTGTGTTCTTTATATCTGTCTAAAGGCTGAAATCCCAGTGTTCATATCACTCAAATCATGCAGATTTTTAGTCTCTATGCAGCTGCTATCTTGGGCTATTCTTCTAGGTCTTGGCATGCCTTAGACTGCCTTGAGGGATCAAAGCTCACCTGATTAACACCAAATGCCTCATCTCCTGAGGTTTTCCCATGATAAGATGAGTGGCTTTGGCTCAGAGCTGCATTTTGGTTTCCTGTTGTTTTCTGATCTTCTGGCCCAGTGAGCCAGAATGAAGTTGCTCTTTTAGTAGTGATGAAAAATGGGATAAACGATGGTTCCATAGTGAGGCTTACTTCAGATGAGATGCAGAGCTGAACCCAGGTCCTTCGCTTCCAAATGTTTTATTTCCAAGGTATATGTTTCTTATTATGTCATGTTCTTCTGGCCACTTGCATTTGTAATGACACCAGTGGCACTGCTAGCACTGGAGGATACTGAATGTTTAGTAGGCCCTCCTTCAGTAGATCCAACGTTAACAGCAGCAAAATATCTGATTGCATAGACTTGCAGGTCTCTGGGAACCCAGAGAAACAGAGCTGTAGGAAACTGAGGAAACTTCATGTCAAATGGTCAGAAAGTTTAGGAATCTCCTGAGTCAAGTAGATGCCTTGATGAGAGGTTTAGATCACAATTTTGAACTTCAAAGGTTTATATCTGCTCAAATTCTTTTGTGAGTCTTTAGATGAATCTAGTTTTATGGTTACATAAAATTTTGAGGCAGTAGTAGAAGGGACTCTCTTCCATCATGAAAGAACTGTCATAAAATGGCAGTAGACTTAAGCAAATCAGTATTACTCTTCAGTGTAATTTTTAAAAACCAAAGTCGTAGTAGAAAAGCCAGTTATTGCAGTGCTACTTAATTTTTTTAGTAATAGAGTGATTGGTTTCATATTGTCACAAATAACAAACTACTTCATCTGTACCTTCTCACCTTTCTATCACCTTATGCACACAGGCTAAGACAAAAAAAATAGCTACAGCTCTTCTAAGCCTCAGGCTAACAAGCCTTATTGATTGCACTTGTCATGAGTAATCTGAAGCTAAAAGATAGTAACACCTAGGATTTGTATATAACCTTCATAGGCCAGGTTTGAACCCACCATATTTTCTAGGTGGGTAATGCCTCTGAAAGTGATGCTGATGTCTAGGCAGCTGACACGTTGTACTAGAAACTGAGTGCAAACAGAAGACTTGTGTTCTGAGCAGTGATTGGCAAAATCAATCTTAATTAGGCTACAGATATTCAAGGCCGCTTCTAAACCTGAGCCTTTTCTTGATCCTCTTTAATTATGTATTCAGATCAAAATGACATCCTGAGCAATTATCCTGCCTGTTAAACCTACTCAGTCCCTTGTTGTCTGAGCAAATACATGTACGTTTTACTAAGCGGCAGGAATGGTTTCCTCTGTCAGTGTCGTCACCATGAGAGCTGCAGCTGTGTCCTTCAGCATCCTGGTTTCCAGAGCTCACTGCAAAACTTCCGAGTTACTTAGTGCTCGTTATTTGTGCACTCAAGACCATTGTGAACAATCATTCGGTCTTTTTGTCTGTTTTGTCTCCTTTCTGGAGGTAGAACAGACCACTTGGAAAGTATGTATATGGCAATAAAGAAATGTTTCTTTTGCTTGTTTTTATCGCAAATATGAGCTGCCACTCATGACTACTCATTCCCTTGCACTTCCCAAGAAGGGGCAGAGAAGAGCATGTTAGGAGTGTGAGCTTGGTTGCTTGAGGTTACTAATTAGCAGGGCTGACATTCAGGAACAAGAGAGAAGCAAAGGCTGCTTAGTCATTGTGTATTTCAGGGCTAATTCAATGTGGTATACATGACCTTTTCTTTAAAAATCTGATGCAGACACTGAGTTGGGCCTCTGTGGCATACTGAGGTGTAAGATGGTCAGTGACACTGACCAAAACACCTGAGCTAGCATAAACCCCCCACAACTTGCATATGGGTGAGATAGCAGGTGGAACAAGAAGATAACATATCTGTTAAAACTATATTTTGCACACACACACACACACATATATATATATGAATTTTTTTTAAGGAGGAGTTGAGCAGAATATTGTGAGGCAGGGCACCATACTCCCTGGGGCTGCTCATTCAGAAAATGGCTAAGCTGCATATGAAAATGAAAGCTAGAAAAAACGCAAGAATTAAAATAGGTGATATTGAGAGTTGCAGTGGAGGTTATGCCAGTTAAGGTGTTTGCTTCACATGGAGATCAGCACATTTCAGTGTGTATTTATATCAGTGAATCATCTTCCCTGCCTCTAAAGACTGTGTGGTCTATTGTGTTTTTTTTCTTCTATTATTCAGTCTTTCTTGCAAAGTTTTACTGGGTGTAATTTCCATACATGCTGCTTGTTGTAGTGTTTTTATTAAGTTTTATAGCACTGTTTTTTTTTGGTTTTTGTTCTTTTTTTTTTTTTTTTTTTAACTTAGCTACTAAACTTTAATGTAGTCCAGACCAAAAAAATATAATTTGCCATTCACTCTGATAAGTAGCAAAGGAAATGTAATGATGCTTGGGATCAGGGATAGATCTGACCTTTCAGTGCCCATGACAAAACAGAGGCAAACAAATCCCTTCAGAACAGGGTTAGCATTAATTCCATCCCATCTCCCCAAACCTACCACAGGTTACTACTCATCTTGTCTATTAAAATGCTAGTGTTTGCAGACTCAGAGAAAATTACTGGCTCTTGGCAGAACAGTTCTTTCACCCACCATTAGAAAATTGGTTCTAAGGTCTTTTCTACCTGCTTTCTCCAGAATACCTTCATGAAAGTCCCATTTTGCATGGATAACTTGTGAGCCACTGACCCTCTGAGATAATTTGCTATTCTACCTATGTTATGCACCTTACTTTCATTTTTATCTTATTTTTTCCAGAAGTATTGTGTTCTGTTTCCAGGCATACTGGCTTTCCAACTACACTATAAGCAATTGTTTGCAGTGATACTAATATTTTTCTTTTAAACAGATGCGTAAGAGTTGTTACTCTAAAGCACAGTACTTGGTTACCATTGCTACCCAGTAACAGATAGTCAAGAACCAAACTTGGAGAAAGTGAAGCACAAACACACAAAAAAGACTTTCATGAAGTTTTACAGAAAGCTAAAGTCAAATACCAGAACACAACTCAATGGTTCTGAATGGAATATTTTATTCATCAAGTATCACTCCATGTTTAATCACAGCTTAGCTGGATGGATGCACAAAAAGCCTAATTTTCTTTTCTCTTGACTTTTTTTTTTTTTTCAGGAAGTTAAGAAAAACTGTCAGCAGTGCTCTTAAAGTAGATCCTTATTATGAAAGGAATGCATGTATTTGATTCTTTTTTTTTGAGAGAGATTTTCCAAGGTTCTCCAGCCACCCCAAATGCAGGATTTTATAAGAACTGTAAAGCACATACTCCTATGCACCCTGACATTGCCTAGCTCAAATATCATATTGCATTGAGCCATATGATCCTCCTCCCGCCATCTTTCCTGGCATCCTTATTGCCATGGGAAATCTGGATACATTGGTCTGGAGAGGCACACCGTAACTTCCAAGAAGTGTCCCCAGTGGGCACTGTCAGAGGGCCAGGGCAGCAGGGCTGTCTCTGGTGCTCATTTGTTCTGCAGTTCAGAGCATTTGTATTTGCATTTTCGGACTCCAGCAGGGATTTCTGTAAAAAGATACTGTTAGGAGTCGTGACTCGTAACTTTGAAAATGCCCTTTCATTATTACGGGCTGATGTGTGTGTGGCAAACTGTGAAGTCATGCACATCAATCACAATGGAGAAATACACCACTGACATGCTACAAGATCTTGATTTGTTCCAGGAACCAACTCAGTGACTCATCAGCATTTTATGTAAATAGCGTGATTTTTTTTCTCCCACAGACAGCAAAAATAAGTGAGCAGTTAATGTTCTTGATGAATGTGGTATCAGAAGAAACAAAGCATTTTATCAGGTGGCCAGCCTAAACGCAACCTGGGTATGCATCTCTTTTATACTTACTCTTCTGGTAGCTGCTTCTGAGGAATGTGCAATTTTGGTGTTTTCTCTGTCCTATACAACCTTCTATTCAGCAGAATTTTTTTTTCATTATGAAGTACTTTAAGGTTTGCATTGCTTGACATATGGATGAAAATTTTGTGTTTGTATTTAATCAACTTTGAGATACGTCCTGCCCAGGACTGGGACATCTTTTTCAGCAGAAGTGTAGATTGGCAATTCCCATATTAAAATGACAGTAGGCAAATCTCTGGTGTTGGCACCATACCACATTAGCAGTTCTGCAGTTTGATTATTGTGATGGGCCTCCTCTTTTTTTCAGCACCTCTTCTCCATAGCTCAGTTTATCATGGCAATTCTGTTCCTTTACTTCATTCTCTGCCATATTGCAGAGGAGTCTCAAATCCATGTAAGAAAATCTCCTGAGAATGTCTCATCCTGTATTACATATGAAAAAAGCTCCCTATACATTTATGCATTTTTTTCTATTCAGACCCTTTATATAGTTCAGGACTGTAATGGTAATCTTGTTATTAATGAATGATAAATTCACTCACCACAATTGGGAACGCTTGGCTGTGTATATTGCAAACTCACAAATCTATTAATAATTACATACAGATTCACAACTATAAATAGCAAGGCTACAAAGTCAAGCAGAAAGTTAGGAAATAGGAGAACTAGTTGCCTGGGCAACATTAGACTGGTTCCTTTAATGATATGCATTTTGATCTAGGATTTAAGGGCCAGAATATTTTTTATTTTCTTTCCCTTCATGACCGACTCATAGAGGAGAAAAAGATAGCTACAAGTTTACTAACTCATATGAAGTGTGAGATAACTATAATCAGGAGCTCCTGCAGAACTCCTGTAATAACCTTTATCGCATAGATGGAAAGAAAGGTCAAGATCTGTTCAACTAGTATCTTTGTGTGACAGACTTTGTGTTAGTTCCATGCTTTATATACATAATGTGTCCTCAGAGATTGCAAGGCAAGCAAACAGACCTCATCAATTTCTCTAATGATTCCTCTGAAAGATCCTTTTTTTTTCTTTTGGTTTATATTTTTTGCTCACTTTAACAACACTTCTATTACTAGGCTGTCAGAGACCTTATACGTAGAATTTATGTTGGCTTTCATAAAGATAAATTAGATGCTATCTCAAGGACAGGTTCTGCTTTTAATGTCATTAAACCTAAATGAGTTATTGTTGATATTCACTGAGGAACAGCAAATAGAATTAGATGGAGAAAAAATTTAGTGATAAGATGATGCTTTTGGCTTAAACTGTCCAGTGCAGAGAGGAGGCAATTTGTATGCATTGCATTCTTTAATGTATATGTAACCTGTACTTTATGTTGTAGTAGTTGGTTCTATTAATTCTAAGGGAGGGCTGAAGATTACAGAAAAGAGGTGTGGATTTTCGTTATAATACTCTGTATTTTTCTAGTAATACTGAGGGCACAGCTGGGCAGCTTGGCCCTGAGGCATCAGAGTTACTGGGCATGCTCAGCACCTCTGAATGTGGGGAGGAAGACAAGCTGTCCTGGCCCCTTGGCTGAAGGTACCCGTTCCCTGTCAGTGTGTGCAGAGGAAGGCAGGGCTCATGGAAAGATGGAAGATTTTAAGTACATTACTGAAATACAGTGTTCATCAGGACAAGACTAAGCAATAACTCCATTTTGTGATCTGTCTTGTCGTGCTTCTTAGGGTATAACTGATTATGACTGAATGCTTTTCAAGTATTAGTAAGAAAAACTTCACTATTCATTAGGATAAAAAACAGAGCTGGGGCAGGAGTGTTTCATACGCTAGAGGATTCCCACAGCTGCACACTTTACATTTAAATTTATGCTCTTTGCTTCAAATTGTCTGGCTCTTTAAAAGAGAGAGGAAAGAAGCAAAATGGGGTTGGAGATTTCCCCATTCTTCTTCAGCTTGCCCAGGCTCCCAGGAAAAGTAGAGTGCTCTGAAGAGAAAAGAGAGTTCTATAAAAGTGTGGGAAATGGCTGTTTTCTATGACAATCCCACCTATCTGTAGATCTGTAGTACAGAAGTTGTCAGCTTTGTTTCTTGTGTAACTGAGAGCTCTCCAGCTGTTAACTCCAAGGCTGGAGTGAAGCTGAATATGGAGATCCCACAGCATGTTCTGAGGGCTTGAAGTGTCTGGGGAAAAAAATGAGGTATTAAATTTCCTGGTAGGCAAGAAAGTGTTACATTTTATGTCTGTGGTATAAAGACTGAGAAAGTCTTTAAAAAAAAGATCAAAAGCAGATGCATTTATATATAATGTATGAATGTATAAATGTTTTGTTGGGACATTGTAAAGAGGTATTACAAATGAAGAAGGAATGTTAAAATAACATTATTAAGCTGTAAAGTTAAAAACCTGAAAGGTAGAAAATGTCATTGCAAACTTAATTAGACCCCCTAATGTGTATGAAGTAGGAAAGACTTTAATTACCTGATCATAAACTATTTTTTTTCACAGCATCTCCCACTCCTTTCAGGATAGAAACCAGATAGTCTAATTAATTAACAACTATTCAACGTTTTGTTTTCTCCTCAATATGTGGCCTTAAGCCTTATTCACTGTACACTCTTCAAATCCAGCTCCAAAAACATAATAATTCATTTCTTTATGGGAAATTCTGAAGTGCACTTCAGAAGAAAATTTATTTTACAAATATTTGTTTATTTTCACACAATCTAGAGAGGATGATGGGTTGTTATGATTTTTCTGACAGTGAATTGTGTCACAAAGAAAAAAGCACACATTAACTTGGAAGCTCAATTCAAGGCAAATAAAACTCTTTCAGCACTATATATACATTTGAAGAAAAAAATTTGGTTTACTTCAGTTGTACCTGGTGAAGCAAATCAAATTACAGAATTTTAAATAGATTTTTCTTTCCCTCCATGTAGCTTAGCTTGAAAACAAGACTTTGACCTGTTTAAAGAAAAAAACAAGCCAGAGCAAGAACGTGCCTTGTGTCACAGAGAGATGTTGCCTCCCCAGCCCTGTCATTAAGGCTCTAAACTGCTACCTTTGAGATGGCAGAGAGTCGCATTTAAAATTGTTGCTTTGAATCAGAAAGACCAACCCTGGTGATGGTGAGAGGTAGCTACTGAAACAAACATACCTTCTCCGTTCTCAGGAATGGATACTTGCTCTGCATCTAGAAATTACTGGGTGGCATGGCTGACAGCTGGGGCCTGAACCTTTTGGTGATGAGGAGAGAGTTGTGCTTGCTGCTTCTTCTTGGTATTTTCTATCTGCATGATTTTCCTGCAGCTGGCCCCTTGACAGAAACTTGGTCTCGCTCAGCTTCTGGCCCTGTAGTCTGAGTAGTTGGCTGAGAGGCAGGAGACCTGTCCTTGGGAACACTGAGCCAGTGTCCATCGCTTCCATATTAGTGCTGAAAGCAAGGGAATGAAGGCACCAGTACTAAACGAAGTGAGCCAGCTATCTGTCCCTTAAGGCATAATTCAAAACAGGGCTCCCCATGGTTCTTCCATTTAAATGCCTACATTTCAGATGTGAATAGAGGTCAATAAGCATTTGACCCTAAAATTCACAAACTGTGGTTGAAAGCCAGAAAATATCAGTTATTCTGACTTGCTCTTATACTAGACTGTAGGAACCCTTCTCATGAATTAGCATTTTTTGATAAAATGTAAACAATTTTTCAGAACAAATTTCTTTGTGGTTTTTTACCCGTAGTTTGTCTCCATAAAACTGATGTCTCATAATTGGCAGTTCTTTCTGTCTCTGAGATACAGGTGTGATTAAAGTGTATTCTCCCATGGTTTATGAATGAAACATTTTTTCTGGCTTCCTCTCTCCTCTTGCTCATTTACTGCTTTCTCCCCAAGTTCTGCAAGGATTAAGGTGTTAGAGGCAACGCCTGCTTTACTGCAGAAGTGCATCCAGTAGCAAATCTTTCTAGGAACATTCTCCACTGTTAATTGAAACCATGGTACTGCAGAAATAGTACAGGATCATGTAGTAGAGAGGAGGCGAGATTCCACAGTAGTCTCTATGACATGGAATGCTAGCATTTTGTATCTCTTTAACTGTCTGCCTGGCAGCCTTAATAATTTCGATGAAGGATGGTGGATGGGTGGGTGTGAACAAGCTGGTGTGCAAGCATGTAGATATCTGTATGTCCATGAAAAAAAAAAAAAAATAGAATAAACAAGCCCTATTTTGTGTCATCGAGTCTCACATGGCTCAAAACTAGCACGAGAAACCCATGTTTGCTTCTTTAAAATGTCTGCCATGAGCAGGAGCACCTTGTTTTTTTTTCTGGACTGATCCTTGGTAAAACACTTGATGAGAGGTTTTTCAGAAAGATTGCAGAAGCAAGGTGAAAATTTTGAAATTAAAATGGTCACAGTAAAATTACATTTTTTCCATCTGGTCAGCTTTATGAACTCTGCAATCTTTTGGATTGGATAAACCATTTGAATAACCTGCTCTTTGTCTATGGGCAAGGTCTGGGAGACCAGATCCAAAGTTGATTGTAATCCCTAGAAATGCTCTCACTTATCCTCCCTAGGATGCCTCCTTACAAAAGTAAATTCTACCTGTTGAGGAAGGAAAGGATTAATCTGTGATGGAGAATTTAGCATGCTAATTACTAGCAATTCTACCTTCAATCAAAAGTTCACAGAGCAGCTACAAGGAAGAATAATAACAGTCTCTGGATTACACTCAAATCCACTGGAATGTGGCACTCCAACTTGCATCAGTAATTTCAACTTCTAGCCAGGCAAGCAGATTTATCTTACCAAAGAAGCGAAGTTACTCCAGGTTTAAACAAGCGTATGTCATTTGAACCCAGCATATTTATTTTATTTAGCCCTACTGAAAAATAGTTTGTCTTTCTTTGAGAATAAGTATAGGATTTGTACCTTTTTAGTGATATGCTGGAGTTTGAGCCCGTTTAATTCTTCTAACTCTTCATATGACAGGAAATAACAGCATCACTGCAGGATCATGGAATCATCAATGCTGATTCACTTCATTCATAGGTCCAAGGGTCCCCCTAAAATATTCTCCATAAAAAGAGTATGCAAAAACCAAACATGTTCAAAAAGTAGAAATTTTTCTTTTTTGTTTTTCTTATTTTCTTGGGGTGGGGGGGGTGTCGTGGAGAGCGTGTGGAGTAAATAAAAATCTGTCCACGTTTTCCTCTGCTATTTAGCCATTACAGTTTCTGTTTACCTTGGAAACACTTTATGCATTTAATTATGGAATATTTATTCACTTTGTAACACTTTTTAGTGATCTCAAGTTTCTTGACACCTAAAATTATTGGTAATTGTTTGGTGGACTGTGGATGATGGTTTTCTAGCAAGAGATATAATGTTTTTACATTACTGTTACTTTATAGCATTTTTACAGAGGTATATAAAGAGTTCTCAGCTGAGGGCTGTGTGCTGCCATGCATCACAAACATCCATCACATGAGATGATAACAGAAGCTGTAAGTAGGTGAAAAAGACTGACAAGATATTATTACCTCTATTTGACAGCCAAGACTCAGGGACTGTCTGAATTAAGTGACAAAAAAAAAAAGTGGCTCCTGGTGTGCTCTGTTGTTCCGTCCAGGGGCCTGGATCTTAAATATGCTAGACATTTTATGCAGTTAAGTCTCTTTGTCGTGGAAAGAAGGATACAGAAGCAGGGGAAAGATGGGTAAGCCATCAGTATGGTATTTTGAACAAGGCCAAGATATTTACATGGATCAAGGAGCTTGGTGAGTGCACTTCAGATGTCACCAGAGCAACTGTGCCTCACCTGTGAGCAGCCCAGGTTTGTTGAAGTACAGACTGGTGAACTTTCCTTCTGACACTGAACCTGCTCAATACCTGTAATGGCTAGTTCTGAAATATTTAAGTCTGGTTAATCATATATAGAATCTATTATAAAATTATTTTCCTCACTGTCATTGTAAATCATGTATTTTTTAATTTTAGAAAAAAAGAGAAAAAACACAACACTATTTGATAGGAATAACATGATGCTTTTGGGAGAGACGCAGCCAAGTTTGTTCAATTCAGTAAACACTGGAGCTTCACGTGGTCTTTTCCTCACTTTGGTGGGATCAGAATGGCTAGAGATGCAATAGCCAAGCTTGTCACTGTCTGGCCTTCATTTGAAAGGACAGTACATGGAATGCTGAATTAGCCCTCTTCTTGTGTGACCTGAGATGAGCTGGAGTTGAGTGATTGTAGTATCAGAATGAGAAGTAGTCCAATGGCATATAAGGGATGTAATTTCTGTGGATACCTCAGGTCTTGTCCAGCACAGACTAGGCTGTTAGTGGAGATCATTTATGAGAGGAAATATGATTTCCTGACTATCTGTAGTAATATTGAAATCTAATTCATGTTTTCATATTCATTGGTGATCATTATGCAGACTTGGCAAGTCATTAAGGACAAAACAGAGTTACTTTAAGATGCGCTGAGCACTGAAAACACAGGAAATTGAGACTCCAGATTTTAAAATGTAGATGCCAGGTTCATAAGCAGGAAGTTTGTGGGATGGCGAAATGAGCACACTGCTGTCTTGGAAATTTTGGTGCCAGGCTGTATCTTAAGAGAGTCTTTCTACTTTAGCTGCTGCTCAGTGTGAGGTGTCACATTACTGCAATAAATTAGATACTTTTTTTTTTTTTTTTTTTTTTTGGTACGCTATTTCAAGGGACAATGGAGGATAAAGCAATTGTGGAAAAACTTGTACTACCTATCTGCCTTTTTCCGCATAGTGGAGTTTTTAAGCAGTCCCATTTTTAAAAAAATGTTTGCTGTCCATATCCTCTGTCTACCTGAGTGTATTTTAATACACCTGTTCACCACCAAAGCCAATTTCAGCAGTATTGCTGCTTTTCTAAAAATAGACGCCAGGAGCATTTTTATTATCTGCAGTGTGGATTTTTTTAATAGGAATCTCTTCTGCTACAGTACTGTTTCTGAAATTGCATGCTACTGTAATAACTAGGTCCACCCAAAACATTATGATTGTGACTGAAGAAATACAGTTCTGAATCATGAAGTGCAAGACACAAGAGTTCAGGTGCAAGTGAAACCAGTTTTCATTCTGTATATATACACATACACACAAAAACTATTGAGAATCGTGATTACAACATGCAGTGTATTCTGTTTGTAGCAATGTCAAACCAAACTTCAAGTGTGAATTAAAATATATCTCAGTGAAATAGGCCGAATTTTAGCATTGAAATGATGTATTGTTGAGAATCATTTCAATATTACTCTTTAATTGTGTTCTCAGAAGGTGAGATTATATACATATTCAGCAGTTGCAGTGTGGTTCTGTGAGTGGTGTGATCCAAAGCAGCACAAACCTTGACAGATGAGCTGGCTTTGTGCCTTCTCAGCAGTGTGTTAGCAACGGCTTGTGCCTCAATAGTCCCTTGCTCCTTCTTGTCCATCTTGCCTTGCAAACTCAAGTTTGCTGCAGTAGCCTTCTGCAGCAAAGAAGCTGAAGGCCAAGGGTGAGCAAAGCCTTTGTGAGGTGCTGGTGGAGAACTCTGAGTCAGTGTGATCTAGACAAGTCAGTGATACAGTAAATGCATAAACAGCCTTGTTAGTGGTTGTTGCAAGCACCCGTGAAATGGTTTTCATACTTTCAGCATTTGATAATGGTAGCGATGGACATCAGTAGAGTCTGATGGGCAGAATTTTCAGTGACCTAGAGAAACACTGCAGATAGTCAGAAGGGCAGACTTTTACTCCTCAAGACAGGTTTTTGACTCCTTAGTACAGATTAGCTATGTTTCTCACAGCCAGGAATTTTGGAACTTTGATGCCAGTTACACTTCACCCACCACTCATGACCAAAAAAGAAGAAAAGGAGGGGGGCAAAAAATGAAAAAGCTTCAGCTTTTGGAAGTTCCTTGTACTTTTCTTTTGAGAATCAATATCGGTACCTTGATTTGTTTCGTCTGGGTCGTGATTCAAACCCTATTAGATCCATATCCTCCAAGCAAACATTCAGAAGATTATTTATGGAACTGAGACCAGGGGCAAGCTGCAGCTCTGTTACAATATTATGCTGTCATTCTTATCGAGGAGAATACAGTGCCATTTGTCATACAAGAAATGGCTGTCCCTGTAGGAACTCTTGAAATAGATAAGTGACTCCTATTCTTCTATATCTAGGCAACACACCAAAGCATGGAAAGAAATTAAAAGGTAGTTACAATAGCCTAAAAAGGACAAGTTGCAAGCTGACATTAATTATGATCTGATGAGTTCATAGTGGGGTAGCTACTGACAGTAGCACATTTAAGAAACAAGATATTGTCACTGTGGTATTTTTGACTCAAAGTATTAATAGTTATGATAGCCACTAACTGAGGCTGTGTATTAAGGCTCATGCAATGTAAAGTTTCTTCTTAAATTAAAGAACATCAATTTCAGTTCCTGGTATTGTGTTGCTTCAAATCCCGAGGTGTTGGTGAGACTCTAAGCTACAAAGATACAGAGGATGTCTCTATCCTGTGCATATTAAGATGTATTTCAGTATTCACCTTCTGGTTTCAGTGGAGTTACAAAACTCCTACAATTATTTGCAAGTGCTCTCATCAGTACTTCTTGCATAAATAGGTCGTCTATCATTGTTCTAGAAGCAATTGTTGCTAATGATGCACTAGGTGGTAGGCAAGAGTAAATAGCAAATACAGGACTCTAGCAAGAAGTGGAGACTAAAGAAGGATTATTTTATTTCCCTAAACTTTCCTCTTGCTATAAACTTGTGTTCAAATTCTAAGTAAATTAAAATCTGCTGGCATCCTCACTGGTATGGTGACATAAAGAGATGTTACCTGTTAGGTTTCACTAGGATTGGGATTTGAGGCAAACTGCAGGCCCTTATTCACTTGCCCAATCCTTCCCATTTTTGGATGTGAGGAACCTGATCAGAGATACTATCTAGACTTTCTCAGCTTCCAGAATGCTTAGTTTGGAATTTTGTTTGTCTCAAAAAGACCTTTAAAATATGCTCTGTTTTTCATTTTTATTTAAGTTGGTTGTGTTTTGAGATAAAGGACTGATTTTTTTTACATCTTGTTACAGGCTCCTGTCCTCACCTTGGGCAAGTTTCTCTGTGGTTCAGTGACCCATCATAATAATAGGGATGAGAAGTGTCTGCAGTCAAACTTTTGAATTGTCAGTGTGGACTGGGAGCATTTTGTGGGGAAGGATTTTCCTTCAAAATTCCTGGCAGAATGCAATCTGGTTTCTCTTTGGGGTTTCTGTGTTCCGTGAAATACTAATTCATGTGCTGTCATATCATTTGGGATAAATGGCTGAACAACTAGAAACTTGGTATTCTTTTCCCAACTTCAGTGCTTCCTTATTTCATTTTTTTTTCTTGTTTAATTTCTTTCCTTTGTCCAATATTTAAAGCTAACAAGAAAACATATAAAAAACTTGAAAGGCTAAAAATCAAACAAATGAAAACCTCTTCCTATTTATATAATTCAATTAAACATTTTCTTCTCATGATGCATTGAGGAAATACGTTATTACAGATACAAATCACTTCGTAGTGTTGTATTATTAACTGCTTCTGGGACCAGATGATTTTTCTGCCAGATTAGAAGGAAGGAGTAGTAGGATGTAATGTCAATTATCATAATCATTATAGGTCCTTCAGTATGGGGGCTTATGTGAAAGGGGGTGCAAAGATGTTTAGTTTTGCACATGCTGCTACAGGCTACGTTCCTGGGTGCGGGTCTGCCCCAGACAGCCTTGAACTTGACTGAAAATGTCAAATTGTTGCAGGGAGACATGGAATGCCTCAGGAAGCAGAGGGGTGGTTTTGATAGTGTGAAGCTCCAACGGTTGCTCCTGTTAATGAGAGGTACAAACATTTCAGCACATTTCAGTAGCAAACAGGGATTTTACTAAGATGACATTGCTAGGGCAGAGAAAACTCTGCAGGAATTGTCTGAAAGTAATTTTTCTTTGCTGATTCAAATATCTGTAGATGTCATTAAGCTGCCTTGTAAAATCAGCACAGCAGAAAAAAAATGGTGAGGGAAGGATTAGGCATTTCAAAGCAGTCTCAATTCACTGGGCTCAAGCAGAAGAAAGAGGCATGTATCACCAGCACTGCAACTGTCTGGTAGAAGTGTCTAGTGATGTCTTGCTTGAGAACAGAATAGTATATCATGCTTTGAGAAATTAGTGATAGGAAGAAGCATATCCCCTTATTCCAAAGCCTTCTCTTCCCCAGAATTCTTTCCTACAGCTTCATGCCAATTGTTTAAAATGTCCGAAACTTTGGGATTTCTAGATCTTTGGAGAGAGTTTAAAATGCCCTGGAGATCTCCTTGGTGCTAGCTATGCATGCATCTGCCAGAGTATTAAAAATAGACTATTTTTATTTAATTAGATGGTGGAAAGCTAGAGATTTCTCACGTATCTTCGATGGCAGATTAAAGATTTTACATATGTCAAAGCAATGCCATCTGGATTTGTTTATATTGCTGTTAGCCTTTTGCAGGAGTCTAGTTGTATAAGGAGTAAACAGTAGGTCATGCTGTAGCCCCTTCCAGTTTCTTTGGCCAATGTAGAGAACTGTTTGCTTAAGCAAACACTGGATGAGTGTGTGTTAGTCAAATAAAGTTGTAGAAATGAAGACAATGTTATAATAAAAAAACAAACAAAAAAAAAAAACACACACACAAAAAAAAAACCACAAAAAAACCCAAAAAACAACAAAACCTAGGAGGACATACGGAATCATTTGAATTTAGACTGAGTCTGGGTTTTAAATGTTCTCATTGTCCTTACATAGGCATTAGACTGGATTACATAGGCTTTTTTTTTTTTTTTTTTTTTGCATTTACAAATGAAAGGTTTTTCCAATAGAAAATTGATGTTTTTAAGGTGATTCATGTAACTGAAAGCTTTTATTTCTGAGTTTAAAAAAAATTTCCTGCTCGAAGTAACAGAAACAAATAAATAAAATAAATAAATAAATAAATTGAAGGTAATTTACAAGATTGATTGCTCATCCCCTCTTCAACCTAGTTTAGAAGTGTGGATTTGTATGAGTGCTAAATTTGGATGGTTTGCAAAGTTCCTGATGTATCTGTGATTTGAGATTAGGGTTTTGTAAAATACCAGGAAATGTAACAAAGCTAACAGATGGTACCTGCTCTCCTTTCAAGATACCTCCAACTCAGCTGGCAAAATTCACTATTTTCTTTGTCTAGGAGGCCATCAGTCACTTATTTTTATGGTAGTTTGAGAGAGAAATAGTTTAACAAAGCTCACAGAACTCATACAGTAGAAATTGATACATAATGAATGGCATCTCTGGGGCACAGATGAGATTAGTCTCCAACAACCATAGAATTTTGTAACATTTGATAATCAATGGGACTGAAAGTCCTTGCAACTCAATTTAATTTTCTTTTTGGTATGGTGGCACTCACGGGTAGGTCTCCTTGCCTCTGTGATCTCATTTGCTTTGTCTAGATTGGGGCACGTATCAGTGTAAACATCATCCTAAGCACCAGGCTTGGAACTTACCATATGCAACATCTGAAGATGCATGAAGAGGTATTTATTCAGCATGATCTGACTGTGTCTTGGGTGCTTATGATAAGGGAGCAGATGCTTCATGATATTTGACCTAACTGTGGTGAAAACTAAGGCCAAGTGTGACCTTAGTAATAAACCATGCCTTTTCTATCTACCTTTATGGTATTAAAAAAAAAAAAAGTTTTCCTCTTTTAAATGTTCAGTTCTGTTATTCTTCAGTAGATAGGTAGATAGTGGTAGCTCTCATTAACTTCAAGAACATGTCCTGGCCTTCCTGATTTCTGCCAGCTGCTCTCCGCAGGGTAAGGGAAGGGCCTGGAGATTGGGATATTATTCCTCACCATGCTCCCTCTGTTTGTTTGGAACAGGAAATACTATTTGGTCTGCAAACCTTGCATAAAGCTGTCATCTGAAGAACAGATACCCTGAAAGCTATCAAATGTGGTACTTTCCAGAGGCTTTGTAGACAGAGGGGAAGATAAATAAGTGATCGTCCTTGCTGGCATGCGACTAAGCTTGTTTTGCCCTGCCTAAGCAACGGCAGAACGACAACATGAATTCAATGTATTAAAGAAAGCAGCTGCTTTTGTAGCATCAGTTGAGTCAAGGGCAAGTGCAGGCAGTAGTGTGAATGCCTGTATTGCTGCTCATGTTTCACAAGTGGGATACAGTTTGTTAGGATGGCCAGCTAGGAAGGAGTGAAAGGAAACCAATTGGCTTGTGGTGCAAAGTGTCTTTTTGATTTACAAAAAAAAAATAACTTTACAGTTATCAATCCCAGGTTCTGACTAGGCAATTTATGGAAAAAAATTCTGTTTGGAAGCTGACCTGTGTCAGTAATGCTTTTATGTTCAAGGAAAAGGAACATTTTTGGTGACAGTTTTCAAAGAGAAACTTTGAACCATTTTTTTTTTTTTTTTTTCCAAATTTCTTTTGTTCAGTATAGTTGTTGAAAAATAAGCCAAGGAGTAAGTAGTCCGGAAATAAAAGTAGTGTGTGTTATGTTTTGTGTATATTGTGTTTGTAGGTTTTTGTTTGTTTTTTCTTAAGAGCTTACATATTTTATGAGTTTTGTAGTTTCTGTGGATTGTTTGTTTTACTTTAGAGGGTTGGTGAAGAGATCAGCAAAATTTAACAGTAGATTTGACATTTCATATAGACACACCTAAATATCTGACTAGAAAAGACATGTCCAAGAACCCCTGTGAATGAAAGCTGCTGGGTCCACATGTTGTCTGCAAATACTGTTAGCTGTTTAGTTTTCATGTGCTAGTAAGCATGACTAATACTTCCCCAATCTCCTGCTATGGCATTCATTATTTTATAGCCCTGTGTTGTATTTCACTTCAGACATCCTGGTCTGCTTTATTTTTTCACATTCAAAAGATATTTTATACTGTTGGCCTACCTTCTTGCTGCTTTCTGTATTTTTTCCAATTCAACTATATCATTGTCAAGCGAAGAGACAAAAGCTTCACTGGTTTCAAGTTGAGGTCATATAGCTGTTTAATATATAATGTCATATTGATGCTCTCTGTTGGCTTGTTCTCTACTTTTTCTAGTAATTCCAAATATCCCCTTTGGGTTTTTGGCCGTGTTTGAGTGCAGAACTGATTTTGAATCCAGCAGTTTACAAGGCTTCAAGATTCCTGAATGACAGTAGTGGATTTACAACCTATTTTGGTATATGTGTGGTGAGGATGATTTTGTCTGTGTGCTGTGGTACTTTACCTTCCTTTGCTGACACTATTCATTTTCCATTTTAGTGCCTGATCATTCGGTATCATCAGATTCTTGTGCAGCTTTTCACCATCAGTCCTTATTTTTACAACTCACCAAATTTCGTGTTATCATAAAGTTGTGTCGATTTTCTGTATTCCATGTTTTCTTTGATATGGCATTTATGAAGTCAAGAAATAGTATAGGTCTGACTAAATCTCCCTAGTGTCCACCAATAATTTTATTCCCAGCCTTTCTTTCCTTTCTTTCTAATTTTGTCTAATAAATTACTAACCCATAAAGGCATATTCTCTTTTGTCATATATCAGCTTGGTTTGTTTGCTTTTTGTCTGTCAGTGATTTTCAATAAAAACTTGATGAAAGTGAAAATGCAATAGTATCCATTACACATCATTATCAATACAAAATCTGATTCCTTTGAAACTTGTAAGAAATTTATGGGGTCTGCCTTTCTTCTGGGAAAAAAAAAATCTTTTAGCCAGTATATAATGATCTGCCTGTTTGCTTATTCTGATTTTTAAATAATTTCTACAGACCTATGGATTTGGATGTGGGCACCCAAGCCGGTCTTAAAGCCCTTTCAAAAAGTGGTGATGTACTGGCCACCTTCTGTTTGTCTGGAAACGAAGTAAATTTCCTTGATCGTATAGATGGGCACCACAGCTAATGGTTGAGCAATTTTATATTGGATTTCCTTGTGGAATAATATTAATTGAGCTTAGTGGATTGCTTCTCTTAATTTTAAGTGTTAACTCGGTGCTTCAATTTAAAATGCTTTTTTTCTTAGCCATTCCCCCAAAAGAAAGATCTTAGATTTGGAAATACCCCAAGTTATATCCTACTCATCTCTCATGCAAAGAATTCATTTAACATCTCAGCAATGGCCTTGTCTTATTCAATGCTGTCTTGCAGACTTTTTTTTAAGGTTTTCTTCCTGTCACATGTTTAAAAAGGTATTTATTGATGGGTTTACATGTCTTGTATCAAATGACTCATATTATTCTGGTGTTCTGTATTTACAGAGCTGAACCTGATTTCCATTTTCAAAGTTTAATTGGGACTCCTTATTTAGAAGGAAGCCTTCCTACTTTTAAATAGCTTTTTCTTTTAGTTTCTTCTTCTACCATATTGGTTTTACTTCTGTACTTCAAGTCCTAAAATTTATGTATTTCCTCTTTTTAAATTAAGCTCTACCTTAAAGGAATATTCTTTTATTTGTATTTGTGTAGCTCTGCACTTCAGTATGTTGAATTTCAATGTCATGTAGCCAGTGTTGCAGAATAGCTCCTCAGTGGCAGTGTTTTCAGCCTGAGTGCTGTTTAAGTACAAAACAAACATTATGTGTGCACGATGGGTACCTTGCCTACCAACTCCAGCAATTGTGCATTTCTGTTTTGTAAAACTTGGATTTTAAATCACTATCATGGTTACCCTCTCTATTCAAAGATGTTTACTCATGAATCTTTAACTGCCTTATCTACAGTTGCGTGAAATGGTAACACGACCTCTTCATGTTCTTGGTAACCCAGATCTAACACACGAATGTAGAAGAGTTTTAACCAATATAAATACCCAGATGATCAATAGTAACTCATTGTCTCTGTTGGGTTCTAACCTTGCTTTTGCCAGTGCTTCCCACTCCATCCCTATGTCATTTGTATGCTGCAAATGTATTGCATTCTCCAATTGTTTACTTACCACTAAGCTTCTGATAAGTCTGCTAGGATATATTTTCAAATAAACAAGGCTTTTGTTTATTTGCATGTATATGTTTGACACCCAGATTGACATGCTCAGTTTAAATTGGACTTAACTTCCTGAGACCATGCTTTAATGGTTAAAATGTGTGCATTTTGTCTGTTTCTGTCCTGTGCTGTAATCAAGAATAAGAAATTCTCTATTCATTTCTTGATGACTCATAAACAATGACATAGAGGGAAATCAGACTGAGAATGATAATCTGAGGCTCTCTGCGGATATAATACAATAAAAGATTTGGGATCCTGCAAAATCACTGCATATTCTTTTAGTCATTATGTGTTGATTTAATAGTGTTTTAAATAGCGGTTGTCTGAAGCTGTGTTGTCTCGCATGGGTACCTGTTCAGGTGTTCATTAATGCTATACTGCAGAAACCTGAGGAGTTCCGATGTGCATGAGACTATAGTATTGATGCAGGTGCAGTTGAGAACATATCAATGTCCTCCTTTATTACAAGTTAAATTTGTATATTTGCACACTTCTGTCAGAAAATGAGCCCATCTCTGCTGAAGACTGAATAGCGAACATACGTTCTAGTGCAGCTTATTACAGAGGCCTCGCAGTATGCAGAAGTTTTCAAAGGAAATCCTGTAATAGGTTAATTTTCCTCTCTGTGGGTTGCACTGACTAGAACATTTATTTCTTTCTTGCCTTCTTTGTTACTTTTCAAGCTGTAGCTACTCATACTGCTTTCAGGAAAATAAAAATCTGAAACAAAACATCTTCATCTTAATTTTTTTTTAAAGTTGGGTGTATTTTGTTCTAAAAACAAACTCTTTCATGAACCCTATTCATGGGTCCTTTCTTTCCCTAATATCCGCAGATTAAAAAGAAATGAAAGAGTCCTGTATGCTAAATTTCACACCTCAGGAGAAGGGCTTGTTAAGCAGCTATTTTTTTTTATTTATTTATTTTGTACCTCCTCCCCCTACCTTCCCCCTTGTTTGCCATATTTAAATGGAAAATATTGGGATCATAGGATAGACTCCTAACGTTTCTATTTTTTAAGTGTTTGCTTGCCTATGATTTAAGCAAAAACTGTATGGCAATCAAAGGAGAAAAGGCATCTTGCAAGGACTGTGGTAAAATAACATTCTGGTAAAGCATATTGTCCAATTAGAATTAATAGGCATTATATTGAATTGAATATTATATTGAATAATTGAATATTATATTCACAGAAATCTCTGCTGCACAGAAATTCCTCTTGTTGCAAGAAACAATTTCCACATTCCTTCCATTCCATTCCTGTTCATCAACACAGTGATCGTGCTCGTTTGAAACATGTTTTTCATAAGTCCTGAAATTTCCAACTCACTGAGCAGTTCCTGTCCTCTTTCCATTTCCAAAATAAAAGTTATGGAGCACTTTTTATTTATAGCCTACCATGATCTTGGACCTGCCAAATGTATCGCGACTTGATTTAATGTCATTACCACAACAACAGTTACAAGCCTTTTGCGTATGCAGGCAAAATTTATACTTTAGAGTCAGAATGCCAGGCCACCTCTTCATTGAATCACTAACAGAAAGTTGTTTTTTTTCATGCGGTATTCTAGAGAATATCATGATCTTTAGAGCCTACTGCAGAGGATTTTTGGGTGTGGTTGGCATAATAAAATATGTGGTTGAAACAGTGGACAGACATGCATTTGGAAGACATTGCACTTGTGCCCACAAAGATGATGCAAAAGCTCATCTTACTCTATTTCAGGAGGAAGAGAAGTGGTTTCTTTATGTTGCTTTAGTGTCCTGAAGATTAATTTAATGTGGTGCAGTGACGGACCCCAATGTGAAAGTGGAATGACAAGTATTAAATAAAGTATGCTGCAAATATTACAGTAATAGTTTTGTAGAAGGAAGCTGTGTCAATTAGATTTAACCCTCCTGTGTTAACAGAGGAGTCTGTGTGCCTCAGTAGGCCAAGGCTATGGCCAACGTACACCAGCGCGGTTTCACTGCTCTGAAGGGTGCGATCATGATTTATACCAGTACAAGATGTACCTCATGGTGTATTGACACAGAAGAATTTACAGTTTAAGAAGGTATGGTTGGGTTGAAAATGCTTAGAGAAATATATGGGCAAAAAGATGTATTTTTTTTTTTTTAATTTGCAATTAATACTGTTTGTGTAAGCAGTTTATAACAACCCTTAGAAACAATCACTATTGTTAGTATCATCTGTAACCTCATATTTGTGTAGTTTATGAGGATGGCATTCCTGGGAGATGATCTTGAATAAGCTGAACACCAGAGTGAGATGAATGCACAGTGCACTTTTGAGATGTTAACTGTTGTATTCTTAGCTAGGATATGAACTTTCTTCTATTCAAAGGAGCAAAAAGAAATATGGAAGGCAGTGTATAGGAAAAAATGTGTGAATGCATGTGCGTTTCAGTGCATTATAAAACACTGGAGAAAATCAAGCCTACCTATTTATTCTCTTCCACAGGATATTACTTTACTGATCCAAATGAAAATGCCATCAAACTTCATAACAGGGAAATAATGTAAGATAATGAAGCACAATATTCATCTGAGGTCACTGTTGCTTGGAATAACTAACACCTCTCTGGTTTCATCTTGCTGCATCTATCTGGCAAATTATAACCAGAGAGATACCAAGTGTACAGCACTAGTTATTTAAATGCACTTTGATGAAGTTAAGTACAGGGAAGGTTCCCAGAGTTCCCCAACATTGCCAGACATAAACACATTCAATGCATTGTTAATCCCACTAATTTAATGTAAATCATGAAGGTCTCTGTGAGATTTATGCAGAAGAACAGCTGAAATATATGATTAATGTTGGCAGTGGAAAGAGCAGTTGCAGTCTGTTGGCTGAGCTTAATCTAGTCAAGGTACTGGGGAAATATTTATCCTTTGCTGTGATATAGCTTAAAATACTATCTATATGTAGGATTGCCTTTAAGATAAACTACAGGAGGCTGAGCAGAAACAGGAATTAGCTGCTGACTTTTAGCTTAGACTTATAATTTACGGGTTTAATTTTGTTGCTTCTTGCTTCCATTATTATTAATTTATGTAGCAGTGATAATAACAGCGATAACAACTTCACCTGCAAGTGCTTCAGCGACAGAGCTGATTCTAAAACCTAAAGATGAGGATAAATTCTCCATCATTGAAGTGCAAGTATATGTGAGATGTGACATCACATATTTGTGCAAGTATATGTGAGATGTGACATCACATATTTATGCAAAAAGGGTCTCAGTAGGGCAGGGAAATTGCACTTGGTCCATTGCTGAGAAGAATGGTAGCCTGCCTACCTATGAGTTGGATAAGACACTTGGGCTACATCTGTATGAGTAAACAGAAGAGAACAGGGACCATATGCTAGTCCTCCGGTCAAGTAATATAGCTTGTATGTTATCCATTTGGCAAATTTTCTTTCCTTCAGAAGAGCTCACCATACCCATGCTACCTATCGGGAACGGTCTCTGATCTGGTGGACTTTGCCAACGTACAGACTCTGGAAGCAGATTGACACTAATTTATTCAAACTGTTTGAAGATCAGACTGTCCATTCCAACATAGAAATTCAGCATTTTGACAGGTGCTGCTGAACAAACAAAAGAAAATAAATTAGAACTTGCTATGAGTAAATAAAAATGGAAGAAAATTGAAAGAAAAAGACACAACAGATTCAAAAGTTCTGCAATATTTTGTTTCATTTTCTTTTGTCTAAATAGAATCTTTTCATTGTCCCAAATGGACCCAAGAATCTTCATATTTTTAATGTCATCATTATTAAATTGGTGTTTTCTGGATTGATACAGACATGTCTAAAACAAAATATTGTGTCTATTGTCTTAATGGACACTCTTTTAAGAAAAATAAAAACCATTTTCTCTTGCAAGATATTTTAATAGTGTAAAAAATCTGTTTTTTATTGGAAAATCCATGAATAATTCTACTGTTAGCACAAGGATAATAAACAACATTCTTAATATAAATGTGGTTTCTACTGAGCAGTCATCTCTCTGAGGCTAATCATGTTGTTAATAATATTTGTTCCTGTATTTGGAAAGTAACTAACCAGAGCAAAGTGTCTGTATTCAGTGTAATGGGGTAGAGCAGAGCGAAATAACTGCCCGCTTGAGCAGATTATTCAAGGCAGTATTGAAGGAGTATGGACCCTGCTGCATTATTGTATCTTCTCTCCCCTGGACTACTCTGCTACCCGCAGAAACTACCAGTAGCTCTGAGGTGATTAACTGATGCTTAGGAACCCAGGTGGACATTGCATTGCTGGAGCACAGCAGACATCCCCTCATTAAGTGACAAATGTGATGTGTATTTCCCAGTAGGACCCATGCTTGATAACCCATCCTGCCACCATTTGTTTTAATTCCTCTTGTATGGGAAAGTTAAATTACCTCTTTGTAGACCCTTTTTTTTTTTTTTTTTTTTTCATTGGGGGTGGAGGAATGGGAAGGGAAGCTGTCACTTCCTCAGATAATATGTTATGAGAAGATAATTTTGACAGGTGCCTCTTGCAATTATTTCCCCCCTGCTCCTCCCTAATAGCAGCTCTGACACTGTGCCAAGGGATGTTGATTTTGAGCTTCTTATCAAGGATGGGTGTTTCAAAGACTAAAATTTAGCTGCTGTTAGGAAAGAAGAACCTGCTTAGATCAGTGGAAAAGGATCCCACTGACTCTTTAAAGCAGGCAAGTTTCCTGTACTTGAAGTAAAAAAATATACTTTATTATTAGAGACTAGTTGAAAGAAAATGGGAAGAAAATTTAACTTGCCTCTTGAGAAAGGTAAGTGAGAAAACATAATGCATAGGATTGCTGTCATGTGCAAAATGTGTCTGCCTGGTAGGTAAAAGCAAAGATCTAAACTGCAGCTCTTTAAGGAGCTGAGCAGCTCTCCTTGTCATCCTTTTCCCATGGTCTGATCACCTCTAACAACAAAAGCAACAAAAGGACTTTTAAGGTCACATCATGCTGAAAGACAGCAGCTCCCGCAGGCTGGGTCCTGTCATGATTCCTGTGCTGGAGGGCAGCTCCTAATGCACCCATCAAATGAGGTAGAGCTTTCAGCAGCTCCCAGTCTGGACACTGGGCGATTGAGATGACAGCAAAGCCATTTAACTGCTTTTCTTCATGGCAAGGTACTTACAGTTCTGGTCTGATGTGTTGGGCAGGGCTTTTTTCATTACATAAGCAAAGCAATATTTTTCACTGTTAACATGCACAGTAAGTAGGAAAGGTGAAATGTAGAAAGAAGATTTAGACTTTGAAGTTGTATTTTTTTAATACACTTTTTTTTTTTTTTAATCTGTGTGTTATCTCGTTGTGTTGTAGGACTGGGCTGAGGTGAAGGGGGAAGTTTCTAGAATTGCCTGAACTAACAGCTGCTTTTGATTCACAGAAGAAACTAAATGGATTTTTTTAATCTTCATTGTTATAAAAAGTCACACAAAGCTGTCCAGGCCCAAGGTGTTTCTAGCAGGCACTGATACAGTATGTTTATTCTGTAGAAAACAACCTGTAGCATCCCATTAAAATCAAAGGCTGCTGAGTTTCCATATGGTGCATTTGTAGCTGTACTGTGTCCTTGTCACGTTCTGTCTCTTTCCACACACACAGGCAGAGACGAAAAACCCTTGCTGTAATTTGGTTTCAGGCACTGGCTTCCCCAAAATCTGGATTTAGTATCCACACTCAATAGTTCCATTAAGTTACATTCCAGGTGATACAAATTCAATCAGAACTAAAATCCTATTGCCTCTGGAGAAAAGCTATCCTTGAGTCAGAGTTCATTTCAACCTCGAAAATATGAAAAACTAGGCAATGCTTTCTCCTTCCTGTTTCGGATTTTCATGTTGTTTCTTAGTCGGAAATTCATGTTTTCTTTAAAGTGCGTGTATACTCAAATATTTGAAGAGATCCTGGGAGGCACATGTTGTGTATCACAGTGCTAACTCCTAGCTCATGATCTTTCTCATCCTAGTAAGGAAGTTTAAATGGGAGAATGATAGTTTACAGTTATGTATTTCAGTTTTGGGATTTACGACATATTTAGCTGCTTTTCATCTCACTTTGATTCCTTCACTAAGCTGCTGGGTAGCTTGAATTAGGTGGTTTCCTGTCCTTATTTCTTCAGGCACTGGAGGCAGCATACTGCAATGTCATGGATGAGATTTGAAGGTGTAGCGCACTTTTCCATGCTTGTATTTCTTTCCATGAAGGTTGAAATGCTGTAAATTGCTAACATCTGTGTTATGTGCCCTCTGCACATTCATAATCTGATTTTTTTTTTTCCTTAGCTCAGTTCATCAGAGTGACTTTGACAGAAATGAGAGTATTCAATATGTCTTAAAATATCTCCCCTGGAAGGTAGTTAACCTCAGGTCTGCCTGCTCACTGTTCAGGGCTGATTGTGCCTGTGTTGCTGCCTGCATACTCATTTTGAACCCATCCCATTACCTGCCTAACAAAGTGGGAGAGCAAAATATATTCAGCAGAGTTGTTATGGGAACTACCTCCTGCAGCTCTGTAAATAATTTTCCATTTGCTGTGCAGAGTGTGCGTGCAGGGGAAACAGAGATGAAGTCCTACATCTGACGCTATCTTTTGAATTGATTAGGCTTTCATGAACAGACACTCTTCTTGAACCTTATTTCCATTTGTTTATCTAGAAGTAGAGACCAGTCTAAGGGTCTGGTCAAAGGGCGATCTAAAGTTTAGCACATCAGATCTCACTGGTGTGATCCGGCATAGATATATGAGGTAGAGAAACAAATCTATGTCTTCAGAGTTATTAAACAACAGTTATGTTTCACCACAGTTGTATGACATTTTCCTGAACTGCCCTTGAACAGCTTTTGGGATCCCCCTGATTTGAGAGAGGTGTATAAAGAATTGTTTTTTCCTGAGGGAAAAAACATCTAAGTTTCAGGTAACTATGATGGCTTTGAGATGTAAACTTTTGAAAGTTTTCTTTTTCATCTAAACTGGAATTCTGTTTTGTTTCACTTCAGTGTAACCCATGAACCAGGTGGGTTGAGCATTGAGAAAAGTGCTGTATATGCTTGTCTCATTCTTACTCTTTCTTATGTGCTGAGGGCTGCTACCAAAGGGGCAGCACTGGGCTGGTCAGACCCTGCTCCGGACTGCTGCAGCTGTTCTTACCTCACCTCTTCATGCCAGTGGGACCTGCCTTTGCTGGCTCATAAAAAAAGCCTCACAAAATATTACTGTAGTGTCGTGGTCTGTGTCATTGCAGGGTACCACGCAGCCAGGCATCATGAAACAAGCTTGGTCCAAGAATCAGCCCTGCCCCTGGCAGGCTGTTAACCTTCCAGCTGCCAGTGCTAGGGAAGTGCTTTTGCCTTCAAGAAGCTGGTGGCAATATTTGGAACTAATGGAGCTTTTTGATTTATAAGACCTGTAGTATGCCAGAAGCAGAATTTCCCAGGTAAATCATCAGTCTGTTATGTTTACAGGGCTTGTAAGAAACCAGAGATTTTAGTGTTATGCTCTCTCCCAGAGCAACTGTGTTGCATGGAAAATGGCAGGAGTGCTTTGTTTTCTTCTCTAGCTTGTTGTTTTGTTCCTGTGATTTAACCCCTATCAACATCAAATTGCAATAGTTGCTGTTTCTCAAGAGGAAGTATTTCTGCTATTCTCACCTATAAGTTTATTGTTAATCAATACTTGAGCCTCCAGGGCTAGGAAATCTGGTGCTGCATCCTTGTTTCATCTTCTTAATGGATGGATTATTTCTGTGTCAGTTGTGGATCTAAGTTTTCAAGTGACCATCTGTGGCAGTTGGTGTTATTCAATCAGTCATTTACAGCCTACAGGTGGTCCATAAAACATCAGAAGGTGATCTTGTATAGCAGTGGGAGTTGGAAAAAAAAAAAAAAATCAAAGCAATCCTAAAGGCATACACAGTGACACCCCACAGTAAGCAGCACACAGTGATGTGCTGGCTGCATGCAAAACTGTCTCATAGTTGTGGGTCAATGGGTACATCATTGCCTATGGATTTTTTTTTCCCAAAAAAAAAGTTTAGGTGGCTCTTAGGTTATTAGAGAAGATTGAGAAACACCGTTGTAAGGGATGTATTGGATTTTCAAAGGGTTTATTTTTACCAACATGACTATTTCAATGTGGGAAGGACTTTTACTTAGTTGCACATCAGGTTTGGAGTCAACTGGTTTGGAGGCTGAATGCTGGTAATTCTGTCTCTTTCTTGAGGTGTTGTGAAGGAAACTAGCACAGATGTCTGTGGATGGGCACCTGGATCTGCTTGCAGACAGCAGGGTACAGCTGTCTCTGTTTTACCTGGCAAAACCACAAAGCTCCTTTGCTAAGGTGCTCCCTGGAGTGTGCTGTACACACCATTGCCTGGAGGCAGAGGGCTGCCTATGTGTGTGTGAGCAGCCGTAATGTTCCTGTGCATTATGCTTGGATATGTGGTTTGCACAAGCTTTTAAAAAAATGTCTTTCCAGGTTTACCCTGCAAGAGAGGTGTCAAAACTGTACTTAGACACAGTTGCAGGTAGTCATGAACAGCCTCTGTGATTTTTCCAGCGGTCACGAGAACCCACTAATCACAGCATCCTGGCGTGTGCCAGCACAGGCTGCCTCCCTGCTGCTTTCCAGGCAGGACTGTGTGGGCTGTTCAGCATGCAGTTGCATTCACAAATCACCTAGTTCTCGTTATTTTGTAGTTGCAATGAGATATTTCTACAGTGTGCTTTTCAACTTGGTCTTTCTCCCAGAATGTGTTGTGTTGGGTGGGTTTTTTTTTTTTGTTTGGTTTTTTTTTTTTTTTTTTTTTTGGTTGGTTTTGTTTTGGTTTGTGCTTTTTTGTTTGGTTGGTTTGTGTTTTTTTTTTTTTTTAAATATATAATCAAAAAAGTTATTACCTTATGGGTAAGTGATGCAATGTACCACCTTGACAACCTTTGTATGAGAAGATTAAAAAAAAAAAAAAAAAAAAAAAAACAAAAAAAACAATACAGACCCCTGTTTAACAGTATTGTTATATTGTTATATCAGGGAGTATTTTTTATTTTGTTTCTATTTTTTTACCTTTCCTTTGCATTCTAGTCACCGCATTTTAAGCTTTCCTTCACAACTGGGAGGACTGGAAACTTTTTGCTCTCTCTCTGTTCTTTTTCTTCTTTTTTCCTTCTTCTTTGTTGTCTTATGAAAGGTGAAATTTTTACGTAATTGCAGGATTCCAAGAGGATGAGCTTTCTAAGCAAACAAACAACACCACCACTCCCCTTTGTCCATCCTTGTATAGCCACAAGTGTCAATAGAAATGTGAGCACTGCCCCAGCTCTGACTCTGCCACTCTCTGCTGACAGTTTCATTACTGAGAAGAACAAGATTTTCCACTTGAAATATAAGGAAAAAAAGCCTCTGAAATACTCTCTGCTGGAATTTGGATTTGGCTTCTATCTGGAAAGTGGTATGACTAGGCCCAGGACACCTTGAAGTGCTACTTGTGGCAATCTTCAAAACATAGCTGATGACAAGGCCGCTGAACTGCTGTACGTGTTAACTTTGAGTTAAGAACAACAAGAATCCCCATCAAAAATTCTTAGTTATATGATACAGCTGAATATCATTGTAGAAAACAAGATCTTGTGCATAAAAAGTTCAGAATAAGAGGTACAGGATAAACAAAGCTTTGGGAAAAGCTGGGATTCTGTAGCAGAATTATATACCTTTTTCAGCCTGGTAACCTCCTAATAAAAATAACTTTACAGATTGCATGTTTAGAAGGGCCCTTCCTCACTTCACTGAGGTAACTGGTGTTGTGAGAGATCACTTCAGTAAAAATTGTTCATCTTCAGAGGCAAGTAATGTAAGTAATGAAATGGACTTGAAAAGCATGTTTTAAGAATTGAGATATATGCTGTCTTCTGTATTCATGACTGGGTGGAAAATAAAGTTTATTGCATATAAGAAATTTTTTCCAGATAAGAGTTTATAAGGTGAAATGAAAAAATCATGGTATGGTTTCAAAGTGTTTTGCCTCAGAAATATTCAAGGATATTTTTTATTGAATATAGTTCTAATAAAACTGTAGCACAGTGGGCTTAGTAAAACAAGAACACATTGAAGTTTGATACCATTTTTAACAACATTTGTGAAAAAGTTGGGATGTTTGCATATGAGTAAAAATTGAAACAGCTGGTAATTAATCTTTTTTTCAGAGTGGAGACAAAACCTTTAGTCTCTTTAACTTATCCTTTGACCATCAGGAATGTAGGTCCACTTTACTGGAGTTATTCTGATTTGTGCTCACATTGCATAGGTGACTGGTGCCAGCTTTTGAGCTGCAGAAGAGTTTAAAATCAGTACTGCTTTTTGTGGTGAAATTTTATACATACAAAGAGAAGGACCTCTCTTGCAAATACAGCTTTCCTGTGAGATTTTTTTTGAGAGAGTTCTGACTTTGGTTTTCATTTCTTATGAGACTTAGCTTCAAATTTTAATCCTAGCTGAGTTATTCAAATGTTCTGAAGACTGCAGGAAGTCTATGATATTCCTAGACCAATTACACAGAGTAAGCATGTAAAGATGAATTTAAAAAGCTTCAGGCAGGATCACAGCTTGGCTGCTTGTCTTAAGGTTTGTCTTTGAAATCCTGCAGTCATTCTTCATCCATGAGAGAATTTCTTCTTGTTGAGTGATAATTCTGAGTAGGACCATTAATTTTGGCTGACAGTTGCAGGCAATTAATCAAACAGGCAAGGAAAAAAGTTAAATTATTATTGTTTGCAAGCTTTAACACTCTTGGGTGCAAACACAGTCAAAATGCTGACTCTCCTGTGTACTGACTCAAGCTTTCATCTCTTCACGTGTCTTGCCTGAGTTTTCTGTGGTGTATCTAGATGTACACTTTCACGTTCACCTTCCCAGGCACTGGCCAACCTCAGTGCCTTGTGAACATCTTTTTCTGCTACCCTGATTGCATCAAACACTAAACTGGGCCCCATCCTTCATTGCACTGAAGGAGCTGTGTGTATGTTAGGGGTTGATGGAGAGTTGTGGTGCACAGAAATATCCTGGGTTTGGAGAAATTATGTGGCATCTTCTGTAACATCTCCTTCTACAACATCCTTTTTAAACTCCCTGTTTACATTCACCCACCATACTGAGGTCCTCTGCATGCTTCTGTCTCCCTCCTTTCCCTCCAGAAGAGAGACAGCACTTGGAAGAAAACTGGGCGATCAATTTAAATTATTTTAAGTAATTTGTGAGACAGAGGATCAGGAAGAGGGGTGGTCCTTCTCTTTGTAAGTATTCCCATCCTTAGTTATGAGTTCAGCATTCAGCTCTCAGTGCTCAGTGTCTCATCAAGGCTCTCTGTCCTTCCAGGTTTTCACAGGGAACAGCAATGCTGACAGTGTGGTTCACCACAAGTTCCTGCACTCCATGAAAGCCCGATTCTTGCGCTTTGTTCCTCTGAAGTGGAATGTCGGTGGACGGATAGGACTGAGAGTTGAGGTCTTCGGCTGCTCCTATAGTAAGTGGCTGCACTTTAACTCACACTTTCTCAAAGAGGTTTTCATTGAAGCTGTCAGTGCCATGAAAGGGGTCCAGCACAAGTTTTAGGAGTTCAAATAGAACATGAAACACACAGCCATCTCTTATTTTCTCAATACTTGTTCTTACCTTTCTCCTTGGGGATGCACTGGCCCATCCAGCTCAGCTGGTGGAGCTTTCTAAGCCCACCGCAGAGTGATTTTCTGCTTCTTGCCAGTGCAAGACAGTAAGGTGCTGCAAAATCTCCCACGCTGCTGGGGGGCACAGAGTTACTTGAGATCTTTTGCAGGGCTTTATTTAGGAAAGATACCACTGTTTTCTTAAATAGTTAATTTTTGGTTTTAAGGCAACTTAACTAGTTGTTGAGAGTGCCACTAGTAATTTCCATTTGAAGATGATGACTTTATAGCTCCAGAGAGAAGAGGACTGATCTGCTGCATTAACTGTTTATGCATGGGTGTTTTCTTTGGCAATCTTCTTCATAAGACATGGTGATGATCCTCTGTGATACATATGGTCTGCACCATTTTGTTCACCTGGGCTTTGGATCAGACTATAAACATTGTTACCTTGAGGCATTTTGGTTGCATAATTATCTTGGTATACTTCTGCAGATGTAAGACCTGTCACCATGGAAGAGTGTGAACATAAAGGACCAGTGTTGCTCCCAGGCATAAAAACAAAACCAGGTCCACAAATGTGGAAACACAAATCCAGTATTTGTTTCTCAGGAGGCTGGGGGTTTATTTCTGAAATCGTCAAGCATGACTTGTGACACTGCTGTAGACAAGTGAGATTTTGCTGAGGAGAGTTCAGGGGATTAACAGTATTTCACCAGTAAATTCAGTGTGGTGTGGCACAACTCACCATCATGCGACACTATTGTATGTCTACATCTCTGTGTTTAGATTAGATTTAGATTAGGTCCTAATCTGGTCCTGCCTGGTGCAGAGAAAAGGTTGTAAGATAAAAAGTGGAAAACTCCATATTTGGGGGATGGTTAAATACATCTGAGCAGAATTGAAAAGTAAAGCATCTTAAAACTTTTGATTTACGTGATCCCGTTGAACAGAGTCACAGCTACAGGACTCTCAATGGCCTCATCACTACACTGAGGTCTGAGGACTAATTCACATGATTTCACAGGAAGATCTTTGTTATGATCTGTGTGTAGATCTAAAAGCTCCTTTCCAGCTTTTTAAAATGCTGTTTCTCCACCTACTTTGATGTTTGGGCACTATGGACTATCATTTAAATACAAACCCACAACAGCCTGGTCTGGATGGATAGTCACTAGGGCAAAAGACCTTCTCCAGCCATACCTGGAAACTGAAATCTATAATTCAAAACGAACTACCCTTGATGACATTATTCCAAAGCAGCTATCTCATCTGTTTTCAAAAAGCTTTCTTCCACTAATGATGGCCAAATCTCTGCAGTGAAGACTGTAGTTCAAAAAGACATGCAACAAATAGAAGCAGAACTGAAGTACGAAGCTTTTGTAGCTGAATGCGTTTTTGTGCTACTCCATGTGAAATACTACATGGGCACTACTTTAATGTCACACTGTGGTTGTATCTCCTACGATATGGAGAGACTTCAGAGTGACTTGCAGGCTGTTTCCTTGCACTGATATCATCTAGGTCTTCATCTTCGTCCGCCACCCTGCATTTACAGGAAATAAAAATGGTTGTGCAGAATTAAGGTACGAGATTGAAGCAAGCCAGAAAAGAAATAAAGAGATTCATAAAAGTTTTACAGTGTTGAAATATTCATTCCATTTATATAAATGAACCATTCAAATTTCTGTCTGGCAAATTACATATGCCAAGCAATACCTGTCTACAAGTTTTACTCATATAGTTTCACAGTCTTGGCTACTCCTAACCCAAGCACTCCACCACTGTACAAAAGATGTATGATCATTTATAAAATGTCATCTTTATTGTTATACTGACAGAATAACTGCAGCAGATCTTGAGCTGGTGTACATCTACATAACTACATTTTGTAATGTTTGACAGCATATAGACTCATCTACCATGTTGAATTCTGGCATAAGAAATGTATTAATACTTTGAAAAGAGTCTAAAAAAAATCACTAGAGACAGACTGTTGGACAAGATGGGAAGGAAATGGAGTTAGAAGAAGAACAAATTACTCAAATGTGCACCATCTATAAGAGATGACCCTTCATGCAAGTTTCTCTTTGCACATGGAAGAAAAGATGTGAGGCTGGGAGTACGAACGACATTATTATGATCTACCTTTACCAAAGGCTTCAGCTGATATAAATTAATCTGTAAAAAGGTAATTCCCAGTTATGCCATATCCTCTTTACACTGTTGGAATGACTTAAAGGCTTCTATAGGTAAACAACTCAGAGTGTTTAAGTCCACTGAAGTAAAAGAAAATATTTTCTCCAGCATTTTAGCTTTAGATGCAGTCTTGAAGATAACAAGAGAACATGTGCATGGGGGAACACAGAGGGAACCAAATTCTGCACAAAAGTTCTTGTGTCACAGCAGTGTCATTTCTACCTCTCAGCCTACTTGTGGAAGCAGGTTGAAATTTAGATGTTGCTGGACTGCTGGTTGTCCATTCCACCTTTCAGGCAAATGCTGCCCCTGAAGTATGGCACCTGATCTGAAAACAGAGTTGTTTATTTTAATATCTGGGACAGAAAACTGTGGGAGTAAAGGTTTCATTTGCAGGCAAGCTGGAGGTCCTTTTTGTGTGAGTAGTGGCATTCATAAGTTGGCTGAAACTTAAGTTTGGAGAAACTGACAGCTTAGGCCATCTGAACTTAATGTGCTGTTGCACATCTGCTAAAAACCTGGGACTACTGCCAAACATACAGCTGGGTACCTCACTGTGATACACCAAGGCATGCGAAATAGCCTGTGGTTCCTTGGATGGTCTTTTCCTCACATCAGCTCCTTTTTAACCTTGCATATTTGAGCAAAAGATGTCAGCTGTAGGAGAGGTCTCTGGCTTCACTGCTGCTTAAGCATTTTTGTGATGGCAGAGCTAGGTGAATGTGACACTCTTATGCCAGCACAAGGCTCTGATCTCTCAATTTTGGAGTATCACTGGCCAGTGCAGCACACTCTGATGAAGAGGTCCCAGGTACATAACCTTGTGCAAACTTTTGGCAAATGCAGCTTTCAGTGATGACTGTTTAGTGGGGAACTTGTGGAAGGCATCAGGTCCTGAAGGTCACCAAACACTCTGTCAGGACACAGTAACAAAAAATTCTGAATAATCATATTAGAGATTAACTGCTATGTACAACGGATGCTGCAGTGGCTAACTTAACATGATTGCACTGAACTGCTCAATGGCACTTGCTGTTGTTTATTACTGATGCTAGGAGCAATTTACTATTATTAATTATTCCAAAAACTTCTCTATCAAACAAGAGAACTTTCTTCTCTCTCTCTCTTTTTTTTTTTCTTTTTCTTTTCCTCTTTTAGAACATTACATGTTTTTAACAGCAAAGCTATTTCAGACACCTGAATGTGTTTGACCTTGTTCTATGCAGATTGGAGTTCCCATGCAACAAAGTACTCCAAGACCATCAAATCAACAGGAATTCACAGATGACCCATGCTTGTTGTTTACTTTCTTATTTAGAAAGTATGCATTTAAAATAAAATTAATTCTATTTATTTGAAATTCCTGTAAAGATTCTATCTCACATCCTCAAAATAGGTACTGAAATAGGAATTATATGTTCGTGATCTGAAAACATACATTGATGTTTCCATTTCAGAAAAGGATTTGTGATGAGTTAAATGGAACTTTCCGTGCAGAGGTATGTGTAAGCTCTCACTGTGCCTTTGCAGCAGTGGCTCCAGAAGCAGTGTGATTGTAAGAGACAACCAGAGCTGCAACAGAGGGTGTGTTCAGAAAAATGGCAAACCAATTATTTTGGATACTGGAGGCAGTGAGAGGGGAATAGCTCTATCTTTATACTTGGCAAAAGTCTTGTTAGCTTAGCACAGGAAAAAATCTGCTGACACGATTGCTTTTATAGGATAAGATTTATAGCTGTGTTGAAGATGCTGATCATATTCTATAGCTGGTTAACGGTCCAAAATGAGTTGGCAGCATCAGGTGTATATGTTGTTAACAGGCTGGGAAACCACAGGAGAAACAATGATAGGGTGTGAGGCAGGGCATCTTCTGCTTTTCAGAGGCAAGTTCTTCATTCACAGTTTAGGATTCTGGTTTCTCATCTTTTGCTGTCATTGCTTCAGGGAATATGATCCAATATTGTGCTTTTTTGATTAAATTACACTTTTACTGATCTTTTTTCCTTTCTCTCTTTTTTCCCTCCTTTTTTTTTTTTTTTTCTGCAACCTTCCTCCATTCTCTTTGTCTTCCTATAAAATAGAAAAAAACGTGTTGCAACAAAACACATTAAATAAATACCTAAACAATTGCTTATCAAGAAACAGACGTAGATTTGTGATAGGGATAAAGCTGCATAGCAGAACGGTTACCTCTTAGGTACTTATCCACATATATCCCTTGAATTGTATGTCTGATGGGGATATGGAGAGGGATGTCAGTTTACTTTACAGTCACTCCAGCCAGTAAGGCATGGGTGGCCAGGACAGACCTCTGTTCAGACTAGGAACAGTCCTTCTCCCTCCTGCAGTGAGTTAAAGCTTCTGTTCACAGATGCAAGTACAGTCTAAAAGTTTGTCTCAAATTGCAAATGTTCCTAGAGGTTATTTTTGTATTTTGGAATGACATAACCAACACCCTTGGGACCGGAACCTCTACTTAATTTCAGAAAAGCTTGATGAATGATTTATATTTAACTGTGAGCAGGAGTACAAATGTGTTTACATTAGAGGCCTCTGTTTCAATTGTTGGTCAGTAGAGAATAGCAGGAAATAAGTGAATTTTGCCTGATCTCACTCTTAATTAATTTTGTAGCCTTGTTGATGAAGACAGTGTAGAAAAGTACCCAGACTGAGTAAAGTCTCTTTTCAGGGAGCGTAAGTAAACCAGCAGGGAGTGCAGAATGAAGCCACATGTTGTGTTTTAGTTACACAGTATCACAGTATGTTTGGGATTGGAACGGACCTCAAAAGATCAGCTAGTCCAATCCCCCTGCTGGAGCAGGAACACCTAAGTGAGGTCCTCACTTAG